>NC_072800.1:37095075-37398106 GCF_028583425.1 Eublepharis macularius
AGCCAACAGCACAATCAAGTTTCAAGAAGTCGTTTTCTTTCAGCCAAACAGTATCATTTCACCAGCCAACTGATAACAGGCAAATCTGAGTGACGGTATGTATGACTGAAATATATGCTGTATTTCCAAATGTTTCTTGATTCCACATAAAGCATTTATTTAAATGTCAGACAGAAGACTAAAACTTCTCTCTCTCTCTCTCTCTCTCTCTCTCTCTCACACACACACACACACACACACACACACACACACACCTACCTTTATTTAGATTTGTTTCCCAGAACAAGTAAAAATGCTTTTCCAGGTTATTTGGAATAGTTCCTATTTATTTCTGCAATATGAAAAACTTTTGAGCCTTTCCCCTAGGCTTGGGCCCAGACAGTTTCAAGATAGATTTCCATAAAGTTATCCAAATAGACATAAATATGCATACTTTTCACAAAGCAAAATCCACATACTCGAGTTTTGTTTCTTTGCTTTGGATATCAAATGGGAATGAGAGTGGAGTTTGATTTTCTCTGGTATATGTGCTCAAGGGCTATGGAAATATTGCCTTGCTCCAACATAAAAATAAGCTAAAAGCCAACTGATTTGTTAACTGCGGTCTGCAAATATCAGAATCTTTCAGATAACTCCCATTATGGTGTATTGAGTGTGAAGGACCTCAGTAGGTTTGGAGACCCATTTGATTTCTGTGTAAGTGATAACTTGTGTTTAAAAATGCTTTATGTTTATTCTTTAGTGCTCAAGTAGACGTGTGTTTACTGTAGACTAGCAGGTTGGCAAAGCCCCCTCCAAAGTATTGCTATATCTCATTCCTACAGATTTAGGCAATTTGCATATCATAAAAATTATATAAACTTGCAGATTTGGCAAGCTCAATTGCCATACTTTGTTGGTGAGGATTCCAATGCAATTATTTACTAGCCAGTATCAGAGCCAGGAGCAGCATAGGATCTGACCAACTTTCCATATCAAGGAAAACAGAGTGAAAAATCATATATACCCATGTGAATTCCTCAGAGGGAAGGTGGGGAAATTGTAAAGTAATATTCATATTTAAGTACTTGCCATTCTACACAATAAGACTGGATCCCCCTTTCATTGCCATGCACTGTCTGCTCCAGTTGAAACTGGTTTCCTCTTCTCCGTGGTAGTCTGCACAGTAAAAGCAGGAAAGGGGTATGATACAGGTTGCAGTCTAAAGAAAGTTGGTCTGTGCGCACATGTGTGTCGTTTGCTTTGAAATGGATAACAGGAATTAGGAGTTGGCGGCAGGATCTGACTCTCCCAAGCCCTCTTAAATCCTACCTATCCATAATGCTGTAGCACGAATCTTTATTCAGCCTTCTTTCTCCAGAAGCCATTCCACTTTTTTATTGTGAGCCTTGCAGGGACTGGACTGAATTCAAGCATGAGGTACAGAAGAGATTGATAAGTTTTTGCTTCAACTGGACTCATTTTGTTAATATACTTGAGGTCTGGCCCAGCAGACTATAAAGCTCAATAAATGACCCGTTAATGTGCCAGTTCTTTTTGAATGTATCAGATTCCTTAGAACAGGTGCCAATCAATTTGGCAAAAAATACCAACCTTGGCCAGCTTTTGAGTCTGAGGCACCAGTAGCCAGCCATGAGGAGTCAGGGAGTTTTTCCCCCTCCCTGTCCAGTTCTGTCATCCACATTAATAATTATTTTTTCCCAGAGGTGATAAAGCTGCTGGAGGTGGGGATGCCGTTTTGAGCAGAGAAGGGGTTAAGTAGCACTGCCCCAACCATTCTTCCACTTCAAATGGCAGCCTTCGAGACTGCTTTTCAATTTAAAAAAGTGGAGAGGGGAATCACTTGTGCAACATATTTGTTAGCCCTGAGAAAAGGAAAGAAGTAGGAAAGAAATAGCATGTGTGAGGGAGAAAAGGGGAAAGATATTTAGGAATTCTGCATTGGATCCAATGGTAATTTTTTCCTAACCAAAGGCACTTCAGCCAGTGAAATGGGTCTTTCCTGCCTCCCAGTGAAGCTGTGCTCCTGTGCCCCCTTCCCTTCCACTGGAAGAAAACCCACAGTGTCTGTGGGTTAGATCAGACCAGTGGTCCATCTAGTCCAGCAACTTGTTTTACCAAGTAGCCAACCAGTTTCCCTGGAAGACTCAGAAAAAGGGCACAGAGACCAAGGTATCCACAAATAATAATATAACAGTAACAACAACAACATTCTAGAGAGCGGTGACTAGCCCAAGGTTACCCAGCTGGCTTCAAGTGGAAGAGTGGGGAATCAAACCAGGTTCTCCAGATTAGAGTCCCGCACTCTTAACCACTACACCAAACTGGCTCTCCTCACAATAAAATCCTCACAAGTCATGACCTACCAAAGGAATGTTGGACTTGTTTGGGAAGTCCTAAAATACTAGTAAGTCATTCTTGAGTTTCTTTGAGGAAGAAATTTTTGGGTATAATAACCGAAAAATAAACACATCTGTCAAGAAACAGAATATTCAAATACAGTGAACGCTACTCAAAAATATTAAAACCTATTGTTCGTGTCTGCACTTCAACAGCATAACGGTCAGCTGGACAACTCACATTGTTTTTTGGTTGATAAAAGTACAATATTCATGGTTGTGTTTATATGCCAAATAACACCATCCCCAACTGAGTAAGAACAATAATTAGAGAAGCAGCCATTCTTTCAGAAAGGCATATTTTGCCTCAGTAAGAACAAAAGCAGTGCAGATTTAACTTCCAAGACCACACTGTTCATCAGAAGAGCACAAACTGCAAAGGGAGCATAGTGTGAAACTGCTTTACTAGAATTTATCAGCAAATTTGATTCTATTACATTCACACTTTATCTAGATTGGTATCTTACATAATAACAACAGCAACATTCGATTTATATACCACCCTTCAGGACAACTTAACCCACTCAGAGCGGTTTACAAAGTATGTTATTATCCCCATAACAATCACCCTGTGAGGTGGGTGGGGATGAGAGAGCTCTAAGAGAGCTGTGACTGACCCAAGGTCACTCAGCTGGCTTCAAAGGGAGGAGTGGGGAATCAAACCTGGTTCTGCAGATTAGAGTCCTGCTGCTCTTAACCACTACACCAAACTGGCTCTCCTTACTCCCCTACAGAAAGTAATTCTCTTTCTCTAGGTATATTATCATTAGGAAATGAATCACTTTGTTCTGGCTTTATATACATTTGGACTCTGGCATAGACATGTCTTCCAGCCTGCAGCTGCTTCTTGCATTCTGTAGTCTTTCTGCTCCCCCGCCCCACATTTGCAAACATGTCATACATCACACGAGGTGGCTTGTAATCCACGAAAGCTTGTATCGTAAGAAAACTGTGAAGTCTGTAAAATGCTACAAGGTTTTTCTGTGCGGTCCTAAACAGAGTCACGCTGTTCACAGCCAACCGACTTTGGTACTTTTCACACTAGGATTTTAAAGCGTGTCCATACCTGTTCCGCATCCCATGTTTGCAGGGGTTTCACACTTGCAAGCTAGTGATGGGATGCGGTGCCGCTCTTTTTCCCATTTACCCCGATTTTTCTCCTTGTGGACATATTGCAATATTAATTTTTAATCAGCTGCCCAGTTGGGGCTGACCCAATTAAATGCCAAAGTGAACTTTTTGCAGCGCTTTCCCACCTCCTTTTCCCTGGGAGCTGATTGGTTTGTGTGGAATTAACCACACCCACCAAACTCAGCTCTTTGAACTCCTTTTCCACCATTTTTTTTGGCTGCTCTGCAGCCCTCCTGACAACCACCTACTCCCACCCCACTTTTCCCAGTGGTAAGGCAGGACTTCAATTTGCACGGCACTTTTTTTTTTTAAACTGTAAGCATATGTAGTAACGTTTCTGCATTACTACATCTTCTGACTGACAAGCCTCCCCCCATGCCACCCCTTCAACCACCCACCCCACCCCACTCTTCCCAGGATAAGGCAGGACTTGCCTTCCCAGGGGTAAGGCATGTGGGGGAGCAGATACATACCCACTTCTGGTTCAGCTGAGCGCGCAGCAAGCCGGGACTTGGCTGGGATGGTCACTCTTGTGCTCTGCAGCCAGGCCACCTCGTCTGAGCCCTGGCTTGCTGTGCACTCAGCGAGCCAGGGCTTGGCTGGGACGCCCACTCTTGTGCTCCGCTGCAGAGCATGAGAGCGGGTGCCCCAGCCAAGCCCCAGCTCTCTGCTCACTCAGCAGAGCACGCAACGAGCCTGGGCTCAGACGAGGTGGCTCTTGTGCTCCTCAGCCCAGCTGTAGAGCAGGAGAGTGAGTGCTCCAGCCAAGCCCCAGCTCGCTGTGCACTCAGCTGAGAGCGCAGCAAGCTGGGGCTTGGACAAGGCGGCTCTCATGCTCCGCAGCCTGGCTGCGGAGCATGAGAGCAAGCGTCCCAGCCAAGCCCTGGCTTGGCACGTCTCAGCTGAGCCAGGGGTGGGTATGAGTCTGCTCCCCCGCACCGTGCCTTACCCCTGGGGAGGCAAGTCCTGCCTTATCCCGGGAAAAGTGGAGTGGGGGTGGGTGGTTGAAGGGGCAGCATGGGGGGAGGTTTGTCTGTCGGAAGATGTAGTAATGCAGGAACGTTACTACATATGCTCAGAGTTTTTAAAAAAGTGCTGTGCAAATTGAAGTCCTGCCTTACTCCTTTGGAAGAGTGGAGTGGGGGTGGGTGGTTGAAGGGTGGGCATGGGGAGACCTTGTCGGTCAGAAGATGTAGAAATGTTACTACACATGCTCAAAGTTTTTTAAAAAATGGTGACATGCACTGCAATGCCCCGAAAGCCCAAAACTGAACAGAGGCTTCGAGGCAGGTCTGAAAGGAATCACAAGAGGCCAAATCGAAACTGCTGGGAAGTGTGAAAGGATCGATGCCAAGCTGAAACCACTGCGACTGCTCAAAAATGGCCCTTTAAACTGAGTGCAGAGGGGGTCTTCAATGGATTTAGAAGAGTGAACTCTGGTTAAGATGGTATCGATTGTTTCAGCTGCACACAGAATAATGTGGCTACTGCTCTGAAAATTAAGGGATGTTAACCACTTTTATCTTATGGGTTGGATCCAGCCAGCGTTTTCACCTACCTTAGCCCTCTCTTTACAATAGCTCCCGTCCCATATGGTTTTTTTGTCTATGCAGATCTCATGATCCCAGCATTGCTTTTAGGTGGTTTGTGGGGATCTCTCTCTCTCTCTCTCTCTCTCTCTCTCTCTCTCTCACACACACACACACACACACACAGAAGAGGTGAAACCAGCTCTCTGTCTAATTCTAGCAACATTTCTTTGTCTTCTGTTTTGTAGGTATCGACACCAGGAAGTGCTACCAATAGATCCAAGAACACAACATAGGGACACGCAAGCTCCTTGGCTCAGTGCAGCAGCTGGTGTTGTGAATCAGGCCGTCGTCAGTCAAAGAACGGCTACTTCACAACACCAGGGTTGCCCCTTGCCACAATCAACTGCTCAGGCAATTTTTCAAAGAAAAGGCTCCTTCCACAAGACAAGGGAGTTGAAGTTGCACAACTGAACTACAACTTCTATAGCCTACTGCTTAAAAATGTAGATGGTCTTCTTTAGCCAAGAAATATAGGTGTCTGTTGTCAATTTCTATAATGTTTAATTAAAAAAAAACTATATTACTGTATCAGGAATGTTTTTACTTAAATGCATTCCCTGGCCTGTGCAGATATGAAGGACACATGCCATTAAGACTTTAATGGATGATCTGATGGAATCTTCATCCATTGACAAAATGGTTCACAGACACTACCATGCAATATGACTTGGGTTTGGTTACTTACAATTCTGAAGTATTTTGAATTTTAAACTTGTTTGAACTATATTTGTTCCCTTTCCAGCAGATGTATTAACAAGTACTAACATTCTGCCTTCAGCTGTTCACCTAGGGTAAACAATTATGTCCTTTGACAACAGGTACCATAAATCCAGTAAACATCATGGGGTGCACCAAGCTAAGTGTGGAGCCTTCCTCCAGCCCAAAGAAACTTGTACTGAGCAGGGTGGCAGAATACAACCCGGTGTTCTTATTCACTTTGAGTAAAACTAGATCTGATGAGGGTAGCCGTATTCTTTTATTTTCAAGTCTACCCCATTCACATATAAAGCAAGGTATGAGTGGATTTGGAGGTTTAATTTGTACAATGATGTGAGTCTGACGAGGTGGCTTATAAATGTTTTAAATAAATAAATCCATGTATGAGAACTTAAAGGCAATCAACAGAAAACTCTGTGAATTAGATGGGCTTTGCAGGCCCTCTTGAAAGAAAACAAAATGAAGCACCCTATGTTTATATACTTTTAACTAGTTGTGTGTTTTGTTTTAGGGTTGTTTTGTTTACAAATTGCTTATTTTATATATTTTACATTGCAGTGTTTATTGACTATTGTGTGCATGGAAAAACTAGGAAATAAATTGATTGCTGGCTGATAATATGAGGCACCGGTTTGGGCTGATTCCAGCAGACATTGCTCAGAACTTAGAGCTAAGTATTGGGCTGGTTGTCTTCGGTTGCATAAAGGCAATAGACAGTTACACCTTACCAGGCCAGGTTTCATACACAAACTTGTATGTTCAGCACAACAACTGAAACCTAACAAGTACTACAATACCAACAACCATTCTCTAGTTTAGCCTTTGCCATCAAAATCATCTACATTTTAAATGTTTTAAAAATTATTTTCAATCTAAAGCTTTTAGATTTGACCTTTGGTGAATGAACCTCTTGCTGGACACTCATACAACTGCATGACAGCTCATACAACTGCGCTCATACAACTGCATGACAGCTGAGGACCTCCACAACTAGGCTCTGAACTTTTTTTTCAGCTTTAAAAAAACTTCATTAAAACAGAGAAAAATTGTACAATAACCAGTTAAAAACAACATACATCAGAAGTTAGAAACCAAAACATTGAAAGATGCTAAATATTAAAGTATACACAAGAATTACTAAGTAATTGAAGAACAATGGGTCAACTAAATTTACAATCATGGATAGATCTACAGCTAACGATATCTCTACATCATAAAAGTAAGAACTGTTTTAGGGTGGCTGAAGTGGAATGTTGCCTCATTTCTCACTATAAACTCAATTACATGTTGGCATGTTTCAGCAAAATCAGAGCTGTACTGGTCTGACTCGCTTTTGTTGATCTAGAATTTTCTCCATTACAAGTATCTCCTATGTCTTCTTGTACCAATCAGTTAACAAAGGTAGTTTACTGATCTACCAAGCTGCCGCAATGACTAAGCAAGCTGCGGAACATAAAAATGCTATTAGGTTAAGTCTTAACCAGGGTATACCTGTATTGTGAAAGAAATTCAACAACATTACTTCTGGCTTAAAAGGAATTAGACATTGCACATGGAGACAATTTCTACAGGTAGGAATTACTAGTGTTGAGGTTGGACTCAGAAGGGGAGGCCTGTGTGCAAATTCTGCTTTGCTATGAAGCATGAAGGTAGCTTTGGGTCAGCCATTCTTTCTCAGACCAATCTAGCTCATAGGATTATCATGAGGATAAAATGGAGGAGGGGAGAAACCTGAGCTGCTTTTGAAAAAGACAGGATAAAAAAATGTGTTTTCTGTGCCCAATGGCACAGAAAAATCTAGGATAAAAATAGAGTACTTTGCGTTGGTGAAGAACTGTGTAAGAATTCTGTGTGGCTTCCACTGGCGACAAGATCACACTGCAATTTTTTTTTAAATCACATTGGCAAACCCTTTGCTGACATCATGATGGGTCATAGACTCAGAGGTTGAGCACATGCTTTGCCCGGTCTCCAGTTAAAGAGTATCAGGTGGCAGAACTGAAAAAAGACATCTATCTAATGATATGGGGAAATGCTACAGGAGGAGACATTACTGGGTCAAATTTTGAACCAATGGCTTGATTCAGTATATGGCAACTTCATATATTTAAAGTAGAAGGAGTGTACAAAAGATTGAACAGAAACAAAAGGGCATATAGAAAATTGACTTGGGCCATTTGCACACTGCTTACCGGCCACGGAAGATTGTGCTGAGCTCTTGAGACGACAGCGTCTTCCTGGCGCAATTTCACGCGATAACAGTAGTTCTGACGCGAAATTGCACCAGGAAGACGCTATCATTCCAGGAGCTTGTTGCGATCTTCCGTGGCCGGTAAGCCATGTGAAAACGGCCTTGGTCTGAAAATAGGTGTGATTTAGTAGTTACAGGTGTGAGGCATGAGTTCCCTTTCTCAACCACAAAGCTCACTAGCAAGCACAAAGTTACCTCCTTATAAGCCTGTTTACTCCAGTGGACTTACAACAGTGCAATTCTACTAAGAATTACAGTATAGGTGACTTTGAGCTAGACACACTCTCAGTTTAATCTCTCTCTCAGGGCTGTTGCCAATGTAAAATGGAAGAGTGGAGTGTGTGCCATTCTGAACTCCTGAGAAGAACCTGGAAATCTGCATTCCCGTATTTGGAACTAAGCAGGCTTGGGAACCCCACTGAGTTTTTCTGTGGAAAGGGCAGTATATAAATGTAACAACAATGACTAAACGTAGGGGGGGAAATCTTACAAATGGTTTTTAAGTAGCTGCTGTGCTGATTCTGCCAGCCGGCTTGGAATATGAAAACAAAGGAAGCCAAAAAAAACAGCCCTGAATCCCCACTCCTCTGATATCGGAAGGCAGGTGTGTTACATGATAGCGGCTGCACCATATCTGACAGGCAAAGAACAGGAAAGAATGTGTAATTGAGGTCACCACACAAGACAGAGGCAGCGCATTATTGCTGCTCCTCTATATGGGCCTTCAAATGGCGGAGATAATGTCATCCAAATGCACAATGGCGCTTTCAACGGCATAGCAATGATAAAACCAGGAGACACAAGTGAAAATATCATAAATAAATGGGACAGACTGTTTATTTCCCCAGAGAAGGGCTGTGATTAAGGTGTCTGCCTTCTCCTTTAACAATAAAAATGTAAGCATTATTTTCTTGAAGAGTTCTTGGCTTTGATTCAGCCCATTTGACACAAAGTCTCCGTTTGCAGCCACGGTGCCCATCTTCCACCCCCCCTACTCTGGAGGAAAAACTGTATGATTATTTTACAGGTGAAAGGAGAAAAATGAAGTTTGGAAGTGACTTTATGGTCTCTTCATTTTCCTTTTCATTTTACCCTGTTTTCTTCCACTCTACTCTTTAACAAGGTAAATATATAACAAAGAAAAAATGATTTTCAATATTTCTACACTACACTGCAAATGCAAAAATGGAAGCGGTGGGGATGGGTGCAATGTATACAGCGCATTTATATTTGCTGCTTTTCAATTAAACTTGAACAAAACAAAATTTTATACTGGCTATTTAATTTTATTTTACCCGATAGTGATTAAAATTGATGCTGCTACCTTACCAAAATGAACAATTACACTTACTAGCCTAGCAGCTTGCAAAATAGTAAGCCAGTTTGTGTTCCCATTGGGGAGAAAGGTGAGGTATGAAATACATGAAGTACATAAATAAAATACATTTCTGATGCCTGGATGCATCAGGGACAGGGAACTGGATGGGCGGTGCATCTTAACCTCTGTCCAAATAATGCAGCTTTTTGTATGTTTCGCAATTTAGCATAGCAGAATAAGATTCCATTCTTTGCTTATATTAATGTTCCCATGGGCATGTTAAATCTAATAAATTAGGGAGCATATTGCTGATAAAAGTTTGACTAGATCTGCCAACCTTTTGCCATCCTCTCTCCTCCTTCCAGGGTTCTTCATACATTTCTTGGGCAAAGAAGTCTGGGTGGCTCACACTTTTGGCAAGTTCCTTGTGGAAGGCATCCCAATCAGAGCATGTTCATTCTTAGGCTGAAAGCGACTGTCCCTTCAGGGGACAGGAAAGCTTTTCGTTTATGATGTTCCACTTATATAATGTCTTGATTTCCAGATTTTCCCCCTTATTCTTTTTTTTCTCATTATTATATCTCTCTTTTCTCCCTGATCGGACCGAAAATATTTTTCACGTTATTTCCCCCTTCTGTGAAGGTAGGTTAGGCTGAGGGGTTGTGATGGACAGTAATGCACCAATGCACCCTCAGGATTCCCTCTTGAGAGGGAATTTATGAGAAAATTTGATACACTTTAAATGGTGTCTTCTTCACCTGTTGTGGTTTCTCTTGAAGTACAGGAAGGCTGTTTCCCTCTATTGTTTGCCTTTACACAGATCTTAAACCAGAGAAGAGTATGTGAATTGAAGAAAGGGTTAAAATTTAAAACAACCACTGAAAGAGGAACAGCAGTGATTGACAGGGGAATAGAACAATACAACCCACAGGGAAAGAACAGAGGGCAAAAATGTCTAACAACCAGCCATCTCGGAGATATTCACAGGGAACTGACACGTGGGATAGCTGCCACATTGCCTGGTGAATGTGTAAAGTGCCACAATTTCAGAAAGCAACATAAGATGCCTCCAGCTAGCCTACAAGGATAAAACAAAGACCATACACACTAGTTGTTTGTGATTTTTTTTAAGTACAAAACATGGACATTAACTTTACTACACACGTTATGCAGTAAGATCTGAAAGCAAAAAGACTGCACTGACAGAACAGAAACCAAAACTGAGGCCATACAACAAATAATAAGATAATTGAACATGCAGAGGATAGAAACCCACACGCACCGGTGGCCAGTGTTCTCTGCAAGAGTCACAAGAGAGATGTGCTGCACAGAAAAGACAATAAGCAATGCTTTTTTAAAAAGGGGGTGGAATTGGGATTAGAAAATAACATTTTTTTGTTCAATGGCTGCCACTGTTGTCTGCTAAGTAAAGCAGAAATTCACACTGGAAGGTTTCTTGAAACTCCCCCCAGTCCCATTAATTTGATGCTGATAATGTAATTGTTATACAAATATGAGATTCACATCACTAACATTACATAAAAATAAAAGTAATGCGGTTTTATGGTGACCGCAGTTACATGTAGCTGCAGGATTTCACTCCCATTTTTACGTATGTCAGTATTTGGATACTTGAAAACAGACGGCATACCAATAATCAATAAAATAGTACATATAGTTACCTATTTTCTTGAAGCTGCAAGTCTCTTCAGAAGGCTACAGGTGTAAATCAGCTCTGTCAAGCATTTTTGGGTCCTATTTTGTGATCAATGCTTTTATTACCATCCCCTCCCCCCCCAATCATTGGACAGTAATGGCATAATTCACCTTTTTACATATCCTCTCATGGGCCCTGCCCCCGAGCCTGCACAGCCACCCTCTCCCGCTGTTGTTCCCTTCTTTCAAGAGAGCTGATGCGACATCCAAAGCTCATCAACTTCCCTTTAATATTTGTGATTCTGCTTTGAAAACTGTAGACTGAAAGAAAAAGTTTTGTTCAGGCAAGATTTGAGAATTCCATTATAGGAATAGAAAACAGGAGCCTACATGTGCTCATGAGGCTCCTCTCCATGCCTTCAGTGGCAGAGAACAGACCCTCAATGGCAGGGGTCATTTCATAGAAAAAGAGCTGCAGGAACTTATTAGCACAACTCATTAGCATATGTCATGCCCCTTGACATCACAGGAAGTGTGTCATTAGCATGACTGATTTGCATATGCCACATCCCCTGACATCACCGGAAGTGTGTCAGAAGGCAACACCCACCCGTCAGGCTCCACCCCAAAAATCTCCAGGTATTTCCCAACTCAGGCTTAACTGTAACAAGAACAGTGTGTTTCTATAGTGCTTTTCTAGACCGATTAGTGCCCTCTCACCACAGAGTACAAAGCCAGCAAAAAACAGATGTACAGATATTGTACATTTGGGGAGAGGGGGGAGATAATAACAACACTCACCACCATGGAGATCAAAGCTTGCAGGCTTGGAGGAAAGAGGCGCAGGCCCAGCTCTGAGGCTGCTGTGGCCTGTGTACTGCCTCTCTGGTTTGCAAGCCTGGAGGAATCCCCGCGCAGGCCTCAGTGGTGCCGGCTGGCCGCGGGGCCAGCTCCGAGGCTGCTGCGGCCTGTGCACAGCCTACACTGGCTTCCAAGCTGAAAGGATGGGCCACGGAGGCTTGAGCAGCCCGGCTGGCTGTGAAGCTGGCTCCGGAGGTCGCCGCGGGCCACCTCAACGCTGCTGCTACTGTCACTGCCTGCTGCTAAAGACACGGGCAGCGCGGGGAGGAAAAGAAATCACGTGGGCGGGGCCACTACCCACGTGATCTCTTTTCAGAGGTTCTGGAATGGCATTCCGGCACGTTCCCCCTCAAAATGAGCCCTGCTCAATGGTGCAGGATGCGGTGTTGTCCTAGCATGGAGCCTGGTTACTAGTCGATGGAGTAGGTTCCTCAGACTGAATCTCACTCACTTCTCTGGCTAGCTCCTCTGTATCAAAAGAAATAATTTGATTTTAGTGCAACAATCTCTATCAGTGATACATCACGAATAAAGCTGCAGCATCAGTCATTTCTGCACTCTCTAATGTTATGTTGGGTGGGTTCACGGTTAATTGTTGGGTGTTTCAAAATTAAAATGAGACATTGGATAAGATATGGCTGTCAACAGAGTGCAGGCATGAAAAGAATTTGCCCAGAGAATGACAAATTGAAATCTTTTTTGCTACTAAAGGCTAATATGTTCCTAGGGTTGCACTAAAAATGCACTCTGCAATTAAAGGTTAAATCTGTTTTTATCCCACCATCATTAGTTGATGGTACCATGAACCAAGAGGTGTATGCTGAAAGTGGTTCTTTGAACAATATTTTGAATGAATAACATGTATGTCTCCATTTGAGAAAACATGTCTTTGAATTGTTCCACCAGGGTTGGGATTTTCCAAAACTGGCAGGTTTAGAATAGAGATTTGTAAAAATAATGTTTTATCAGCCTTCTCAGAGCTGTGCTCAAAAAGGAGTGGCGACTTTTCTGATTTCTAACTTTGAAATAAAGAAAAAGGTTATGTACCAGATGTCTCTTGCTTTCTGACACATCCAAAGGTTGTGATTGCTGCATGTGGTTGACACAAACTTTTTAATTTGCAAGAGAATCCACTTAGATATCAGACTTCCACAATTTTAGGCACAACAAGGTGCTCAAACAGCCCTTATTTCCCAGAAAGCAAATTCATCTTTCTCTCCCACCTCTGCTACCCTCTCCAGTCTCCTTAGCATCTCCCTGCACAGATGGGTCTGCCACTGCCTGGGACGGTTCTTCTACAGGTAACGCCTCTTCTAGCCCTTCCTGCTGGGTGGGTGGCCATTCTCTTCCATGCAGAACAGCTAAAAACGTCATACTTTGGTCACTTGTCGCATGTGATTTCCAAGAGTTTGTAAAGCATGACAGAGTTAACGAGGTGTACAGTCTCAACACTGACACTGTGCCAGAGTTCTACATTTGAGTCAAAATTGATTTGAAAATAAACATTGGTGCAGTGGTTTGGACTTGGAACGCTTCACAAACTGTCACATGTCCACATAACCATTTCTCAGAATAGTTGCAGGGGAGCTGGGAAAGGCTGGCAAAAAGTCCTTCCCCCCGACACCTTTACTCCCCTATCACTTGTTCCTTGCAGCTTGAAAGCTAACGGGGGAAGGCAGACTGTTCATTCCAAAACAGTAAGGTGGGGCAGGACTCCTAGATGAGGCAGGCAGCAATCCATTTTGCCATTGCCAAGGGTCATTTTGGAGTTTCAGCATCAGAAAAGCTTGCTTCCACAGTGCTGAGTCATGGCAAGGACAATGCACCTTGAGAAGGTGAGTGGAGGTTGCAGCCATAACCAACAACATCTCTAAGTAGTTCAATGGAAAAAACCTTCTGCCGTTAATTCTGTCACCCTTTAAGTCTAGTTAAACCAATGTATGTGAAGCTTCAGTTCAACATCTACTCAATGTTATTGTGCAATGGCGATATATTGAATATCAGACGGGTCCCTAGTGCTGCCTTGCCACTTCAGCTCCAGTGTGCCCATTGTGCCATGGAAGCTTGCTGGATGATTGTCAGCCATTCATACTCTGCCACACAAAACATTCTAACAGTAGAAAGCAATTGGCGTCCAAAGGCACCCATATGACTGGCAAAACTTATTGCTGGGTGCCTTTTTATGGGGATCTTCAGTCTTTTCCACAGATCCCATTTAACTTCATGCAATCAAAAGTGAGAAGTGACTCCAGAAAGATCGTACCCTACAAATAGTTTTCTTGGTCTTATAGGTGCCAGTGGACTCCCACTCTCCTCTACCACAGTCGTGCTATTAAGGATAGCATTGCAAGTCTACCTCTAAGTGATGTTGTGAGTGGGAAAGGCAGGAGGGAAGACCGACATATGCCACCCTGCTTTTCTTGGAGGAGAGGTAATGATGTGGCAAATACAGTTCTGACTTCCAAACCAGAGCTCTGGCCATGAAGCCCAGCATTATGGTTGTGGTGTTGAAGGTGAGCTCAAAACTTACAGGCATGCTGTCGGTCCTGGCAGCTGGGTCGTCCTGTCTCCTCCCAAAGATGCACCATTGCGGTGAAGTAGGGGGGCTTCCTGCTCTGCCTTGGAATGCCTTGCCAGGACTCCAAGGCATCGAAAAAAGACCTCTTCACCCACTTAAATTTCAAGCGGCACTGATCCAGGGTCCGCAGAAAGCCCATCTCACACATTTTCCTAGCAATGTTTAGGAAAACTGTCCTGGTGGGGAGATGAGTGCTCCTCGTGAGGTGTACAGCCTTTTTAGACTCCAGGAGGGTCTCGACTTCCTGGTCCTTCCAAAAGACACCTCTCCTGTTTGGCGCCATTACTGCAGTGAAGCGTAACAGCGCAAAAGTGCTAAGATGCTATTGAGCATGCTCAGTGAACGGCCCAAATTTGCAAGTTGCAAAGAAGTTGATTGGGCCATCGCCCCCTTAATTGTTGTTACCCCACATATTATTTCCAGCGTTGTGGGCAGCTTTCAATAGATAATGCTGTGTCTGCTGTTGTGCTGGGGTTCGGATGAGGCATTGGGCAGAAATCCAAAGATATCATTTGCCCCTTTATCCTCTGTGTTGCGGATTTTTGCTTACATTATGTCTTTGGAAATTTGTATTCATGTACCCTATTGCATTGTTTATTGAAACATCTTTGCTATTGACTGTACTAGTCTCACACTACATGAGTTGCCTTGAGTCTCAATGAGAAAGGTAGACTGTAAATGACATAAACAAACAAACTAACAAACAAACTGTAATGGCCGTGCAATCAGGTTTTCCTGTTGAATTGCCACCTGCATGAATGGAAACAAAGGCATGTGCAGTGATGGCAAAGAGCACAGCTATGTCTGCAGAGCCCTGAGAGGGACTGTACCTGTCTTGGAATATCCTCATAGGAAAGAAGTAAAAATAAACCGACATCATAAAATGTGACATCATCATATAAAAATGGGCAATTAATTATAAGCCCCAACTAAACACAATAAGAGACTTACCAATTACCAAATTTGAGAACTGACAGCTACAGTAGCAGCAGCAAAGCTCTTTGGCTTGCTCATCAGAGGACAAGACAAATTACCTAAAGAAAACTGCATCCTACGGTCAGCCAGAATATTACACAGCATGGTTTGTTATTCAAATCAATCTGTTGTACTCCACAGACATGATACTTGTCTTTGCTCACCAAGGGAACCCATGAGGTGAAGACCCCGGTTAAATTCTGTGCTGTGCTGTTTTGATGTGCTCAGAGGCTGAGGTAATGTTCTGTTCTCCATCTATCCTCTCATTCATTTTCTGGGGATGTTGCTATTTCATTATATACACCTGACAATAGTCACAAGACTTGGCAAGTGTCTTGAAGGGAGAAGACTGTTAAATTCAGAGGTTACCTGGAGTCAAGCTCTTAGCTCTAAGTAACTAGAAAAAAAGAATTTTCTGTGACTATCAAAATAACCAAATGTCTCTTATCTGATTCTCTAATTAGCCAAATATCTCTTATCTAACTAGTAATGCACATGAATGAATTTTTAAACATCCTGTTGTGCTTATGTACAATTTACAGCCATGAGACCAGGCTTGACAGAATTAGAGTGGTTAGAGTGTTGTCAGAAAAGGATCTGGGAGGCCTGAGTTGGAATCCCTTCTCTGACACAGAAGCCCCCTGGGTGACCTTGGGCCAGTCACATCCACTCTTAGCCTAACCTACCTCACAGGACAGTTGTGAAGATAAATTGGAGAAGAGGAGAATGATGTTTTGATGTCTCTATTCAGAAGAAAGGCAGGGTATAAATGAAGGAAATGATAAAAACAGGCCTTTTAAATAAATGGGGAAACTGTTAAGACAACTGTATTATTTAGCAATGTTCTTTGGAGTATTTGTGGAATTAGTCCAAAATATCACTTTGTGAAGTGGTAAAATAGATCACCAAAAGCAGGGTTCTTTCTTATTTGTTCTTTTCCTCTAATTGTACACGGTCTTGGCTAGCCGCACTTTTACAGGGTACACGGGTTGATTTACCCATCTGCGTTGCAAAAACTGGTTTTTGCTTAGCTTGCTTAATTACATAAAGCTTGGTTCACTTGTTTGAAGCTGAAGACAAATTAGGCTGATTATACCAGAAAGGACACAGTATATCTAGGAATTAAAACTGTGACGGGGTACTTAGGATAAACTCAATGAATGGCCTGCGTTATCCTCAAACTCAATGCAACTAATGAGTCCCTCGACCAGACATTATTAATGTTAAACGATCTTTCCAAATATTTTAGCACCAGTTGCATTTTCTGCTTAGTCTGGTTTATGTGAAAATTATAATAATGCAAAAACTGTTAGTGGTAAAATGGGAATTATTACATAATTCTATGACTTGATTTCTGTGTGTGAATAGTTTGGGAATTCTTCCTATTTGTATTCACAGGTGTTTCTTTTGTGCACACAGCACTTCCTTTTCTCTGGTTCATTTTCTTTCCTTATCTCCCCTCCTAGATATTGTCAATTATACATATTTTTATGTTGGATATGTTGATATTTGATACATGGTATTTTGCAATGGTGTTTGTATATGAAACAGGAAAGCACACAAGATTCCAAATACTGATATTATTACATTCTGAGTCTATATTAACCTGAATCTGTCTGTGTTTTAAATACAATTTTTACTTGTGCTACAAAGCTTCAAATCTACAAATAGTAATGTTTAATATTGAAAAAAATGTGTCTATTTGCTAGCCTTGACATGTGCATTATCTACATTATTTGCCAGGGCTGACCCTCTCCCCTAATTTTTGACAAAGTTAGAGGGTTTCCATGAAAGTCAGGGTTTTAAATGATGTTAAAGTAGAGATAGTGAAAGCTTGACCAGTATGGTTTGTATCCCAACCTTCATCTGACAGATTAAACACAAATAGCTTCTAAATATAGTTATTTCAGTCCACATGAGGGAATTCACCACATCTTCCTTAATGTTGCTGAAGATAGTTAAAGTTAAGATGTTGTTAGAGTTCTTTTTCTCTCCTGTACTGCCTGGGTTAAGTTTGAGAAATACCATGCCCTCACTAGAACTTCAGACAATCTGAGGGAAACAGGTTAAAACAGTAAGTTTTATTTACATCCTGGGACAGGGGAGTAAAGATATTCAGAAAAGAGGCTTGAAACTATTTACAAGCGTGGCACACAGCATTTTCTGGGCTCATTCAATTATAATGTTTCAGTTGACAATTACTGGGTCAGAAATCAGTTATCAGCCAAGTTTTTAAAACTCTGAGGTGAAATTTGGCTTTTCCACAACTTTGGGGGAATCCCACAATACAAGTATGACCTTCTAAAATCTAGACTCCAAGACAGGTACAGTCTCCTCCTAAAGCATTCACTAAATTAGCTTGCTTTCTTCAACCTACACAGGTCCAAAATGGGGTATAGATTTTGCAAGTTCAGTTGACAGCTTGCTTTTGCTCAGCTTTTTATTATATTATTGCCATATGATTCACCTCTTTTAATGAACATATTTCTTGCATGATATATTCAAATAGAATAAAGTTATTAATATCCTCAAAGACAAGATTGAGTAATCATGCTAATTGCACGATCAGAATAATGCAGTGGATAGAATATTGGGTTTGCATATTCAAGGCCCATGTTCAAATCCCCATTCAGCCATGAATCACAGTGTTGTTTGCCTAACCTCTCTCAAGGTTATTTTGAGAAAGTATTAGAGAACAACCATGAAACACTTCAGACACTGAAATGTCCTATGGGGTGATTAATACCGGATTCAGTGACAAAGTGACTGAAATTCTTCACCTAAATTCCAAATTAAGACAATCAACTGCAAGTCATATAAACTCACAGACAGTCCCTGATGATGCATTTTAAAGAAATGTAATACATTTTAAAACAATAGAAGGGCAGTCAAATCAGATCTAAGAGATACAGATTTTGCTCTATAAATTGATAACTTACTCTATTTTAAAGTTGTGATATTTCCCTGCATCTAAAATTATGTTGCATATTTCCACAAATCTCCATCCTACTTTTCAAAGACAATACCACACAATTTATAAACCAATAATATATAAGCTGTTTACCACATTAAATATATTAGCTGTAAAACCCAATTGTAAAGTGATTTTTTTTAACAGACTCCTTTTGTGTTCTCATTGTCCAGGTTTTATGAGAAACATTTTCATAACATAGATATTACTTTATTGAAAGGGTAATTTAAATGACTGCATTGCTTATTGTAGAAAATTATGAGGGTTTAAACAGGACACCACATGTTTTATTTATAAAGGCTGAAGACTTGCTGAGAGATAACAATGGAAATTGTCAGTCTCAAACAGGGGTCAAACTAAATGCAATGGGAAGATCCACATGTATTTATTCATGTGCCCTTCTGTTCAAATGTAAAGCAAGGGACAAAGGGATCTAATTTTTAGCATAAAAGTTTGCTACTTCTTCCACATCCTCACTTCATTTGGTGCTTACTTCCCCTCAGTTAACATGCATATAGGAAGACAAATAAATACAGGTGAATCCTCCTATCGCATCTGGTTTGACCCCGATACTACCTTCTCTATAAAAAGGAGTGGTGGTGGATGTTATGTTGGAAAACTGTAGCTTGTTATAGCAGAAACATCCATTGTGCATGCTGGAGAGAAAGCCACTAACCTCTTTCTGCTCTGCAAAGTCCTAATTAAGCAATACCGACATAGCACCACAGAACCACTGTGGCTAAACAAGAACGCCAGACTTTGTTTGCGTCTAGCCTCAAACAGGGTACTTGGTGTGCTGATCTACAGTAAAGTGTGACAAAGCCAGACATTATGCTAGCACGGCAACAAACATTATTCGTACATTACAGAAACTCTGGACCAAGAGCTTTGAACTAGGAGAGCTCTGAAAATTCTGGAGTCGCCTTCCTCAAACTCACCTCTTGATTGGACCGTGTCCTTTATATAAAATTCTGTGCCTACCTTCAACTCATTGTTACTACTCAAATGATGGAAGAAAAGGTAGGCGAGGCACTTAACAAATCATTCCCAAATCACGGCCACCTCTTCTAGTGTTTTAAAAAAGTGTTAACCCATCAAAGATGCACACCCTGGCCTCTATGTAATGTAAGCACTGACCCATTGGTTAGATTAACCAGCTAGATCTCAGGCTTATTGTCCTATGTACTTTGCTTTTGCTTTCGACTCTTATTTTCCTTTTCCCGTCTTTCCAAAGCTTTGCACTATTCCTAGTATATCAAAGATACTGGACTATTCCTTTTTTGAGGAATTTGTTCTTACGGATGCAATTTTTTGTACCTCTGAACCTGAACTCTGACTTATCTGAGATTGATCAGTCAAGGCAGGTTATTTGTCTTTTAAAGTCAGCATGCAGGGATTCTACTAGGCAGTCTATTATATAAGATTTGTAAATAAAATGACATTATTTAAAAATAACATTTTAAGGGTGGCATATGTTTCTTGAGTCTTGCCATTTAAAAATACCACCGAAAGCTCTCAGCATTCTTATATGCTTTGTCATCCCCATCACTGACTACATTTAGAAAGGCTAGGACTCCAAAGTTATCATGTCTATAAGGGCCTTATTTTCTCCTAGCAGTACATACAATGTCATACAGATTGGGAAGATCCTTTCCCATTGAGTGGTCTCAAACCAGTTAGTGAATTGTCAGTCTAATAATGGAAGCTTGTGGAAGACTGCTGCTTCCACACACGTTGGATAATCCACTTTCAATACTCTTTAGTGAACATTTGAAACTGATTTTCCATGTGTGGAACAAAAAATCCACTTCCAAAGGATTGCGAAAGTGCTTTGAAAGTGCATTATTCAACGTGTGTGGAAATGACCAAAGATGGCATATGCAAAGAGTTCTGAGAAACTCCGCATGGAGTTCTTCACAGCAAAGTTCCAAATGAGGGCTTTTTAATTCTCACCACATGGATATCTTCTGAAAGATTCTGTGTCCTGTTTAAGGCAGTAATTTACCTCAATGCTATAAAACCGAGTTATCTTTAGCAAAAACATATTACACAAAACACACACACCAGGGCTAGCATTTCAAAACCACAACACGCTACATACCAATGAAGTTTGACAGTGATATCAAGGCTGTATGTGCCAACTGTCCCCAGTTACTAGTATTTTATAGTACCTGGCCCCTGGTCAATCTCTGTTGCTGTTTTTTTTTCCTTTTGCAGAATGCCGTGTTAATTTTTGTTAGTTTTTGCTAGCATTTCCCTTCTTCAAGTTCAACTTCCTCCGAGAAGCTTAAGAAGTTAAATAGGAATGGAAAATGGATACATCTTATATCTAGCGCACAGCCATGTACGTAAAACAGTAAGGTACTATGCAAAACGAATCCTGCCATTTCATACAGTTCCATATTGCTGGAGTATACAACTCCTTGCAGAATAAATTCATACAGTTTATAGCATAGTGGTCTTCACTGTGGCACCCCCAATGTGTTTCCAGATACCCACCTGCAGCCCTACTTCCTGACCCCTTCCTTATCTCTTTTCAAGGTCCTTTCTTTTTGTCCTCCTCTACCACACTCACACTCTCTAGTCTTTCCTTTGTCACTTTTCACGTTCCTTCCTTCCTTCCTTCCTCTTTCTCTCTTGAATCTCTTTGTCCCATATCCCACATCACTCCCCCCCCTGCATTTGAGATGCTAAAGGCGATGGGAAGATGAAGAGATAGCAATGGTATGAGTTCCAGCTACCTCTGATGAAGTCTAGTGCCTGAACTCACAACTTGGTCCTGTTGGTCTTGGTCTCCTGCTGTGTGTGTTTGCTTGAAACGACTTCATTATAAACCCCAAATAAAATCCATTACACAAATGTTGCACATAGATTCCCCTTGCAAAGAATTGTGGGGGATGAGACCTCACCACACTGCAATTGATTTCTATTAGTAAGCTTGGACAATCACACTATTACTTCTATTTGGGTCCAGTAGCACATTAAAGTCCAACTGGATTTCCAGAGTATGAGCCTTTAAAAGTCAGAGATCTTTTAGTCAGATTTGGAATGATGGATCCCCCAGAGTTGAATTGGGACATAGGATTTTTGCTTTTAGCATAAATAACTGTAATGTCACATACATCAAGACTTTTAAAATCATGATATGTAGCTTGCTCACTGAATGTTAGTGTGGTTTCCTTTACAGGTGATAGAATATTGTTTAGACGCAAGCAAGATACTGGAGGTGATTATAGCTACCTTATATTTAAAGGCGTAACTTTAGTGGCAAGCGAGCAAACTGGGAATACTTCAGCTTTTCCACAAGAAAAAAGTTTGTAGTATTCCTGCAGTGAAGACAAGAAGTTTTAAAGTCACAGGTTCTTTGGAGCTCATCTTGGAATAATCAAGACTGGTTTAATCTATTCATCAAGTAATCAGGAATAGTTTAATTTATTCAAATTCATTATCTGTGTAAATAGGATTGTAAAGAAAAATTAATCACAATCAGAATAGTTATAACATTTCAACGCATTATATTATTGCATACTTTTTTCTATTTAAACATATAGGCTGAAGTTCAGAAGCCAATTAAAATATAACTGTCTAAATTTAAGCAGACTATAATTTATCTGAGGTGCTAATTTTTTTTTTCAAATTATCCCAGTTGGAAAAGAAATGACCATGATCTTTTCAGTGTTCAACAGCTGGATAGAAATGCTAGCCGGAGAATTCTCAAATATGTAATAGCGTAAACCCACACCATTTCCTCTATATTTTCAGACAAAGACCCAATACTATTATTTATTTAAAATATTTAAATGTCTGCCTTTCTCCTGAACATCTAAGGACCCTCTGAGCATTACCACACTATGCTATGAAAACCTGGTATTGGAAAGCAACAAAGTTAAAGAACTAGGTCTTAAAGATACTACAGCAGGTGTTTCCTGCTGAAAATAGGAGGGATAAAGAATATAAATCTAATTTTCAAAGTTTATAACCCTGGGGGTGATACTGTCTCATTTCTGTTGCCATCTGCACTAAAACTTAGTTTAAAGTAGAATCGGATTGCACTCGATCCGACGGAGTGTGTCCAAGCGTTCACATTCTTACACAAATGCAATGTGTTAATGGCAGCCTTCCGGCGAAGCAAATGCTTAGTCCATGCCCTTCAAAGGGTTTGTGAGTGATCCTTACCCTGCTGTCTTCATCTTTAATTGGCCTCCACTGCGGGGAGCAATTAAAAATAAATGGTAGCTTGCTGAGCTGCTGGGAGGAATGTTTTGCAGTTCTGAACATGACCATATTTACATCGGTCCAGAATTTATACCACAGATAGAGAAATGAAATGAAATAATTGCATAAATAGTGTTCTTTGGAGACCTAAGTCACAGTGGTAGTTGAAAACCTACAGTTAGATTGACTGAGTTTCAGATTGTCTGATAAAAGTGAAATAATGCTTTTTAAAATAAAGGTCAAGGCATACTCCCTCTTAAATATTGAAGTGCTTTGTATGCTACGATGTGCACAAGCACTTCAGTTCAAAGGTACATTTGACTATTAATTTCAATGGCTCTGGCCATATCTGGCTATATCTTGTCAGATCTTGGAAGCTAAGCAAGGCCAGTTTTGGTTAGTACTTGGATGGGAGATCACCAAGGAAGATCAGGGGCACTATACAGAGGTAGGCAATGGCAAACCACCTCTATTACTCTTGCCTTGAAAACCCCAGCAGGAGTCATCAAAAGTTAGCTGCAACTTGATGGCACTTCACACACACATCAACTCACTAGCTGATCTTAAGCACTAATTTTCAAGTCCATTGGCACTTAAGGACTAAAAACATTTATTAAAATGATCTTCACTTCTTCAAATATGTGGCGATCCTGTTTAAGTGGGAAGATTACAAAAGGTTGGGAAGGAGAAGTTAAGGCAGAGAGTACATTTTGTCACAACCCACTTCAAGGGTAAATCTGTGCAGGGGAAAAGACAGGCAGTGAAATCCTAAGCAGAATGTCTCCAGTCTAAGCCCATTGATTTCAATAGGCTTTGACTGGAGTCACTCTGCTTAGGATTTCACTGAGAGAAATACAGGTATGAGTCCAATCATAAAACTTCCAAAGTGGTTAACTCTCTGTATGTTTGAGACAGAACAGCAGTTACAAAAAATGGATGAGAGAAGTCAGAAGTTTCAACAGATAAGCAAGGTGGTAAGTTTACATGAAAATTTACAGATACTGGTATAGTCTGGTAAAATAAGTAAAGAACAGCTAATCAACATTTCTATAAAGTAAGTCTTGCAGAATTAGTAGAGATTTTAGTGGGTAAGGAAAACCAAATCTCTGTTTAAGCCAGGAGTATACGTAATGTTTAATTTCTTGCAGAGTTTTAATTCAGAACTTTCATGTGGTATATTCCCTTTGAAGTTTTTGTTTTGTGTAACAGTGACTTTCAGGTCTGTAATGTAACAGTAGGTCCAGGGAGATTAAAATGTTCTCCCATTGGCTTCTGGACGTTGTGGTTTCTTATGTCAGATTTGCGTTCATTGGTTCTCTCACACAGAGACCGACAAGTTTGTCCAATGTAGACAATAGAAGGGCATTGTTGGCACATGATGGCATATATTAAATTAGCTGATGTGCAAGCTGATGAGCTCAGAATGGCAAAGCTGTTGTGATTAGGTCCTGTAACAGTATTACCAGAGCATCTAGGTCTGTTGCAGACTTCCATCCTGAGTTTGTGTCTCTGTTGCGTGGTCCATGGTGGTGAGATGCTGCAGTCACTCCATTGCCTACCTATTAGTTACCGTGCTCTGTTCAAGGTATTGGTTATCACCTACAAAGCTCTTCATGGCCTTGGTCTGACATACCTATGGGACCACCTCCATCCCTATGCCCCTCCATGGCAGCATCGCTCTTCCAAAAAGGTCTCCTGCACTTGGGTGAAATCAACAGCAGCCATACACAGGCTTTCTCTGTGGTGGCTCTACCCTGTGGAACGGCCTGCCTGAGGAGGTCAGGAGAGCCCCTGCTCTTCTGGATTTCTGCAAAGGATTCAAAACCAAATTATTCAAAAAGGCTTTTATATTGTAGGGAGAGGGTCTCAGATGCTCCACTAATGAGTTAGGAACCATGGACCTCACCACTATGTTGTATTGAATTCCTGCTAATGTTGTGAACTTGTATCTTTTTACCCTATGGCATTGTTTAAGGAAATATTCTTGATACTGACTGTACAAATCTCACACTGTGTCATCGGCCTTGAGTCTCAGTGGGAAAGACAATAAATGACATAAATAAAATAGAAGCATGTATGTTTGATGGTGAATAGTTTTTTTAAATTTAAGATGGTACTTATGTGTCCATTGCATAGCTTCCCAGTGGTAACCAGGAAATGTACTCGTGTGGATTGGCCTGTGGTTAGGTTGATGCCGGGGTGAAAACTGCATCTCATTTCCATTCCAGCAGCATCAACCTCCCCATCTCTAACATGGGGATATTAAGGCTACCCTGCCTCACAGGATGTTGTAATTACTGAGACGATAGAGGACCTTGGACACTTAGTATGCTTTTCCCTAAGTGCTGTTGTTGTTTTAGATTGCCAGAGCCTAGAACTGGTAACACTAGATGGTCTCACTGATGACTTACTGTGATATTACTGTTTATGTCATCCTGTTGTTGATGTGCCGTCAGGATCTGACCGCTCGTAATGCGGAGGAAATAATACGGTAATACTAAGCTCCTTTCCATTCAGGAACAGAATATATCCTTCCTCTGGGTTTGGCATTTATTTTTATTTACTATATCATATTTCGGTGTTTTTAAAACCTGCTCAATCCTCTATTATCTCTGATAGGGTGATTCTGCATGGGCTAAATAACTTATTTGAATTCTAAAAAGAGTTTTGCATGGGAAAAGGCTGCATCTGCAGCAGAATCTGCCTTTCCAGAGTTTTTTCCCCCTGCGCAAAGGCTGATTCTGCGCAGTCTACTTATTTCAATGTTTGTCTGCATTTATTCTCAAGAATTCCATCTGGTTTGACTTTCTGCAGCTCTGCAGCATCTACTTGAATTTGCTTTGGGTTTGGTTTTCTTCATCATCAGCAAAGTCCCTGTACTGTGTTGGAGTAAACAGGGACATTGTCTGCATCAGCATTTGCATCAGAGTGATGACTCTTTAAAAAAATTGCATGTGTTGTGTTTCACCCTATGAACATGGTGATTTTTCTTTTCCACTCCCCTTTCCCCACCCCTTCAGTTTCACAATTGGACATACTCTTTCCCACCACTGAATTAAAAAAAAATTGCAAGGGATCTCCTGCCATTATTAACTACCAGCCAGTGGTGTGTTAAAGTTTGTTTGTTGTCTGCTTTTCTACTCGTTCATATTGGAAAATATAGATACTCTTCTAAGCATTGCCATGACTGTGATTATCCAGTAAAAACTTTGATTGGATTTCAAAATAAGATTCTGGTGGGCATTTTTTAAGAGACAAGTTCAAAGCTGGAAAGCTACTCCAGATAAAACTCCACTCTGTGCTTTTTCAGGGTTGGATCCAGCCAGCTTTTTCATTCAGTCTCACCCAATGCCCACCCATACTACTGCCCTCAACCCACATGTTTATCCATGAAAGTCCCAGGATCCCCAGCACAATCTTTCTGGATGTTCAAAGGAAATGCCTTGTTCTTTTAGGATCCAATATGGAGATTTTACTTCCCAAGTTGATGAAATTCAGAGCAGAATTCTCCCTCTTAACATGAATGAACTAATAGGGTTCCTGTAAGGCAGAAGGGACTTCCACGGCATTACACGATAAATAGGAGCTGACAATATTATCAGAGTCCAATACAATATAAATATAGAGAGAAGACTGCATTCTGATTAAAGAAAAATATGGTCAAAGTAAAAAATTAAGCTAATTTATGAAGTACTAAATGTACTTCATGTATGAATATATAAGGTTACATACTCAGGCATACACTCATACATGATTGCAAGATTGCTTTTGTGTTTTATTCATGTATATTGTTTCCAAAATCTCATTCTCTTTTCCTTAGAATTTTGAATAATTATACTGCAATTCCTACAGCCAGCCAACTTCTACGCGGCATACCAGTGTGGCACCATCTAGTGGCACACCAAGAGAAATATTGGAAGAGTTCTTTTAAAATAATGTAATGTTTCCTTTGCAGTTATGATTCTTTAAGTGGTATTTATATACATCAAGTATTAAAGAAATTCAAGAGTTTTCATTCAATCAACTATCTCACTGTGGTGTAACAGATCCAACCCATTTGGTCTGAAATGTACACATGGGTTGTAGTTGTGTTGTACCAATGTGCTCATAACCACTTTTGTTTCTTCTCTCACAGTCAACACAGATGATAATACAATGAAATTGTTACTATGAACTTGACTATTCCAATGTTAAGGCATTAGGAAGTAATTATACAGGACAACGGAAACGGACAGATGGTTTCAATCTAGGCTATGGGACAGAGGCAGTGCTGATTGACCTCTATGGAACAGAGACAGTGCTGATTGACCTCTATCTCAAAGTAAACAAAGGCTATGCCTCTCTGCTGCTTTTACTAGAGTAATCAGCAGTCTCTGACACAGTGGACCATGCCATATGTCTAGATGCTGGCAGCATCTGCCATACCCATACCTGGGGAGGGGGTTGGGGCTGGAGGTTATGATGTTATGACTGTCTGTTGCAGCTGTAGTAGCAAAATAGTAAAAAGTTCAGTAGCACCTCTTCGTCATCTGACAAAGAGAGCTGTGGCTCTTGAAAGCTTATGCTACAATAAAGTTGGTTAGTCTTAAAGGTGCTACTGGACTCTTTACTATGTTGCAGCTGTGTTTCCCAGGATGTGAATTCTTGACTTATCTCCCTTAGACTATGCTTGTGCCTAGCTGCTGGGAAAGGAGCCTACTTAACCTTGAACCTTATGTCCTCTCCTGTACAGTTAGTTACCAGCAGATTTAGTCAGCCTCTAGAAAGGGGGGGAATGTTAGTCTGTAAATTATATAGGTGCTTGATATGTAGGCATGCCTCATTCCTGACAATGAACCCAGTAAGAGCATGAACTAGCAACTTTTCAATAAAGCTCTTACTAACAAACCGTGGAGTCTTTTGAAGGTTACTCGGCAGATCCTTACACCATATTGTTGAAATGTTTGAAGGTATAAGTAGGGATTAAGGGATGCGCTTTGGTTTGGCTTCAATCATTCCTTATGCACAGAACTCAGAAGATTGCTGTAGGGGACACATTTTCTACTGTGTGGGACCTGCCTTGTGCTATTCCACAAGGCTTGATCTTGTAGTACCCTGTGCTGCTCAATCTTTATGTGAAGGACTTGGGAGGAATCATTTGGGGAGTTTGAAATAAGGTACCATCAATACACTGATAACACCCAACAATATTTCTTTATCTAAATTGCCTGTTGACGCTACGGTCTTTGAACCAATGGTCAATTACTGTCTGAGTGGGGAAGGGTAAACAAACTGAAACTGAATCCTGACAAGATAGAGGTAATATTGATTGGGAAGCCAAGGCTCTAAAGGACATGGGGCTCCTCATGTTTGATGGGGTTCAATTGTCTTTCAGTAACTTGGATACTAGACTAGGGGTGATTCTGGATCTACCTTTATTGTTGGAGAAGCAAGCTGATGCAGCTGTAAAAAAAAGGCATTCTAGCAACTCCACTCAGCTAGGAAGAAGACCCGATAGCTTTACTAGGGTAACCAGGCCACATAGATCCATGCTATGGTTACCTTGAGGTAAAGAAGGTTCCGCTCAGAGAGAGTGATTGGTCAAAGGGCCATAGCAGATTAGAGCCTCCAAGATCAAATCAGTAAATCTAAAGCAGGAAATTCCTACTGCTCAAGGGCACAGATTTCTTTGCGTTTGAGAGGAGCGGATCCACAGATCATATTCACAACCAGCACCATCTATTGTTAATAATTTGTATTTTCTCAGCACTCAAAACTCTACAGAAAAATGTATTTTGCTCTCTGACCAACAATCATTAATGGTGTACCTAACACAACCCCCTGAACACCTACAGAATGCCTTTCCCTCCTCAGAAACACAACCAAGTTCTAGAGCTGTCATTCTTCAGGTGGTGACTAGAGATAGGGTTGCCAGCCTCCAGGTAGTGCCTGGAGATCTCCTGGAATTACAAATGATCTCCAGGTGACAGAGAACAGTTCCCCTTGAGAAAACGGCTGCTTCGGAGTGTGGACTCTCTGGCATTATACCATTCTGAGGCCCCTCCCCTCCCCAAACCCTGCTCTCTCCAGGCTCCCCCCCCAAATCTCCAGGAATTTCCCAACTGGGACTTGGCAACCCTAACTGGAGATCTCCTGGAATTACAGCCGATCTCCAGGCAACAGAAAGCACTTCTCGAGAAAAATAGCTGCTTTAAAGGGTAGACAGCATGGCATATCCCAGTGAGATTCCCCCCGTCTCCACCCCAAAATCTCCAGGAATTTCCTAACCCAGAGCTGGCAACCGTAAGAGCCTGGGACACAGCCACTGAGCTCTTTAGCCAACACATACGCACCTCATACAAGAAAAAAGCCGTTCGTTAGCCCTCCCTCCTAGGAATCTATCCCAGAGCCCTGAGGCGGGTTTTTAAAGCAGCCCAGTGCGCAGAGATTCGGCCGAAGGGCAAGTAACTCCCGCATGCTTCCCGCGCACGCAGAGAAACGACCGCCTCCTTCCCGCGCTTGAGTCGCCCTTCTCAGCTCGGCTCCCTCAGGCGCCTGCGTGTCGCCGCCCCTGCCGCCTTTTGCAGCTAATTTGCTTCACACGTTTACCCCATTCCGCCTCTGCGAGTGTGAGTGTGCGGCGGAAGGAAGGGCACAAAAGGGCGGTGTGAGCAGCGCTGTTGGGCCTGTATCGGTTGTCGCATCTCAGCGGGGCTAGCCGAAGACTGCCTCGTGTGTAGGGGCAGCTGAGACGTTGCGAGGAAGGGCGGTAGCAAAAAGGATGGCCTTTGTGGTTTTGTTGCGGGGTGGGGGGGTTCACTAGAGATTTTCAGTTGTAGTTTGGGATGGTGGGGGGGGGGAGTCAGAGCTGGGTGTGTTTTAGTTCTCAGTCTTGAAAAGGGGGGAGGGTGCTCCCAAAAGCCGGCCTTCGCTTGCCCGAAGAGCGGTTCAGATGCTAGGAAGAAAGATAAGCGAGCGAGCACTAATTCGTGCTCAAGGCCAGGGTCGATGGTTGCTTGATTAATGCCTCTTGTTGCAGCGCCTTGAGAGAAGAAGAATCCTTAAGGCTTGACTGCTCGAGTGCTGTGCCGTAAAGTGCTTGGGCATCGTGGCAACTTAGTTTTTTAAGTTTTAGAATTGAATTTTAAGTTGAGCCCCTGTGGGCAAATGCTAGAATTTCTTACTATTTTTAACTGCGACGCTTGATAAGCAAAAAAAGTAAGGTTTTTTTTTTTAAAGTTGTAGCTGAGAAAAAGCAAGTAACAAAAAAAGCTCATCTGTTCTGAGTTTTACTAATAAGTTTGACATTGCTTCTTTTGTCTTCAGCATGGTACAGAAAAGCCAGAAGAATAAGCAGGAGCAGGCTTCATTTTGCCTAGTGCCTAGTAAAGGTGTGGAGGCTCAGATTGGGCAGCCACTATTTGGCTTAGATGGCTCCCAAAACTATGGAAGTAGAGTTGCAGAACAGTCTTTACTAGAGCAGCCTAGTAGCTTAAGTGAACAACTTCCTCTTAATTCTGACGTTCCTTTAGTAACAATGGAAGAGGAACAAAACAAATGCCTTGTGTCTAAAAGAAGGGAAGAGAGAAACTGTGGGGAACATGATATACCAGTAGTGTTAGACTATGAAGCAAAGATAAACTGTGTGGTAGACATAAACCTGAGGGAAAAGGAGATCTTGATAGAAAAAATTTCTTCCAGAAAAGCTGTCCAGAGTGTCGGTAGACAGCAACAGCGTGCTGCTTCTAAGACTACTTTGCAAAAAGAACGTGGGTCTTGTCTTAAAGAGAAAAGAAATAGCTCCTTACCAGAAGTGAGGCCCCATGAAAAGGATGTAGCCCCAAACAAAAATTGTACACGTTCCTTGTTAGAACCTGAACGAAACGTTTCAAGTTGTTTGGAGAAAGAAAAGAAACTGAAGAAAAAACACAAAAGTGCTTTGGTAAAATCAGAACTTCATGCAGAATTTAAAAATCTAATAGAAAGGGATGGGAGTTCAACAGCAGGACTAGAATCTCAGGAAGCAACAGGGAAAAGTAACAAATGCTCTGTTTCAAAACTAAGAATTCCACAGAAATCATGGTACCTCAGAGAGAGGAGCAGATCATCTCAGCCACAGCAGAAGTCTTTCAGAAACCAGGACAGAAGGCAAAGGGAAAAGAGGAGGTCCTTATCTCTTAACTTACAGGCAGAGAGCTTAAGCCTTCAGAAATGTAAAGGAAAACATATGAAATGGGATAGTAATTGTAAACTACAACTATCAAGCTTAGACTCTGAAGATTGCACAGGGAACCTAGTGACAATAAAATCTTCTTCTGTCCAACATGTGCCATATGGTAATATTGTGGAAGGAAGAGAATCTGTAGTGAAGAGCCATAGGTTTTCATTGGCAAACTTGAGGCTAGTGGAGCATCAGGAGGAGAAACAAACCTTGCAGCAAAAGTATAAAAGCTGTTATATGGAACTGACTCAAAGGAAATCTTGTGAGGGTTTGGAAAGTGGAGTTTATTTAGAAGACAGTACAAAAAGCAGAAGCATTGCAGAAGATGCAGGGCATAATAGGATGGTAACCCGAGCTTCACTGAAATCAAAGATGTGTGAAAATGATAGTGAGAAGCTAGAATGGAAGCAGGAAAAATATGTTGCTATGGAGATTCCATGGTTTAGGCAAGGGATCCCAGAAAAGCAAATAGGACAGACAGTGGATTCTGCACCTACAGAAGTTCCCTTAATTTCCAGGGTAACAGGCTGTAATGAGAAACAAACAAATGGGAAAAATGAAATTGTGCCTTCACCTAAGCTAAAAATAAAGATCAAAACATCTAGTAAGAACACTTATTCCCTATTCCTCTGTGTATTTGTTTGTTGTCTTATTTGTGGCTCTTATTTCCCTTTCTTTGTTACGTGACTGTGTTTGAATCAGTTTATCTTACTGCCCTTTTATACTAAACCTAAGGAAAAATTACTTGTATTCTTGACTTGGGACAGTGTCATTAGAAAAAAAAATGTTGAACTAGCCTATGTAATTTTTGTTGAAGCAGTTCAAAATGTAATTTTTCCCCAGGAAACAAAAGATAAAATGCCATGTTCCGCGTGATTCTTTATGAAGAGTTAAAAAATTCTGAGCTTTTATTAGGAAGTGATGCTTGTTGCTTTCATAAGTTTTTATGTTAAAATTAATTTTGACTAGGAAAAATATGAAGTGTTTAGATTATTCTGGAAATGCTGTTGGAAAAACATAATTTTCATTTTCAGACATTTATGTAGATGCTTGCTATACACTTATGAACTATTTGTTATGAAAAGTTACTGTTAGTCTTGAAAACTGTGTTCCCAAACATGGCATGATTTTAAACTAAAACTCTGCTTTTCCTCCTTTGCTGCTTAGCAGTGTGAGGTGGAAGACTTTCCAATGCTATATTTTTATGTGGAAAATTCTCTGCACCACATGTGTAATTATAGGTGTCAGAGCTGTTGTGCTGTAAATCAAACATGTTCAATAGGCTAAATGTTGGATATGAAGTGTGGGCACAAACAGTGGTTATAGATAGAGTCCAGGCTTGTACATGGTGTATTTGCTGCCTTTTCCTAATACTGAAATTATGCAAATATTATTTAAATTTACATTGGAAAATTGTCCAATTCAAATTTTCCAAGAAAACCCACATTACTCTTGACTATACTGTAAGAATAACCATGTGGGAAAATAACGGGGGGGGGGGAATATTTTATTTAGCGCTTAACTATCTAAATTATCTTGATGTCTGAAATTTGATCAACATTTGTTTTACTGTTGATATGCTTGTAAAATTGTTCTGTCAAAACTTATTCCTTACAAACCAAATATTTAGCAAAAAAATGTCTTGCTGTCCTAATCAATACCACCCTTAGTGGTTTGGAACTGGGACTTCAGAGCTATAAAACCATTTGATATACTCGCCATCATTAAAATTTGCAGTTCATAACAGTGTATAAAAGGTACATTTATAAAGACATCTAATTTTGGTGACCTTGTATACTAGAAATTTTGTATTAATGAGATACTTCTCTTTTTAAAACCAGGAGAGCAGAAAAAAGAAGCTTCAAATACTCAGTATGAAAAGCTGCCAGAGACTGATCTAAGCACCTCTCAAGATTGCAGTATACCAAAACTGCTAGAACAGTCTGCATGTGTTCATATAACTAAATTAGATGAAACTGAACACAAAGTTCCTGTGAGCTGTTGTCTTGGAAGGAAGGATACAGTACATGGTTATGATAGTTCTTTTCCTGTTACAAACTCCAAATGTCCACAACTTTTGGATATAAAAATAACTGAAAATGCAGTGGCAGAGGACCCACTGTCAGTGTACCAGGGTGACAAACCCAGATGTCTTACTAAGTTGAATGAATTAACTTGCAGAGTAACAAAGAATCCAGTAGTGAGGTTGCTTGACTGCAGTTACATAAAGGCGCTGGTAAATCCTACAAGTAACCAAACAATTCAAAGTAATAAACTTCATTGTGAATTCCTGCATGTTGCACTAGATCATAGGAAGGCTCTGTCTCCTAACAGTGGTATGGGACAGAATGATGTGAATAGTAGCTCTGAGGTAATCCAACCTGAAAGGGCACTCTCTCAAACAAACATATTGGTTAGGAAAAAAATATGCCAAAATAAGACATCTCCAAAATATCAAAATGAAAAGAAGCGATTTAGGGAAAGTATGCAGTGTCCAGAGTTTAAAAAAAACAGGAAAAGGATAAAAATGGCTGAAGGTCTGGAAGATTCAACAGTCCAGGACATTCTTTCAAACATGGACCTCTACAATGAATGTGAACTAAAAACAGATAAAAATACCACAGCAAGTTCTTCAGTAATTAGTACAGAAGAACTGAACTGTAATGCAACTGTTTCCTTACCTTCACTTGATGTGCCTGATTTCCTTCTTAAAAAACATGCTCAAAAACATGTTGCCTTGTCTGGTGATGAACAGGAGAGTCAATCGCACTTTGCCCCATTCAATGTAAATGACGAGAAGCCAGAACTTAAGGAAAACAGTGTTCTTGAGTCAAAGACTGTGGAACCACATGCTGACGTAAGCAATACAGTGGACGATGATTCTGTAGTGGAGATGCTGGTTGGTGAAAAAATCACCAACTGCAGCAATAATACTGCGGGTGACATGCAAGGAGGGAAAATAGCATCCAAAGAAAAAGCAGTAAGTAAAACTGGGAAAAAACTGCAGTTCAGCTGTCAAAGAACAGTGCCATTTTCAGGTAAAAATATTTGGCCTCATGAATCATGTGCAAGGACCTCTTTGTGGTTTTGTAAAAATCATGCAACTGGCTTAGAATTTTTAAGAGGTACTGATTATTTTGCTAATTCGGTCCAAATGGAGCTACATAAGCAGTTAGTAGATACTACTGAACAGCCTGCAAATAAGATAATGGGTTGTAAAACAGAACTTTCTGTCAAAAGCCCAACTGCAGAATCTCAACTTGATATACACACAGCTTTCTCGGGCACTGGAAATAAAAATGGAATTTCCTCTACAGATATGGAAAGGCCTAAGCAATCTAAAGTGACAAAAAATGCAAAGAAATACAAACTGACTTTGAATTCACCAGAGAAATCTATTAAAAATGGAGAGATAATAACCAAGAGAAATGTTTCCATAGATGCCATGTTTGTAGACAATAGTAAAAATAAGATAAAGGCATTGATTTCCCACCAAAAGACTGCAGTTCCACAGGTACTGAAAACATTAAGCATGACGAAGCTGTCAAATTTCAAAATACCTCTACTGAAGGACAAGAGTGTATACAGGAAGGAAAGAAATTGTTACAATCCTTTGAACATTGTAGATGATGATAAAGCTTCTGTAAGGAAAGACAGGAGTAAGAGGGTTTCATCTGATATAAATTTTGAGCATCTGTTCCACTCTGAACAGATTAATGGTGTTACTGTGGCTGCAGTGGAAGAACATGCAGGCCAATTCGACTGTAGAGCTTCCAGAAGTCTTAGGGAGAGCAGTTTTTATAACAACAATCTCACAACTTCTCTTGAGAGTGATCTAGAATTAGCTTTAAAAGATATGTCTAATTTGAGTACTGGATGTACAAAGAAATCAACTGAGAGCTCTAGTGTGTCGTCAGAAATTAACAAAGATAATTGGAGCAATACCTTGACTCAGACTAAAGATAAGTTTTATGCAGATGTTCTTAAGGCTTATGAAGATGATGCTCTTGTGATTGATGTGATTCAGGATGATCCTGATCTGTTTGGAAATACTGATGAAATGAAAATCACAGATATAAAGGAGCATTTTACAGACAACTGTAGTATCACCATTTCCTTGCAAGAAAAACTGGATTTAAATTTCGAATCCTCTCCACTTCCAAGAATAATCCTCTCAAAATTCTGTCCTAGGTGAGTATATTTCAGTTTCCATGAAAGATTTGTATGTAATTGGTGTATTGAATCGTACACACAAAGTTTAGTTGTTAAAGCATATTCTACTTCTGTGGCCTTGTAATGAGAAGTTTGGATTAGAATGTAGAGAATGGACCATTTCTATTAATCAGATTCTTATATACTCTGTTAATAATTTAATTTGGGACTCCCAGTAGGTGTACTTCCAGGTATATAGCTTCGTTGATCTTCAGTAGAAGACCAAGCTTCAAGTCTAGTAGCACCTTAAAGACCAACAAGATTTCCAGGGTATAAGCTTTCAGTAGTCATGCTTCCTTTGTCAGATACAGATATATCCATCTGTCCAGTAAATGTAGGTGGCATCTAGGGACTACCACTAAATGATTGTACTGGTTATTTCTTTTTATTGTTGTCTACAAATTTGATTGATTGATTACATTTATAGCCCGCCCCTTCCCGTGAGCGGGCTCAGGGCAGGTTACAGCAATAGATAGATTACAGTGTAAATCAGAATCAAAAAGAGTCCAGTAGCACCTTTAAGACTAACCAATTTTATTGTAGCATAAGCTTTCAAGAATCACAGTTCTCTTTGTCAGATGCATGGAGGGCAAAAAGAGAAACTGGTCAGATATAGAGGAGGAGAGGGGGGGCGGGGTAGATGCAAACATCTCCTTCTGATAAGCAGATGCAAACAGCTCCTTTTGATGTGGAGATCAGTTTGCTTCTGTAAAGGTTCAGAGGACTTAGCCGTGTTAGTCTGTAGTAGCAAAATCAAAAAGAGTCCAGCAGCACCTCCAAGACCAACCAATTCCACTGCAGCACAAGCCTTCGAGAACCACAGCTCTCCCCGCCAGATGCATCTGACAAAGAGAACTGTAATCCCCGAAAGCCCAAGCCAGGTGCCACTGGACTCCCCCTGACCCCGCCTCTGTAAAGGAAATCAGTTGCCTGTGATAATGAGATAACCATTCATAGTCCCTATTCAGTCCCAGCTTGACAGAGTCAAATTTACATATGAATTCCAATTCAGCAGCTTCCCGTTGGATTTTGTTTTTGAAAGATTTCTGTTGAACTACAGCGACCTTTAAGTCTTTGATGGAATGTCCTGGTAGGTTGAAGTGTTCTCCCACTGGTTTCTGGACATTGCCATTTCTAATGTCAGATTTATGTCCATTTATTCTTTTGCGTAGAGGTTGGCTGGTTTGTCCAATGTACAGAGCAGAAGGACATTGTTGGCACATGAGGGCATATATCAGATTGGAGGATGAGCAGCTGTAAGAGCCAGATAAAACAATAAAATCACATCTCAACATAGCAGTATATTTTTCAGTATCCCAGATGGGGTGTCATACCCCTTTCCCTGCACACTATACACACAGGGAAAGAGGGTGGAGATGCAGGTTGGTAAACTCTAACTCCCCAGCACACGGGGGAGCGGATGGACCTATTTACCCCCCCCCTCCTAGTAGGAGACAGGCAGAGAGGCTACTTAAAACGGATCCAAGTGCTGGCCTCAACCATATGCCTGGTGGAACATCTCTGTTTTACAGGCCTGCCGAAAAGATATAAGGTCTTGGCAGGCCCGAGTGTCTTCTGACAGAGTTCCACCAGGTCGGGGCCAGGACGGAAAATTCCCTGGCCCTTGTCAAGGCCAGCCAAGCCTCCCTGGGGCCAGGGACCACCAGTAGGTGTTTACCTGCCAATCTAAGAGCTCTCCGAGATACATACAGGGAGAGGCAGTCTTTCAGGTATGCTGGTCCCAGCATGTTTAGAGCTTTATAGGTCAAGACCAAAACCTTGAACCTGATCTGGAACTCCATGGGGAGCCAATGTAGCTGCTGCAGAGCTGGGGTCACATGTGCCCTGAATGAAGTTCCTGTCAGGATACGTGCAGCAGCATTTTGGACCCGCTGCAATTTCCGGGTCAAACCCAAGGGAAGCCCTGCGTAGAGCGAGTTACAGTAATCTAATCGGGAGGTAATCGTTGCATGGATCACTGTCGTTAGGTAATGGGTTGAGAGATAGGGGGCAAGCTGCCTAGCCTGTCGGAGGTGGAAAAAGGCAATACGGGCAGCTGCCACGACCTGGGCCTCCATAGACAAGGAGAAATCCAGCATCACGCCAAGACTCCGGACTGATGAGATGAGCACAAGTGGTGCCCTGTCAAAGGCTGGGAGCTGAATCCCCACACCTATTCCCCCACGGCCCAAGTACAGGACCTCCGTCTTTGTGGGGTTCAACTTCAGTCTGCTCTGCTTCACCCATCCAGATACAGTCCCCAACACTCTAATTAGGGCATCGGGAGAGAGCCAGGCCAGCCGTCCATAAACATATACAACTGGGTTTCATCCACATACTGATGACAACCTAGTCCGAAACTCCGTGCCGGCTAGTTGAGAGGGCGCATATGAAGATTGAACAACAAGGGGGAGAGTAACGTCCCCTGTGGGACGTTGCACACCAGTGGTTGGCGTTCTGATAACCTCTTCCCCAGCACCACTCTCCCCGACTGTGGAGAAAAGAGACAAGCCACTGCAAGGCAGTCCCTCGAATCCCCACATCAGTGAGGCGGTGGGTCAACAGATTATGGTCAACCGTGTTGACCGCTGCTGAGAGATCTAGCAATACCAGCAGCACTGCCCTGCCCCGGGCTGGATGCCTACGGAGATGGTTTGTGAGGGTGACCAATACTGACCCAGTCCCGTGGCCTGGGCGGAAACCAGAGTGGAATGGGTCCAGGTCCGATGCATCTTCCAGGAAGCCTGTAGCTGCTCCACCACCACTCGTTCAATCACCTTACCCAGAAACGGGAGGTTTGAGACTGTGCAGTAATTGGACGGATCAATGGGGTCTGTGAGCCGCCGCCCCTCTGTGCCCGCCCGCCGCCGTGACGCCCGCTGCTCCCGGGTGGGCCGCTTCCTCAGCCTCAGACTTGGCCTCGAGTGGGAGGAGGTTCACCTTGTCCTCCCACGCACTGGCCTGCTGGGCAGTGGCTTTCCCCTCTCTCTCGCCTGCAGCCACGCCAGCCTCTTTCCTCCTCGGCCTCATTGAGATTCCCCCTTTTGTAGTGCCCTTCCACCCTCCCCTCTCCCCTGGCCGCCAATTGGCCGCGTGCTCCCTCATCTCCCCCTTCACCCCCTTCCCTCCACCTCGGTCTCTGGCTTCCCGGCTAGTTGGGTTCCTGTCCGTCACTGGAGCCCTGTCCCCACCCCGAGGCCCAGTGGCCAATTGCGGCCGGAGGTTTCAGTGGGTGGGCTCCTCCTTCCTCCCGGCCCCTCCCTCCGTCTTCCTGGCCGGGCACGGCCCTTCCTTGGCGTCGGGGCGGGTCACTCCTCCTTGCCAGGTTTGAGCAGCATCCCGAGTGACCGTGGGGCCGACGCCCGAGCCTGCTGCTGCGCCGCCACGCCGCTCAGCTTCTGGGCGGGCCTCGGGCCCATCCCAGCTGGCCTGGCATCTCCCGGGGCCTCTTCTCCTTGCCCGCCGTCTCCCGGGGTCTCCTCCTCGCCACTTTCCTCCGTCGCCCCTGAGCTGGGTAAGCAGGGCTGCCAGGACCGAGGTTCGGGGCGGCGCGGGATCTCCAGCCGCCGGGCTCCAGTCTGGGGCTGCTGCGGCTGGCACCGGACAGGGTCCAAAGTTGGTTTTTTAAGAAGCAGCCTCACCATGACTTCCTTTAACGCCCCGGGAAAACCCTCAGAGCTCAACGATAGATTGATATTAGCCTGTAACGGGGTCCTCAGTCCATTGACACTGTCCTTAACCAATCATGAGGGGCAGGTGTCCTAGGGGCACATGGTGAGCCTCACCAGCCGCAGGATCCTGTCAACATCCTCCTGGGAGACCAGACCGAGGTGATTCAAGATTGGGCCAGAAGATGGCCAAGGGGTCTCCAGTTCCTTTATGTATCAACCATGGCTGGCAGGTTGTGGCGGAGGGACAAGACTTAATCTGCAAAAAAGCTCCCAAAAGCCTCACAGCTAATGGCCAAATTTCTAATTTGGCAGTCTCCCTGCAAGAGGGAGACCAAAGACTGAACTACCTGAAATTTTGCCAGGCGTGAGCTTGCAGACGCTATGGAGGCAGCATCATAATCCTTTTTTGCCGCCTTCACAGCTACCATATAGGCCTTCATAAATGTTCTATAAAATGATCTTGCCTCTTCACTCTGATTCCGCCGCCACACTCGCTCCAGCTGTCTCAGTTCCTGTTTCAGCCGCCGTAGCTCCTCTGTGTACTAGGGGGCTAGTCTGGCACGGCAATGGAGAGGGTGATGGGGAGCGATTTCATTGATGGCTTCAGAGAGACGGCCATGCCAGTTCTCCACCAGCTCATCTAATGAACCACCAGGGGGCATCGGATCCCGCAGAGTATTCTGGAAACCAATCGGATCCATTAGTCTCTGCGGGTGAGAATAAATCAGCTCACCACCTATGCAGGAAGGGGCTGGCACACCCAGACGAGCCTTCAGGACAAAGTGGTCTGACCATGGCACTGCCTCAATGACATCAAGGTCCACCTAACTCCCCATCCCAAAGATCAGATCTAGCGTGTGGCCCGCTTGATGTGTGGGAGCTGAAACAAATTGGGAGAGCCCTGGTGCTGCCATGGATGACACCAGGTGTGAAGCCTGTAAGGAAGCAGCAGTATTGACGTGGACGTTGAAATCACCCAAGACTAACAGCCTAGGGTGTTCCAAAGCACACCCCGCAACCTCCGCCAACAGGCTTGACAGGGTAGCTGCTGGTGCACTAGGTGGCCCGTACACCCGACGGATAGCCAAACTCTCCTCAGCACCCCTCGTCAGGCCAACACAATCAATGCCAGTGATCTTTGATGTGGGGAGAGGTCTCCCGAATGAGTATGGCTGCCACCCCGACCATCTGTCCGGGACTGGTGAAGGACCGAGAACCATGGGGGGGGGTCAATTCCTTCAAGGCGACCATTTCGCCATCCCTCACCCAGGTCTCAGTCACACACACCAGGTCCACATTTTTCACTGGAAAGAAATTTTGTAGTGTCTTGGTCTTATTGTTTATGGACCTGGCGTTACACAACAGCAGTGTTGGAGGGAGGTGGTTCAATCTCCTAGCCCCACAACCAGCATACTTTGGGATGGGACAAAGGTTGGAAGGACACCGAGCCCTACCACGTCTCTGTGGCCTTCCATTCGAAAACCGTATCCCACTGCCATACCATTAAACTATTGATATAAACAAAATCCCAGATTTTCCAGTGACAGCATGGTATCAAATCCAAAGTATATCATAACAGAGGAGAATGGGTTGAGATTATGGAAAGCCCATTTTCCTGTTAATTAGTGCTTGGGCAACACAATCCTATTCTCTATGGACTTTTGCAGGAGAGCCATACTGGCGCGAGAGCTCGGCAAGGCGAGGTGCAGCTGCTGCCAAGAGCACCTGCCCGCCGTTCCCCTAACAACTCCACCCACCCTAGCCAATGGCTGCACCGCTCCCCTGACAGACCGGTGAGGGGCACAGCCAGTGGGGAGGCCGCGATCCCCCCTGCTCACTAACAACCCCCGTCAGGGAGCAGGCATCCCTGCTGGGGGTGCAGAGGTAACACTGAAGGTGCAGACAAGGCACCCACCCTCTCGCCTGTCCAACCCCATTTTTGATAAGGGTCAGGCTGGGGGCTGCTGCTCTGTGCGCCTGCAGATACGCTGCCACCACCACAAGAAACAGGTTCCCCCTCCCTGAAAAGTGGGACCAGAAAGGCAGCAGGACCCGGCAAGGGTCGTACTCGCAGCCTGCAGCACTTGGGATCAGCCCCCAAGTTCCAGAGAGGCAGGTGGGGGAGGGCAAGTTCTTCAGTGAGTGAAAGGAATGCCTGTTGGAAACCACACAAGAGGATAGAAGGCCCATTGGAGGTGATGGGAGTGAAAAGCACCCACAGCGCGCCATTTGAACATATCACCGCATTACAAAGATGCGAGAACATGGGTTGGACCATGAGAGCCGTGCTGCGATCCTGGAGTGACACCCCCCCCCCTCCCGAGAGGTGTGACAGCATGCGGGAGCAGAGAAACTACTCAGGGGGCCACCGTACTCCCCCTCCCCGCCTCAGATTTCCGAAGCTCATCCCTGCCTCCACAAACAGCGAAAAGGAGGCTGGTCCATCCTCTTGGAAGAGGAGCCCCAGAGATCCCAAGATGTCGCTCCACATCTCCCACCTCCTGGCAGCAACCATTCTCCTTTCCCGGCATGCAGCGGTCATTTGCATGGCTTATCCGATGCCAGCAGCTCTGCCAGAGAATGAAAGTCCTCCATGGTGCCTCCCCCCACTAGACGTTCATGGGCCACGCTTCAATTCTCACCCCGCTGCCTGAAGTTACATTGAGGGGAGGAAGGAGGCAGGGAAGCTGGATGGGGTCCCAAGGCACCACTTGACACCTACTCGTTCTGACAGCAGAGCCCCACCCCATTCATCCCAGCCCTGAGCCAGGAAACATTTGTGAGGATGCGTGAAAAGACATCCTGACGGGGAGTGGGGGGGGGGGGGTACTGTCACCGTCAGGAAGCAAGGAAACAGACAGGCAGTTTGTTTTTCAACACATAATATATTAAACCGGAAAAAATGAAGAGGTTCTCTGGATGTGTTTCCTGCCACTGTCCCTCAGCTGAAAAGGCAGCAAAGGAAGTTTGCACAGCAGTCAAAGCTGCAAAATCCATCCCTCGTCCTGCCCTCGCAGGGGCGAGGGTGAGATGCAGGCTGCCGTGGGAAGCTGTTCCCTGGGCTGGACCTGAATGGCACTTGAGGAGGCTCACCGGGGGCTGGAACAGCCATGCTCCTTGGTCTCCCTGACTAGTCGCAACCTGCCTGTATGGGAAAGAGATGTGTGGCAAGCGACCCAGCCCTGTCTGAGCCCCAGCCCAGTCTGCCATGTTCTGGGAGGGTGTCCATGGGTGAGAGTGGCTGCAGCAGCTCCAGTATCACAGGTCCAGCCCGCAACCACATGCTGCATGACCCTCTGGTGAGAAAGCACTGTGTATTGGAATGGAAGTCAAGGGGCTGAGCACCCTCCATCAACAGGGAGTTATGAACATCCTGTCAAACTGACCTATAGCCGCACTTCATCTGCCGGGAGGGGCCTCGGCTGAGGAAATCTGAACAGAGCCCCCAAATAGTGCCCCCCCCCATGGCTACATCAAGAGCAGTTTTCTGGGCAACTGTCTTCATGGCAAGCAACCGCTGCCACCAAGCCCCCCACTGGCGAGCCTCACCAGAGGCTGGCGTTTGGGAGGGTTCAGGTGAGGAGGGCAGCTGGCACAAATCAGCGAGCCGGGGTAGCCGCCACTGCACCGCCTTTTTACCTGTCAGTGCTCCCTCGCCCCTTCCAGAGCTGGGACTCCAGAGACAGATAACCTGCAAGGGGGCTTTGCTCTTCTTCCCTTGAGCAAGTGCAAAGTGCTCCCAATTTTCCGCTAAGTCCCCCCAGTGCACTCATGACCTGCCACTGTGTGTACCTACAATCCCGTCTTGTGTACAAAGTCCCTGCTGCAGGAGGCTGCCAGGCAGAGCCTCTGGTCACCACCCACTTACCTGAGTTCATGAGCGGCGCAGCTGGAGTTTATGTAGGGGGCATGGACTGCCAATTGGGCGCGAGGAGGGGGGCTCACCCATCCTGGAAATGCGTGCGGATTGGTCCCCACATTAGTTGCCATCCTATGTCCCATTTGGGCCACGTGGGTGGGGCCGGGCGCCAGGAGGATGGCCCAAGTTTTCCTGTTCAATGGGCGCCTATGGGCTACGCCTCCTTTTTGCGTGACTTAACTTTCCGCTGCTGCAGGGGGTTCCTGGGCCTGGAATGGCTTTGGAAACCCGACTAACTTGTGGTCCACCTCCCCGCCCCTCCACCGCTGGCATGGGACCTTGCTCTGCACTTACACCTCTGCTTGGCTGCCAAGCATGCCCGCTGGCGGCAACCTATCAGCGGTAGTGCTCCTCGAGTGGCCACTGGCAGAGGAGGGTTACGCCCACATAAGGGCCATTTACATCCACGCGAGCCTTCGTTTTCTCCCTGTGTACTTTCCACATCTTCCCTTAGGATTGCACAGTTAGTGCTGTGGCATTTAGAAATACTTTTTTAGTTTCTGATTATTAATTTCTTAGAATTATGCTAAAAATCTTTAGAATAAACCAGAATGCCAGAAGTCACAGGTGTGTTTAAACTAAACATGAGTGTATTTACTTGCTTTATGGGAACTTACAATAATGCATTTATTTCATACCAGTTTTACATTTAAGCATTTAGAACAATACAGTACAACCAGCGTATTGTAGAGTGTCAGACTAGGATGTGCGAGACCCTGGTTCAAATTCTCGCTCTGCCATGGAAATGCTGGGCCAATTATACACTTTCAGCATAACCTACTTTACGGAGTTATTTGTGGATAAAAAGGAAGAGCAGAACAATAAGATGTTTTGGATTCCCAGTGGGGAGAAAGATGAGATATAAATAAAGTAAATAAATAAGGAAGGAAAGCAAGGCATTGTAGGGTGCCCTTCATTATTTTGCACTGTGAGTTAGTGTTAGCGTCATTCAGTAGTTGCTACTTGTTTGATACTTCTTGCATCTTAACATAATGAAAATTCTTTGTGAAATTGTAATCCCTTTGATGTATGACAATCAGACTGCACAATAGTTTTGTGAAAAGTGAATTTACTTTGTTGCAGGCCGATGTAATTGAAATGTGCATCTTACAAGCAAAGCTTGTGTGCATATTTTTAAATCTTGAATATGTGATTCTCTAGTTTTAAAACTATTATACCACCCAACATTCAATCAACCACCCAACATATAATCATGTACCGCATTTTGTGTTTAATTTATTATGCCAGTTATAGGAAATAAACATGGTATTTGTCAATGTTGATAATTTGTGAGACTATCTTCACATTGGAATTGCAAATTTGTAACTTTTAAGGTACAGTTTCAATGATTTCCCCTAGACATGTGACTTCAAATTTATTTTTAAGTTTTACAATTCTGCTCTAGCCATGTTTATAGAACACTGAAAATGTATAATCGATTAATGGATTATTGAATCATTCAGGATTGTATGTTTTTAATAACCAGTGGAAAAGTTGTTCTGTCACCAGCTTACAATCTGGTACAATGAATTGTGTTGAAAATAATTATACTTGACATTTAGCTTTTCTGTTTGCCTACTAAGCCTGGTAAGACTCAAGATTGACAATTATAACCTAATAAGACTGCTATCCATATGCTTAATGGAGGCTTCAAACAATTGCACGTCTTGATGCCAACCCAAACTCTCTTGGAATTCAATATATGAATACAATAATTTCTGAGTATGGAGTTAGAAAATATTCAAATTCTTAAGCATCATCACATTATTAGCACAATACCTAATGCCCTTGACTTGAAATAAAAGTCCTAGACAAGAAAATGAGACTTCTTCTTCAACAGTTAATGTTCTAGTGACCTTTATACATGAAGATATATTTTTAAATGGTCTCTTTAGTAAACAGGACTTGATTCTTTGGACACTTTTTCATCATAGCACAATAAAATGTGGAGGAGTCTGAGCAAGCAAAGTAGGAGGAAATGTTGGGTATTGAAGCCTTTTCCTAGACCAAACTTATGTATTGGACAAAGAGTTCTTACCAGAAATTTTGTAGGTTCTAATTTGGTCTTTTCAGAACTTTGTAAGAAATTTCTAGCACTCATATATCCATTTCCTGCCAGATACTCAACTCCTCACTGATTGGCCTTTGCTGTGCAAATTGGCCAAAAGTTGGGTGCAACTGAAGTCTGCTTATAGTGTGACTATTTTGGGTTTGATAGTGCCGTCCTTTACAGAGTGAGTCCAGTCTAAACCCACTGAAATCAATGGGCTTAGCCTGGCTTCATTCTTCATAGGATTCTTAGCTGGAGTTCCTAGTTATGAGAGTTTGCCATAATGACTGCTGAAAGTGGGGAATCAGTTGTGGGAACCTGGCTGTCATAGGTTGAATAAACAGTAGAGGGAGTAACCCTGGGGTAAAGAACCGAGAGCCAGTTTGTGACACTGCCATATTCAGTAGAGAATTGTTGTACATGACTCTGAATGTTTTAACTACATTAGTGTTGTCTGGTTTAGGAAAGATCATTTTCCTGTTCATCTGTACTTACTTGTTTACAGAGAAAGTCCCATTCAGGTGCATGACACACCAGGGTCTGCCATGGATGTCCCTGCTTCATTGATAGAAGGTAAGAATAAGAACTTTTAACATTCAGAATTTGAGAGGACATAGAAGTCTGAAGTACTCAATTCCATTATTCAAAAAAGGTGTTCATCCTGCCAGCAACCCATTCTTTTAAATGGAGATCTTTCATTATCAGATCCTTACGAAAAACCAGAAGATACAAATGCCCCTCTCAGCAAAGTGTACTGTTGAAATTAAAGATTAACACAGCGACTCTACTTAAAAGAACCCAAGACTTTTTTTCTTTCTGTAAAACGTAGTCTTCTTTACCACTTCATAACTCTTTCTAACAGTAGTGTGTATGTTTCTTATATCCCTAGCCGTAGACCTTTTCAGTTGGTGACAGGTTTGTTTTTCCAGCTTTGGTACATGCAGATCCATTCTTGCAACAAATCTCTGTTTCCAGTTGTGGGTACTGGAGCTGGAATATACATACTTCGTTCTGTCTTGTATCAGGAAGTTCACGGGTAGTGCAGTCTGGTTTTATGCATAGTTTAAGTGCCACAATTGTAAAGACTAAAAAGGGTAATCCCAGAGTCATTCTGGTAATTTCTAATTGACTTCATAGTAATAGTGACAGTGAAGTGATTCAGTGGTTAGGCCTGATGCTAAGGGCTACGTCCGCAAAACATTCTGCAACGACATAGCAGCTCAGTCATTGTCCTTTGGCAGAGGTCTCCACCATGCTGTTTTGCTTCTTTCCCACCCATCTTGGTTTTAATCCTTCATCCTTCCTTGGCCATCAGCTTCTTTCATTTTCTGCATCATGTCCTTGTTTTTTCATGTGTAGGCAGCGCTACTTTTTTGAAATGGAGGTTTCAAGTCTGCCTTCAACACAGTCACAGTTATTTTCTTGTTCAGAGAATTTTCTTGTTCAGAAGTACATTTATTGCATCCCTTGTTCAAGGGATGATACTGAGAACAGATCTGGAATCACTCTGATAAAATCTGTGGCTCCAGTTAAGTTCTGTATTAGCTTCCTTTTTGCTTACCTCTTCTCTACTCCCATCCCAGGTGCCATGGGGTTGGAACAACTCAACTAGTAGTTAAGATGGAGCTCACAGACCAGTCAGTAATTGCTAGACAGTTGATATTCATTGTAAATGAAAAAGGGATCTGTCATAATGCTGAGGGGGACATTTCTCATCTCAGGTTTTAGTATAATAAAACTTATAGGAATTTAAGGCTTTAACATATGAACAGAAATATAAGAAATAGCATATAGATAATAGGGTAGAGCAGAAAAAGCCACAGTTTGGCTTCTGAAGCAAAAAACTTGATTCATTTTTGTCATGTATAACTACTTTATTTTAATTAAAACATCCATACTGATTTTATAGATTATATCTTAGCTCTTTTGCCTACATACAAAGCACAGTTTGATCACAACAGTGTAGAAAATGTGAATATCTGGTTCAGAGCCTTGACATTTCTCTTGAGGTAAATTCAAAAGGCTATATATGTATAAAAAAAAACTGAGCAATTAGAACATTTCTTGTGTGTGCTTGCTTGAAACTGAGCTTATCTTCCTTCTTGATTAGGCTAGTAAGACAATAAAACTGTATGATTCAGTGCTAAACTACAGATTACATGGGATTGCCTACAGTTTTCTTTAACAACCAGCAACAGTGGCTTCCTCTTTGGATCAAGTGCTGGGGGAAGACTAATCATTATCCATCTTCCAGCCTACTTAGAAATCACCCCCCCACCAAGCTGCTATTAGCAGTGAATGGGGGAATACAATAAACCCTTCCCATAGTGCCATAGCCCTGATCCTCTTCTACTGCCATGACCTCTGGCAGGTGTTTTAATTGTTAATGTCAGATCTACTCACAGATTTCTTGCATAATGTAGTGTGGCTCTCTTGATACAGTGCCAGATTTGGCACTATATGAACATGAATGGAGAGAAATTCCATCAGTGTGTGATTCTTTCTCCCCTTGGTTTTGGTGAGCTTAAAAGCACAAATAGTAGCCCTCGGCACAAAATAATCTGCTTGCCTTGTACAAAAAGAAGAGGGATCAATTGAGTTAGATGTTCTTTCAGCACGACCAAATATGGATTAACATTTCGTCTAAACCAAGCCTAGGTTAACTCTGACTCTTTGGGAAAGTAATGTTCAGTGTACACATGCCAGAAGCAGATGGGGAATATTAGTGAGGGGAACACTCCCCTCCCCAGAATCTGCAGAATGCTTCCCTAGATCTCTGCCTTGGATCCTTCCAGCCAGTATTGGAACCTATATGGAGAAACAGGAGTTTATGCACTGGTCTACATAGAGTTCAGCCATAGGATCACTGTAGGGTTCAGCTCCTTTCACCCATGTGTGATTCTTTGGCACTTAAAATTGAGCACCTTGGTCTTCTTTGAGCATGATTGGAGCACCTCTTGGTTTCATCAAGCATATATGCTGCCATCATATATAGATTGAGTCACTTGAGTTTAATCTGACTTTGGATCGTGAAAGAATACTGGGACAAAACAAATCCATGCTGTTGGCAGTGAGTCTGAGATGGATTTCTAGAATCTGATAGGAACTGTGTACTGTTCTGTGGCTGGCATGGCTGATTATCCAAGTTCTGTAAATGTGTTTTTCTGAATGCATCAAATCCAATCCTTACAATTGGTATGTTTCATAAAAAATACATTCTTTGTACTCTTTATATTTCATTCTTGAATGATTTCAATGTTGGCGCATTCACGACTTGTGTATGATGCTGTTTGCTATCAGTCACACAATGCGCAATTACATAGTATTATTGCATACCATTTTATCAGTAGCCTAAACGATACATTTCACTTTCTGTTACAATGCTGCTTAAGAAGCTGCCCCTTTCTAGATACCCATGAAATATTAACTGCTGACTTCTCAAGTTAATCACTCATTAATTTTACTATAATGTTGCAATTAACTAAAATTCTCTCTTCAAGAAACTCATAACATTGAATTTGATTTTTTTTTTACAGTTGATGATGGAACTAAATCAGGCTCCTTAAATGGAACCAGTTTAACAAGAGGCTCAACAGAGTTGTCTGAGGATGGACAGCTGACTGAATCAGAGGATCTTGTAAGGAGTTCTGACTCAGATGAAAAGGTACATAGACGTGTTGGTTGCTGTCAGAGTAGCTAGCTAACTTCAAGAAATTTTAGAGGTTTCACTACTTAGATTTCTGTTTCTTTAACACTGAGATTTATTAGGAGGCCAATTGTATACCCTTGTCAGACCATCATCTAGTGTGGCTCCTTAATTTCTGCTTCAGGGGTGTGTGTAGCTATGCTGCCAATATAAATGTTTATGTGTAAATCAGAATTAAAAACGGTAAAGAAATCAGATCATTAATAAAAGTCCGTATCCAATTCCCAAACTAACAGCAGTTCAGTAATGCAGTGGGAAGCTATGGAATCTCCTCCTTTGTTGGGTTTGAATTAGAGTTCCTTGCTTTGGTGTTCCTACATGCATAGAATATCCTGCATTAAAGAGATGGATTTGAAGTAAATGATCCATGAAAAAGCCACTCCTGAAAGTTGTGTTTCAGCAACTACTAGAAAGTAGTAGTCTCCACAAGCTCCTGTGTTTAGGTTAGCCCTCCCATTCTCTTATCTCCTTATTCTGCCATCCACCTTCCTTGTGCTGTCTGTAAATATTACAGTATCTCTTTAAATTAAAGAGTGGAGATTGGGTGATAGAATAAGTTATTAAAGTTGTTTTTATTGACTGTAAAAGATCTTAATAGTTGAAAATCAGGTTAATATGCCAGTCTGCTAAACTTGTGGTTTTCCAAAACAGCTGTTTTTTCCCATTTCATGTGAAAGACTCATATGCAATGTAAAACAAATGATAAATAAAGGATTTGTTTTTCACTAATCTCTCTGGATTCCCATTGGATGGGTTTTTCCACATTAAATGTACAACATATTATATGATAGAATGTGTATATCCAGTTCATTCTTTAAAACCCGGGTGAAAGGATCACCTGAATTACGTGTATCATATGTATTGCTTGCATATTATCCCCTATATGTCTCATGTGTTACTTTCCTGTGTTACTTGACTAGGTGAGGTCATAAACAGGCCCAGAGTTGTTTGTGAGACCATTTTCTAGTTTACTCTGTTTTCCTTCTCAATCTGTAGGTGTTAACAGAGCTGAGTAATTCTTAACCCTAGTGTAAAGAAGCAGTACAGTGAAGAAAGTATAATTTGCTTGCTCTTAGTAAAGCTATTATGTATTAGAGTAATTTCATTAATTACACAATAAACAGAATTAGTATAATTGTGTGATGGTTTGAGTTTGGAAGCTCATTTGGGTTTATTTTTAACTGAATTGTAACCTTCTTTTTACAGTTCACATTTTCAGAAGAAATAGTTGCTGTAAAAGAAATAGCAAATATTCAGGAAAAAGAAAAAATGTACGTATTCTCTCAACTTATAGTGCCTAAGCAGACTTGTTTGCTTGAAGAGAACAGCGAAGAATAACTTTTTCTATACAAACATCATGTTCAGTTTTCTTTGATCTTACAAGGTTAGCTACCCTGTGAAGAAGGTTTGGCTGAGCGGGTGTGACTGGCCCAAGGTCACCTAGTAAAGCTTTTATGGCAGAATGGGGATTCGAACCTGGGTTTCCCAAATCCTAGCCTGATAATCAGTATGTCATGCTGGCTGTCAGTGAACAGAAATTCTTCGCAGCCTGTATAGTTTGATTGTATTATTTGCAACGTTTGATGTATTTTTTATATTTCAGTACCATTAACAGCAGAATGGTCTGCTCTTTCTTAAAAAGAATTAGATAGATGTGTGTGAGGACTATAATAATCCACCCATCTGGCCACTTCTATGCTGTTGTTTGTTAATCTCCTATCATCCTTCAGCAAAAGCTCAGCACCCTAACTATTTTGAAAGAAGAGTGTATGCAGCACAGTAGCCACTTTCAGAACAAAGGTATAGCACAGGGATCTCCAATATGGTGTATGGGCAAGCATGGCACTCATCTTTCCTGGTGTCTGCCATGTGTTTTTAGAATGTGGGGTTTTTGCTCAGCAGGGCTTCTGATTGGCATTGAAGATCTGATTGGCTGTGTAGATTTTTAAAAATGTTGCTTTGGCAGCAGCTGCCACCACAACCAAGGATCTTCACTGCATTACTGTGTGTGAGGGGCTACCATAAGTCTGCTGCATTTTGATGGCACTTTACACGTGCACATACAAAGAAAATATTTGTAATCAATATCATTTTAAAAGGCATCTTGTTCAGCATTTCAAACAGAAGCTCTGTTTAAGATTTAGTACTAGAGTTAGGCATAACTTCACTCCTTGCATTCTGTGAGAGTTGTGCATAATTTCACTCCCTGCAGTGGAATTCCAAAGATACTCCGCAGCTTGAAAAGGCTGGGGGACCCCATTATAGCATGTCAAATTAATTTATGGCACCATGTGTTTGTGTCACTTGCGCACATTTCTATATCCAGGCTTCCTTGACAGCAGCTTGCAGAAAGCATCTTTGACTTTGTAGCATACACTCCGTACCCATTTTTCCCTCTTGTCTGCAGACAAAGGCCCAAGATTATTAAAGAGATAGGGAACAGCCAGTGCCAGGTCCAGAAATTTGTCGAGTTGCCTTCACTAAGTCCTATCCCTTATCCTCATTCTGTGGCTGTTAATGATTCTCCTCTTCTTCCTTACCACTAATGGGCAGAGGCGAGCAGCAGAGGAAGAAGCTACAATTGTTGCCTGCCCACTCACCCTCCACAACCTCAGAGTCTAGTTTCATGGAAGAGATTGTGGCTGCTGACCTCTTGACCTTTCGTATTTAAGGAAGGATTTACTGCCTCAAAGCCCCTTGTTAAAAACAGAATCCTAAGGGGGGCATTGTCAGAAGATGTGGTTCCTTCTCCAACTAAAATGTGGGTGGTCAGGTGGATTAACACAGAAGGAGCAACGGTAGCCACTGACTAGCATTCAGCCCCTTGGCCCGTGTTTTTGTTTTCCTAGACGGATTTTCGTCTCTCATGATGTGAGCATTTAGTGGTTGCTCCTCCTCCTCGCTACAGTAACTGTGGAGCTTGTGTAACTAGTCAGAAGTGAACATCTGCAGGGAATGTCATGACAGATGTCCAACCATGCCTCAGAGTATGCTATTTGGCCTGAGAGGAACAGCAGCAGCATCCCCTTACCCCTGGAGGACTTTTGATCCAGAGTGTTATAGCGCAGTAGCTGTGGGTTTATTGCATAGGAAACAGACTGGTGTGGCGATGTGTCCTCTTGGCTTTAACAATTCACATTATCTTCAGTGTAGTCACATGCTTGGGGACATACAATATTCAAACATTTTGTAGTGGAAAGATCTGGGAGCTTGATGATCAAGATGAAGAAATGAGTACAGATGGAGAATCTGTTTGATTATGCTGCCCTTCAAAAACAGTCACGCACACCACTTCCTGTAAATGTAACACGACCCACATTCTACCACACGTGCTGCTGTATAATCTGTCGTTTTTTATGGAAGTTCTGAATACAAACTGTAAGAACAGCTGTCCATCTTAGTAGGTAACTTGATTAGATATACCATTAACAGTTCTGTACTAAGGCGAGCATAAAAGAGTAATTTTGGAAAAGAGTAATTTTAGAAAGTAGCCTCCAGTAGAACTGACTCAGAGTCACCTGTTGAAAGCAGAGTTGAGTCTCTGCACGGTGAAGTTCTATAGTTTGGCTGCTTGAGGAATAATTTCATGCTACAGCTTATTTAGAAAAGAAATAAAAGTTCTATATTGTAAGAGAACTCTATACTAGAAAGGCAGAGCAAAGGCTTCTAGCTGTCTCTCTAGGCTAGCCTGGAGAGACATTGTAAAAAGCATGCCTAGCCCTTATGGTGGACAGAGCGGGGAGAGAGGAGGAGGAAGTGACCTGAAGGAAAGAAGGAACCCTTAAGAGTACCATTCAAGATAACAAAGGGACAGCAGCAGAAGTGGACAAAGGAGAGATCAGGAAGCAGCCTATCTAGCCCTGTACTCACTGTCCGTCCTCCCTAAGACTCCAGTCTGTGCTAGCATTGAGCAACGTTGCACACTCCATTCCTTTCAACACCTATTGGCTCCACCTCTTCAGTCAAGTGAAGAGGTCCTTGGACCTCTGGTTTTGTTGCCTAGAAGAGGTCAAAAGCACAGAGATAGAACATATACATTGCAGCTTCAACATCTCAGCATTCAAGGACAACTGGGAGAAACTGCAGCCAGAGTTTGTCAGTATATGGCACTGATTCCCCTTTTTCATGGAGGGAAGGGTGATTGGTTAGAGAAAATACAATGCACTTCAGATTTATTAATATTAAATATACAGTTCTTGCATCACTAGTTACATGAGTGTTTTTTGTGTGTACATAAAATTTAGTAAGAATACTGAATGTCAGCATGTGAACCTTGATCATCAAGTAGAAGTCCCACTTCGTCCTGTGAAAGCAGTTGCTGCCCCAAGGCAAGGCACAGTAGCGATACCGTGGATAAATGGTATTGTACTATTCCATAATACCCCAGTGCTTAGTTTGCTATAGTGATACACTGTGTTGCTTGATTGAAAAAAACTTTACAGATGTCACCGAGCTTTGGCCATCAGGAATAAGCTGTGGATTTGTGTGCTCCCTTCTGTTCCCCTCATGCACTTCACTTCGTGGTTTATAGTAGCCATAGTTTGTCATGATGTCCAAAACCAGAATGGAAAACTGACTAGCCATAATCATAAGCCCTGTGCAGGTGACCTGTCTGTATGTTGTCTCACTATGCAGGGAAGGAGAGCAGGCACAAGTGTGCTGTCCCCATCTCAGTAAGATTGTCAAGCTGCACAGTGCAAATGTGTGGAGGAAGTATCCATGCACAAGTACCCCCCCCCCCATTAGCAGTGCTTGGAAAGCAACATTGCTGAGAGTGAGGAGGGCACTTGTGCTGTGTGGAGCTTGAGGCAGGGTTGGAGTCAGTGCACTTGTGTCCACTCTCCCTCCTTGCACAGTGAGTCAATGCACAGATGGGCTATAATTTGCCCATTTCAGATGTCACAAAAATCTCTGACCATTATAAACCAAAAAAGGAATCAATTTGTTCATCCCACTTCTCAGCCTCATTATTAAAAATGGTAGTTGTATGTCTTCCACGTTTTTGCACTTTGTTCCATCTTTTGCATTTGGATCTGAGGGTTCTTACGTTCTGTAGTTGCGCCTGTATTCTGGGCTGCTGTAACTAGTCTGAATTTAACTTAGTAACTGGTTGGGACTTGGAATAAATGCCTTTGTGTTGTGTAGAAATGTCAGTCTGACCAAAATACTCTTAGTTTTAATCTGAATAGATACAATAAATATATGATTAAATATGCCACATATTATCAAGATTATGACTGCTGAGTCAGAGACCATACAGCTAGTTTAATGTGCCGAGGGACTTGAAATCAGATTCATGAATAGAAGCTTTCTGTTTTTGAAACAGAAGGGAGTTTCAATGTATTATACAGCATATGGATCTGCTTTTGAAAAGAAAAAAAAGTTCCACAAAGCATATACAGCTCCCTAGCCCCAAAAGCTAAGCCACTTTTGGGATCTTAATTACAGAATTTTTGTTTTGGGAAAGTTCTGTTTTCCTGATCTGGTTACTCCTTGAAGAAAGACGTTCATAGGAACTTGAGGTGCTGTCTAGAGTACTTTGAAATCGGTACCAAATCTTCCATTTGTTTTTTGTGTTGTAAAAACTTGGGAAACTTGAAAGATAGAGCTCTAGTTCATAGGTCTGAATTTGCTGGCTTCCAAATCATGGTAATTTGTGTTAACAGTTTGTTTGATATTCAACTTTGAAATCCTCACAGGTTTTCAGGCTAGAGTAGTAGTAGTGACTGAATTACCAAAGCTACTGTTTCTACTTTTACATATTGCTGACTTCTGAAATTGTAGAATTCCATGGATAGTGTAGAGTTCCTTCCAGGCGCTTGAGTACTGATCTAGTTAACACAGAGATACTGTATTTAGGTACAGGCTGGTTTGCGTGAAAATATGTGGCTGTCAAAAAGCAAGCAGAGACGCTGCCATGCTGGGCGGGGGGGGGGGGGAAGGGGGGTGTTGCTGTAACTGGCACCAAGAAAACCATTTTCCTTGGGAACATATTCTTAGCTGTTCTTCTCCCTATAGAATGTTATTTTATTTGCTCTGTTTACAGATGTCTTTCAGCATTCTGCTAAAAATAGTTTTCTACACATACTACTTTTGTGTAACAAAAAATGTGTATCCTACATGAACATACTAACATGATCAAATATGTATGTATGAAGAAATTATTGTGTAAGTGTACACACTGTCCTGCACATGTGGGACATCATTGTAGGAAATTCACTTGTATTAAGTGACCTTTTGCCACTGTTATTTTTTGAGAAGAGCACATTTTTTTCTAATATATTGTTGGCTACGTTCTTTGGAATCCAGAATCCTAATTCCATCATTTATTTTTTTAAACTCATGATTTAAGAGTTTAAAACTTCAGTATGACAGAAATGAAAACAAATGATCAAGTTATCTCTGTAAAAAGAGCAGAGAATCAGAAAACAACTTTTTGTAACAAAGTAATTAATTTGGATTAAGTGTAATCATATCATATGGCCATTTTATTGAGCAAGGTATTTATCTTAGATTTCAGATTCTCCTGTAAAGGTCCACTTATGCTTTCATCATATACCAACAGTCGTGAATCTTGGAAAGTAGAGAAAAATGGAATGGCAAGTAGTCCTAAATGCATAACTGTTTATACCATAAACTTCTGTTACATTTAAGCATTTAAAAATTTAACATGTTTAGCTTGCTGAACAATTTTAAGTGAATTTGCTTTGTTCTTGCATGTTCAAAATTATATTTCTTGTTATTGGGGGATGTTGCAAGACATTTCTAATTTTTTGACGTTTCTTGTCTAACCATTTAACAATTCTGTTCCCCTATGTAAATGATTACAAGATGTTAGACATGTCTCCTCTTCTTGGAGCCTGACATTCCTTTTATTGCAGAAGGCAAGCTCCTTTAATCTTAACAGAAGAAGCACTTCAAACAGGCACAGTAGGGCGTTTGACCTTAGGGAACATAGAAAAATAACATACATGCATGCACAGTTGTTTCCATAGTAGTTGCTAGGCATGGGGGAGGACTGTTTTTTCAGGTAAGGGAAGCCAGAATGCCAACTTGTTGCATTCAAAGATTGTCTCTGTCAAGGTCCTGATTGTTATCTAGTGGCTTCCCAAGAACATTTTTGGGACCCCTAGATTGGAGAACCATGTGCAAGATTTTGAAGACCCATGAGTAGTTCTGCATGTCCTAGTTAGCTTTGCCCATGTTGTTCTCTAACTAGAATACCTCCTCCATTCTCATGCTGCGTGGCAAACTTTATTTGAATCAAAGTGAATCTCAAAAGGAGTCAATATAACTTAGGAGCTGCAGGACAAATACAAAAATGTGCTTTAAAATATCCTACTAGAAGTCTGCAAAAGTATGGATGTGCATAATCTATCTTTTTGGATCCAGTCTTTGTAAATGAAATTGAATGTACCAAGTAGATTTTTAAACCTTGTTTATTGTATTTTATTTTAAACCTGTTTTCTTAAAGCATAGTAGAAATAGTAGGTAGATGGGTCAAAGTAAGTCTAAAAGGAGTCAAAATTTAAGTTAGTTGTCAGTCTTAAATTGCATGCCTTTTAATCCTCATTCTTGTGGTTATAAATTGTATAACTCTGTATTTACAGTCTGCCTTTCTCACTGAGACTCAAGGTGGATTGCAAAGTGCAAGTCAATATGATCAACAACTAGGACATTTGGTTAATGTGGTTTGCAGGAATTTGAAAACAAAGACAAACCTAAATACAGAGATGAAACATTGCTGAAAGAAGCAATAAGAAATTAAACATGACACATTAAATGTTGTGGAAACTATCCAATAGGAGCTTATCTACATCCACAGACAGTACCCAGTAGTATAGCCTTCAGTCCCTGACCCTTTACCAAAGGTCTCACTGATAAATTTCTTAACAGCACAGCGATATTACCTGAGTAAAAAAGCCCTCCTGAATAACTCAGGTTTGCATAGAGAGTGGGAGCTTTCCTGACCTTTTCAGGCTGGCCATTCCATATGGTAGAGGCCACAACAGATAATGTGCATGTACAGGTAGCTATTTCAGCCCAGTTGCAGGATGGTATCTGCAGAAGGCCATGTTTAAATGAATGCAGCTGCCATGATGGAGCATCAGGAGAGAGGCATTCCTGCAGATATGAGTGGCCAAGGCCATGAAGGGCTTTGTATGTGATAGTCAAAAACTTGAATTAAGCCTGGTAACTGATTAGTAGCCAACAGAGGGACTACATAGTAAGAGTAATATGCATGCCCCTTCTCGCTCCTGATAATAATTGAGCAACAGCCTTCTGCACCAGCTAGAGTCTCTGAGTGGACTTTGAGGAGAAACCTGTGTAGAGTGCAGTGCAGTAGTCTAGTCTCGATATTACCATGATGTGAATCCAGGTAAACAGATTGGCTATCTCAAGGTAGGGGGCCTTCTTCCAACCTAGTCTGAGTTGGGAGAAGGCCTTATTGCCACTGCATTTACTAGCTTCTTTAGTAGCAGTGCTGGATCCAGTATAATTCTTAGGATCTTAACTAAGTCACCCAGGGTCAACTGAACCCCATTAAATGTGGGAAGCACAACATCCTTCAAGATCTCTGCTTTACCAACCAGCCAAAGCCTGTATTTCAACCCAGCTGGCTGGAATACTAATTGATGGGGGAAATCTGATCCCCTACCAGTGGTTTAGAGTTCCTAAATTAATCCCATTTACATCAGTTATGTGAAGATAGAATATTGAAATTAGTTATATTCTCCTTAAGTAGCCTTTCCATGCCCTGACCTGGATAGCCTAGGCTAGCCTGGACTCAGAAGATGGTTAGTACTTGAATGAGAGACTGCCAAGGAAGCCTGGGGTTCTATTCAGAGGCAGGCAAACCACCTCTGAACGTCTCTTACCTTGAAAACCCTACATGGAAGCATAAATCGGCTGCTACTTGATGTAAAAAACAAACAAACACCTTTCTATTGGGGTCCCTGGTGCTATGCAAGTTGAATGGATCCACCATAAGCAATTTCTACTTAGGCATTTTTATTCTAACCTTCCTCCAAAGAGTTCAAATGGGTATTCATGACTCTTTTTCGCTTTATTTTCATGGCAAACCTGTGAGGAGCAAATGAAGATTTAAGCCTGGATCTATCAGATTTGAGTCTGTTGCTCTACTACACTATGGGCCCATACATGCTAGAGATACCTGAAACATGAAGTATTGTTTTTCAATTGAAAACTCTGAGGAAAACCTGATTGAATTTTCCTGTTCTGTCGCAGACTTACTTAGGGCTGAATGTACCCCGTGGATATTGCCGATCACATTTCAATACATTGATTGGCTGTGGGAGACCAAAGTGCTGGTATGGGCATGTTCCAGAAGCTGGGGATGAAAAGGTAAAAGCATTTTTGAGAGAAAATGCTTGCCCCATAGTTGTTCAATGTTCAGGTTGTTCTGTTAACAGCAGCAAGCAAAGGCACAGTTTCTGGTTTTCTGTGGAAAGCTCTGTAAGCTCTGAAGGGGGCACTCTCTTCAGAATAACCTAAAGAATAACCCAATAGCTTGCCTCCAGGAATTATGGAAGAGGGTGGGCTCAAGCATCAGGATGTCCCCCTCTGTCTGAAACAGAAAAAATGGAAGAAGGGGATCAAATTCCCCACCTCTCCTGCCTCTGTCAGCTTGCTGTCATTTGAAGAGGCTGTATGTGGGAGACAGAGGAGGTGGAGGGAGATGACAGCAAAGAGAAAGTAGGAAACTACCATAATTCCATTGATTGGTGGGGAGGGAGATGGGCTGGTAGCAGGATGGGGGTGGGTGAGAGAGCAATCTAGTTTCTTCTCCCCATGGGCGGGCAGGAAAGTAAAGGAGAGAAAGAATGGGATTCCCCTTGGAGCCACCACCATCACTCCCTTACCTGCTGCTGAGGTGATGCTGTACATGGGTGGGGTGAAGGAGGTTTGAGAGGGAGGATGCTGAGGAGCCTTGGGAGTCATTGCCGTGCCGTTGCCAAGGCAGGTGGCACAGTGGCGGCAGCAGAGGGCAGTGGGCCAGGAGGCAGAATTGGAGTCAGATAACTGAGTTAGGAAGGCAGCAGCCAGAGATCCCCTTCTCCTACAGGTTGCTTGTGTGTTCTCCTTTTGGACGTAGTAATGAACAATGGTTTTTTTCAGAAAGCATGGGGCTGTGCGTGTGTGCATGCATGTCTAATCTGTTGCTTGATCAACTGCAGAATTCCTTTTGATTACTTAGATAAGCTTATGTATTGATTTACAGTAACACTAAAATCAGGATCAGTGAACTTAATATTATAAGAGGAGATTTTTATGTTGCAGAAATTTGTGATGTATTTGTGTTTTTTCTTTTCTAGCTTTGCAATGAAATACTTAAAAAATATATACGTATTGGTGAAGTAGTTTTGCTGCAACGTGCAGGTATGATGCGTATATTCCCTGTTATAATGATAAGCAGTATTTTGGGCTTACAGACTATACTAATTTTGTGTGATTCCAAGTTTATAACTAATAGCATCTCAAGGCTTAATTATTTAAAGCAGATTACAGTAGGAAAAACTGCAATCAGAGCAGTAAAACGCATTCATTCAGCAATGCAATAACAGAAGACTACTAAATTAACGCACTAAACAAAATAACAATAAAGCTGTGTAAATTATTTATTTAAAAATTATGCTGTCTCTCCAGGAACCTGCCCAAGACGGCTTGCAAAATACAAATAATAAAAATAAAGCATTAAAAGACATTAATTAGAATCCAACATTAAAAACCCGGCCCAGCATAAAAATATAGATAATTTTTTAAAAGGCCACCAATAGCTTAACAGTTGCCAGACTAAAATAGGATTAAACAATCATCCCCTTAATTAAAATCTGTGGGTACAGATACATTTTGATCTGGTGCCTAAAAGACAGTAATGTAAGCACCAGGTAAGCTTCAAAAGGAACAGCATTCTATGCTGAATGGTGTTCCTTTGCTGTTCCACTACTGAAAAAGCTCTGTCTGTGGTTGCCACCTCCCTCACCCGCTGAAGGCAAGGGCACAGAGAGCAAGGCTTGCGAGGCAAATCTGAACTGGCCAGCTGGACAATATAAATGGAGGTGGTCCTTCAAGTACCCTGGCCCTAAGCTCTTTAAGATGTAAGGGTAAAGAACCACCACTTTGAATAGTGCCTGGAAACAAATGGGCAACCAGTGCAGATCTTTCAGCACTGGGATGAAGTGATCCCTGCATCCTGCACAAGATGATAGCCTGGTTGCCACATTTCAAGTGAGCTGAATTTTCCAGACAGTTTTCAAAGGCACGTTACAGAAATCTAACGGATATAATCAGAGCATGGATCAAATGACCAGATCACTCTTTTCAAGGAACAGCCAAAGGTACTATGTGTATGTGTACTATGTGTCACAAAGGAGATCAGTAGGCCAGGATCCTCTCAGGATGGGCCAATTCCTTGGTCCTTGAGCACTTCTCTTTGGTCAGTATCCAGGCAGCACTCCTTTGTGAACTATGTATATTCTTGACTTGGCAAACTTTTGTATATCTGTTTGATTTATTAAATTTCATACCACTGTTTCTAATTCATATTTTTAGTTACATTTGGTATAGTGGTTAAGAGCGTGGGACTCTAATCTGGAGACCCGGGTTTGATTCCCCACTCCTCCACTTGAAGCCAGCTGGGTGACCTTGGGTCAGTCACAGCTTCTAGGAGCTCTCTCAGCCCCACCCACCTCACAGGGTGTTTGTTGTTGTGGGAATATTAATATACTTCGTAAACCACTCTGACTGGGTGTTAAGTCATCCTGAACGGCGGTATATAAATCGAATGTTGTTGTTGTTATTATTATTAAATATTTTCTTTCTTTTGTTCCAACCTCCTTGGTTGCCCTTGGATTTGCAGTGTTGTTTTCCCCCCCTTTTTGTTGTCCTTGCCAGCAGAACATAAAACAAACAACATACAAAATTAGAAAATCAGTGTAATGCATATTAGGAAAGCAATGAAAGCTACCTAAAACTTTAGGCATTAATTATATGACCCTATTGTCTTTAGAGAAAGCCCCTCCTGAACAGATCTGTTCTATACATTTTGCAGAATGCTAAAAGAGTAGGTGTCTTCCTGACCTTGTCAGACAGGCCATTCCACCAGGCGAGAGCCACAGCAGAGAATTCCCATTTGCAGGATGGCATCTTCAGAAGGCTTTGCTCTGAAAAATGAAGTTGTCACATCAGAGCATATCCTGCAGATATGTAGAACAGACTCTTTGAATTCAAGTTCAAGTTAGCCTTTATTATCAACAATCAACAACTTTATCAACAATTCAAGTTATCCACTTTAAAAAAAAGAAAAAGTTAAAAGGATACTACATTACAAATACATAAATACAATTATAGCTTATTTCTGTGATATCCTTTGCCGCAACTTCAAAGTGGAATGGAGAAACTTAGCCACCTTCTCGGTGACATCAGGAAAGGAATCATTCAACAGTCTACAGACTTTGAGCGAGTCAGAGCAATCCATCATATTAGCTAGAACAGATTTTAAATATGTTTGACGTATACCAGCGTACAAATGACAGTGCAAAAGAACATGTGTAATTGACAACACATTTTTGTTCACATAAACAGCATCTAGCTGAATAGGCTCTCCTGTTAAATCTGCCATATAGAATGGCCGAAGGCCTGCAAATGGGAATGAGATAGGGTGATACAGTGGTCAAACGTGGTCTTCCCTTTACAAAAACCCAGCTGTTCAGGGCCTAAAATACGCTTCTGCGTCATCCAAAAGTTAAGCTTGGCCAATAAGTGCTTAGTGTATAGCTTACCCATTATGGAGAGTAGGCTAATTGGCCTATAATTGGCAGGGTTAGTATGGTCACCCTTTTTATATAATGGAACCACTATTGTGTTCAGCCACACTGTAGAGATTATGGCTGTTCTATCTACTGTTGTAAACAGAGATGCAAGGGGGGCAGCCCACCAATCCGGGTCTAATTTTAAAATTTCAGAGGGGATGGCATCAGGGCCAGGTGCCTTTCCTGATTTCAGTTGCAGGATTAATTCTTTGATTTCCTCTGGTGACACAGGTGGCCAGTCAGGTAAATCAATTAAATAAGACTCATATGGATCAGCAACACAAATTTGCTCTTGATAGAATAAAGTTGAGAAATACTGGAACCAGACATAAGAGGAAATGGCAGGCATAGAAGGGTCATCAGCACGGAATGTCCCTGAGACTATAGCCCAAATTTTTTTTTGAATTTTTTAAGGTCGAAGCATGATATAATTCATCCCATTGAGTCTTAATGTATTCATACCTCTTTTTTTTGGTAAGCTATTTGAATTCAGTAGAATCGTAGCTATTAAAAATTACGTCTCTAGACTTCCGGTTTGGGATTCATGGAGGTCTGAAGCAGCTCCAGTTGCGGAGCTGACCGGACTGCCGTTTTAAGCGGCCGGCGGGGTGAAAATAGCCCGCGGCCGACTGCTCTCAGGCGGAGAGCAGGCAAAGAACGCTCAAGACCCTAGGGTGAGTTAGATCTCGGACGAGGGGGGGCTCTGCGCAACGGGTCCCCTCCCGATCCTTGAGGTCCCACCCTGCGACGGGTCGGCTACAATCTCTGCGGCAGTTTTGGGGCCAATTCGGCTGGCATAAGACCTACATACCCAAGCTTCGATTGGGGGAAGAAGTGGAGAGGAGAAGTTAATATCGAAACAGTGATTACAACCCGAGAAAAGTGAAGGAGAAGGTAAAGATCACTATCTTCCGATACGGGACAGATTGATAAAAACAGAGAGGAAAAAAAGTAGATTTTTAAGCTGCAACAGACTAATGAAAAGGAGGGGAAGACTCGGCAAGAGTTGTATTTGAAAAGAGACTAAGTTTAAAGAAGTTATTAAAGAAATTGGATTATTGTTTTGAATACTTGCGGTTATGGAGCTGTGAGAAAAAGACACCATCGCGAGATCTGCTGTGGGAAGACGGGAGACAGGAAGTGCGTAACAACAATAGAGTGGCTGGAGAGAAGCGGCCCTTGCTGGAGGGCAGGAAGAAGGGAATCGTCATTTTCGAAAGGGGAAGGGTCGCGGCTTCAGCGGAAAGGGAAGTAGGCCATTTTGGATTACAAAATCATAGAGAGACCATAGAGAAAAGACGCCCGACATTTTGGACTCTTTAAAAATTAATTTATGCAAGAAGACCGGGACATTTGAAATAAAAAAGGTACTAAACTCAACGCCACGGAGTTAAGGAAGAGAGCGGACTCGTGGGAGCGAGCTAAAGCAAGCCCCACGATGTCGAAAAAAGAGTGGCAATCGGCAATAGAAAACCTGGATAAAAAACTTTTAGAGGTGATAAAAGAATTTAAAGACATGAAATTGGAGCTGATCAAAGAGGTTAAACAGACAGTAAAATCGGAGCTGTCAGAAGTAAAATCGGAGCTGTCAGAAGTGAAGAAAGGTATGGAAACAATACAAAACGAATTACAGGGAACGCAGCAGAGAGTTAAAACAGTAGAAGGAGCGATGGAGAACTTAGCAGACACGCAACAAACAGAGATGAGACTGATGAGGGGAAGGATGGCGGTTGCGGAAAGTAAACACATGGAGAAGCAGCTCAGATTTCACGGCCTGCCGGAGATAGAAGGAAAGACAGCGCAAGAACAGATGACTGAGGTGTTAGCTGAATACCTGGGGAAGGAGGAGGAGGAAGTTGTGGCTATCCTTGATGTGGCATATCGCGTGAATTCGAGAATTGCAACCCAGAGGAAAGTACCAAGAGATGTGATTGTGCAATTTACAACACGAAACATGAAAGAGAAGATTGTGACTAAACAGTTTCAAGATCCATTGGAGATCGATGGCAAGACAATTATCATAATGAAGGAATTACCCAGATCAGTGTTACTAGATCGGAAAAAATATAAAGCGCTAACCCAGATGTTGAAGGACATGAAAATCAGGTACAGATGGGAGCTTCCAGAGGGTTTGTCCTTTGAATTTGGAGGTGCCAAAAAGCGCATTAGATCTGAGCGGGAGATGGAGCGATTTATTAGGGACAATGAAAAAGACTTACCAACAAGATTATGAGTATGGAGTGTAAAGTATTATCTTGGAACGTAAATGGACTTAACTCACCGAATAAGAGGAAAAATATCTTCCACTGGCTATTAAAACAAAAATGTGACATTGTTTGCTTGCAAGAGACTCATATTCGAAAGCAGGATGTAAAATATTTAAAATTGGGAAAATTGGGCAAGGAATTTGTAGCGGCCTCAAGCAAGAAAAAAAGAGGAGTGGTGTTGTATGTAAAAGAGGAGCTACAGCCAAAATTTGTAATGAAAGATGTGGAAGCCAGATTTGTAGCAGTGGAATGCATTTGGAATTTAAAGAGAGTGTTGGTAGTCGGAGTTTATGCACCTAACGGTGCAAAAGAAAGCTTCTTTGAGGATTTGAGGAAGCATTTAGACGATCTTTCATATGACCAGATAATTCTTGCTGGAGACTTCAATGGAGTGACAGACTTGGAATTAGATAAAAAGACAATAACGGCACAAAAGAAAAGAGGATTATTACCAAAGCTCTTTTTTGAGTTGATCCAACAAGAGACTCTCGAAGATGTATGGAGGAGAGAATATCCCAAAAGCAGACAGTTTACTTTTTATTCTGCAAGGCACTCTACATTATCAAGAATTGACATGATCTGGGCCTCAAAAGACTTAGCGTTATGGACTAAGGAGGTAGAAATAATGCCGATGATAGGCTCAGATCACAACCCAATTATGTGGAAATTAGGGAAAAGGAGAAAAAGGAAAGCATGGAGAATAAATGAGGACTTGCTACAAGAAGGAGAGAACATGGAGATATTGAGAAAAGAGACAAAGTTCTTTATACAATACAATGTGAACAAAGAAGTACCAACTGACAAAGTTTGGGATGCTTATAAGGCGGTTATAAGGGGCATACTAATGGACTTAAATGGTAGAGCAAGAAAGAAGAAAGAGGAGAAAAGACAAGAGATTGAGGAGAAAATAAAAGCCAAAGAAATACAGCTAAAAAAGAGACCAGGGAAAAAGAAATTATATCAGGAAATTAAAATACTTCAAGAACAGCTAACAGCAATGAGTAATAAAGAATTGGAGTGGAACCTTAAAAGACTGAATCAGAAAGCATTTGAAGGTGCAAATAAACCTGGGAAGTACCTGGCATGGCAATTGAAGAAGAGAAGGGAAAAGAAAATAATAAAAAAAATTTGTGAAGACAATAAAGCGTATTTGGAACAGACTACCATTAGTAGAGCCTTCTATAAATTCTACGCTAAGCTGTACAATAAGAAAGAAGTAAATAAAGAATCAATAGCGTCATATTTGGAGAAAACAAAACTTCCAGAAATCTCGGAAGCTTGGAGAAATAAATTGAACAGTGAAGTAACGGACGAGGAAATAAGTAAGGCAATACAATCTGCAAATCTAGGAAAGGCGCCAGGGCCAGATGGACTTACGGCTAAATTTTATAAGACAATGGCCAATGAACTGGCACCATTCCTAAAAGAGGTGATCAATGGAGTTTTAAGGGATCAAAGGATTCCAGACACCTGGAGTGAAGCGAACATATCATTGATCCCAAAAGAGGGCCAAGACTTGACTAACGTGAAAAATTACAGACCTATATCGTTACTTAATAATGACTATAAAATTTTTGCGAAGATATTGGCGGAGAGACTGAAGGGGTGGCTCTCGGAGGTTATAGAGGAGGAACAAGCAGGTTTTTTGCCAGACAGACAAATAAGAGACAATTTAAGGACAGTGATTAATGCTATTGAATATTATGATAAGCGTTGTGACAAAGAGGTTGGTTTCTTCTTTGTTGACGCTGAAAAGGCGTTTGACAATTTAAACTGGGACTTTATGTTTGCCACTATGGAAAAGCTACAATTGGGAGAAAGATTCATCAGAGCAATTAAGGAAATCTACAGAGACCAGACTGCAGCAATTGTGGTGAATGATGAAGTGACCAAGAAATTGACTATAAGTAAAGGAACAAGACAAGGTTGCCTGTTGTCTCCACTGTTGTTCATTTTAGTATTGGAGATCCTGATGATACAAATACGACAAGATGAAGAAATTCGAGGAATAAAAATAAAGGACTATTCATACAAGGTCAGAGCATTTGCGGATGATATAATGTTAATTGTAGAGGACCCATTGGAGAACATGCCAAAAGTAATAGATAAGATTAAGGAGTTTGGAGATTTGGCAGGTTTCTATATTAATAAAAAGAAGTCAAAGATACTATGCAAAAATATGACTAAGCAGAAACAACAATTGTTAATGGAAATAACGGACTGTGAAGTAACAAGTAAGGTGAAATATTTGGGAATTGAACTGACTGCAAAGAATATAGATTTATTTAAAAACAATTATGAGAAACTATGGACTCAGATAGAGAGAGACTTGATTAAATGGAATAGGTTGAATCTGTCATGGTTGGGTAGGATTGCAGCAGTTAAGATGAATGTGTTACCAAGAGTAATGTTTTTGCTACAGACAATACCAATCATCAGAGACTCTAAACAATTTGAAAAATGGCAGAGGAAAATATCAGATTTTGTATGGGCAGGCAAGAAGCCTCGAGTGAAAATGAAAGTTTTACAAGACGCAAAAGAAAGAGGCGGAATGCAACTGCCCAACTTGAGACTTTACCACGATGCAATCTGCCTAGTGTGGTTGAAAGAGTGGATGACGCTAAAGAACAAGAAATTACTAGCCCTAGAGGGATATAAAAAAATATTTGGATGGCATGCATACCTATGGCATGATAAAGTAAAGGTGAACTCGATGTTCCTGCATCATTATATACGGAGAAGTTTATATACAATCTGGAAGAAGTACAGAATTTATTTACAAGAAGGAACTCCTTTGTGGGTAGTTCCATATGAGGTGATAGATCCAAGAGCTGTTGATAATGAGCAACAATGTTTAACTTATAAAGAAATAACTAGAACTGAAGTATCCAAACTTAGAATGAAGACGCAGGAGGAACTATCACCTTATTATGACTGGTTCCAGTACAGACAGATCAGAGACTTATATAATTCGGACTCTGTAAAGGGAGGTATACGAATAGAGAACTCAGAACTAGAGCAGACCCTTTTTAAAGAGGACAAGAAAAGAATATCTAAGGTATACCAAGTACTGTTGAAATGGTATACTGAGGATGAGATAGTTAAAACACAAATGGTGAAATGGGCTATAAATTTTAATAAAGAAATAACAATGGAGGCATGGGAATACTTGTGGAAGACTACAATGAAGACAACGACATGTATTAGCATTAAAGAGAACATTTACAAAATGATCTATCGTTGGTACATGACACCAAAGAAGATTGCGCTAGGGAATTTGAATACTTCTAATAAATGCTGGAAATGTAGGAAACATGAGGGCTCCCTCTATCATATGTGGTGGTCGTGTGAGGTAGCTAGGCAGTACTGGGGGGAAATAATAAGAGAAATGAGTGAAATTTTACAATTTCAAATTAATAAGAACCCAGAACTCCTGCTACTAAACCTGGGAATGGAGGGAATTCCAGCCCATCATAGGACGTTGATATTTTACATGACAGCAGCAGCCAGACTTTTGTACGCGCAAAAATGGAAAGTACAAGAAGTGCCAACTATTGAAGATTGGATCTACAAATTGCTGTACATGGCAGAAATGGACAAGATGACAAGAAAACTGAGAAATCTGGACTCAGGGCAGTTTAACACAGACTGGGAGAAGCTGAAACAATACTTGGAGAAGAAATGGGAGGTGGGAGGAGAACTGTGGCAGTTTAAAAACTACTGAAGTATAATAAAATGTAGAGGGGGGTGACTTTACCGGGGGGGAGAAGACAAACGTGAATCTCTAAGCAGTTAGATTAATAGATTGATATATATATGGATACATATAGATTAATAAACAGAATACTGATAGAAAATAACTAACCATAAGGGCTAATTATAAGGATTGATTAACTAATAATATTTTCTTTTTGGTAAGACTGGTATAATGTACTAAACTGAATATGTTTATTTGAAGATATATATGAGTCAAATTGATTGATTATGTGATAGTTATATAGAATTATTATTATTGAAGGGAAATAGAAATATTAAAGTAATTAAATATAACTAAAATAGAAAGAAGATAGAATGAGTAATATATAGAGCATAAGTCAAATTGTTTGATTTAAATGAATGTATGATTTATATGGCTCATGATTTATAGAAATATTTGAAATCGGAATTATGGAAAATGGGATAAATTGTTTATCCAATATGGAAATAATGACTCATAGTTTGGGTATAGAGTATTAAAAATAGTTAAGAATGTATTGCTTAGAATAATTGGGAGATTATATATTTGTTAGATAGAGGAATTCAAAAAGAGTAAGGGAAAAGGGACAGAGGGTTGGAAAACTGTTGGAAGTCAACAAAAAGGGGGGGAAAGGGAGGGGGTTAGAAACGGAAAATGGGAGAATTGATTGTAATGTATAAATAATTGATCCTAACCCAATAAAAATTTTTCTAAAAAAAAAAAAAAATTACGTCTCTAAATTGTTTGCCTCAGGCGTCCATTCCCAAGTAGCAAGCAAAGGCATGTAGGCTACTGGTAAAGCATGTTGGTAGGATACTATTTGTTCAGCCTAACGTGTAGATCCCAAAGGGGGGGTGGGGGGGAAATCTGTAGTAAAATATTTGTGACCAGCCGTTCTATCACCAGGAAGACTGGAAATGGTATACTTTAGCAAGCTTTCTCTTGGTATAAATTCTTAACGTTCATTGAGTTTGTGAGAATATTTGATTAGTATTTTAATGTAAAAAATGAAAGGTTTACTATGGGCAAAATATGAGGCTAGGAGACTTCAAGCACATTTTTTTAGCACAGTAACATGCAAATCATTTGTTGAGGAAGATCCAGATTTTGGCATTTTTCTAAAACCACACACAACAGTCTGTTCCTTGAATAGTGTTGGATAATACACTCTTGAGTGAATTGTTACATATGAAGGCAGATTGAGTGAAGGTTGTGACTTGCTATTATCTTTCCCCTTGTTTAAGTAATGATCTGAACCAGTGAATATTAAATTGGCATTAGAGGTTGAGACACTCAGTTGGCTTAGATATGAGGTAGAGTATTCAGTTGAATGTATTTTCAGATCAAGAATTTATTAGAAAAGTTTATGTAAAGTAGAAAAGAAATTAAATCTGACATAGCTGTAGGGGTGGGGGAACATTGCTGTAAGCATTAAAAATCCTCTGATACTTGAATTTCTTTGTCTTTAGTTCAAATATTTACAGATTTCTTCTCCGATGTTACTCGAGGTGTGCACTTGGATTCACAAATGCTAAATAACTTGCTAATATCTTTACTCCAGTACTGTTTGTTGAAAGAATTATTTCATATACTTCACACTTGCCTACTGATCAAAGCGATGGTAAGAGATTTTCTCAAACATTTTAAAAATCCTTCTGGCTCAATGTATTGATTTATCATGCCTTGGGTTACTATAATAAATGCTCATTTTGTTTACTTGGGTATTCAGTTCTGAGCTATTTATTTAAAAATGGTTAAGACAATCTTTAAAAAACAACAAAACTTGAATTTTTGGTGGATACAGCCCCAAGCCAGTCAAGGTTTTTTCTTATTTTTTTTTTTTTTTTACTCACAATCATCAGGTTGCTCTGCATCAATTATATTATTTTTTTTTTTATAAATTTTTTATTTTTCAAACTACAAAACACTACACAGCACTACACAAGACTATCACAAGGAAAGGGGAGAGGGAAGGGACAAAGGGGGATGGAAAAAGAAGAGGGGGGGAATGAACTACAAACACTAAACACTACACTTCAATGTTTTCCCTTCATACTGTCATAATACAAAAATAGCTCCATAGGATAATGATGGAGTGGTTAATCATACAGAGAATAAACATTTCAAATTCTGATTAAACTTTCCTCCCCCTTCTAGGTCCCGGACGCAATTCTCTCTGTGCAACCGCTGTTGCGGTGCTCTCCTCCTCCTCCCCCCCCCCCTCCGGCTTCTCCTTTTCTTCGTTCTCGGTGCAGCAGAATTCCGGGTTTTTATCCTCAAAATCCTTTAGTTGATCTTCTGATAGTATCTTATAGGCCTGATCTTTATATCTAAACCATATTCCTTCCGGGAATAACCATTTGTACTTTATTCCATAGTCCCTCAGAAGAGCTGCAAACTTTTTATACTTAAAACGCCTTTTCCGGACTAGAAATGGAACGTCCTTCAAAATCTTGACTTTCAAACCCATAAAGTCCAAATCCGCATTGTATGAGTTATATAGGATGGTGTCCCGAATCTTTTTAAATGAAAAGTCAATAATGATCTCACGAGGCAACTGTCGCTTTGTTGCATATTTTGAAGAAGCCCGACGGACCTCCAAAATGGCGCTTTTAACCTCTTCTTTAGTCGTCCTCGCGGGTATCGCCAATAGTTCCGAGACCACCTCCCACAGATCCTCATTTTCCTCCTCTTTCACGTTTTGGAGACGCAAAATTGTCTGCGTTCGTTCCATCTGTAGCCCGATCAGCTGGTTCTCAACCAACTTCAGCTCCTTTTTCGTAGCCTTCACAAGTGACGCACTTTCCAGAGCAGACTTCTCTGCCCCCCCCCGCTACTTCCTTAATGGTTTTCACTTCGCTTTCAATTAAGCCCACCCTTTGATCAGTTTCGTTCAGCTTGTCAACAAAGGGTTTTATGGCTTCCACCACCGCCCTGCGCACCAACTCTTCGAGCGACTCTCCCTTCAAGGTAGCCGAGATTGACTTACCGAGAGCGGGACTTTGCTTCTTTGCTGCCATTTGGGGGGGGGGGGCGCCAACAAAATTCTGGAACTCACCGAAGGGGAAGAACGAGTCTTCTTCAGATCAACCTCTCCTTCACGAACGCTTGTAGAACAGAAGGGATTCGCTTGTTTACGGGCTTCCGCCTGTTTCTTTTATTTGCCGTTTCTCGTTGCCCAGCAGCACTCGAGGCGCCGCGCACGTCTGCCGGCCTCCATAGGGACAAACGGGCAATTCCCCCCCCCCCGCATTGATTTCGGGGAGTTCTTCCCGCAGCGTCCCGGACCCTGGCTCCCTCCCTGGGAGTCCTGGGGGCTAATCCTTGCGGATCAGCCGCCCGGTCAGGGTGCCCGGTCGTTTCCTCCCGGACCAGCCGAGAGGAGCGTCCGGCATGGCTGAGAAAACGAAACCGAATCCCAAGCCAGTCAAGGTTGAAGGGCATGTGTGTTTAATTTACAGCTTTTCTCCTGATTTCTATGAAATTGCATAGGTTTCTAAAAATAACTCTCTAGCCCCTTTTGTTGCAGAGGTATAAGGGAAAAGGCTATCTCCACAACAAAAAGGGCTAGAGACTTTTAAAAATGAAAGCCAGGAGTTCAGAGAACCTGATGCACAGATTATTATTAAGTTACATCAACGTTCAGTTGCAGATTTTTTAAAATGAAAAAACAATAGTGGCTTGAAAGAAGAAGGATGGTCACTGCCGGTTGACTGGGGCCAGGAAACAGCAAGAAATCCTAACAAGTGGAAACCCCAGACGAGAGCAATGCCACCCATGTCATATACCAGAGCAATATTGGCTGTATCTGAAAATCTTATAGGTGATGCAGATGTGGTTATTTCTCACCACTTTTTGATAGTTCTTAGATACAGATAATTCCACTGTGAAATAAGATCCCAGCTACTTGGAAACAGCAGCCATGTTGCAGGGGTCATGGTCAACCTGTGGAACCCTTGTAAATGAGCTTTTAACCAGAAGTGTTGGTATCTTAAATTTTGTTAATATGTTGCTTATACTTCATGTGTTCAGCTCTAATGTTAAGGCTTTGTTTTTGTTCAGCCTGCTGTAGATATTCTTCTCAAAGTGTTTGAGCGTGTGGCTTCCTTGAAATTAAAAGAAGTAGTGCCTGAGTTAATTGACATCTCTTATAAGGTATGAAAAATTGTTTGAGTCCATCTTAAAACTTTTAAAAAATCTTCTGCTCCAGTGATTCTACTAGTATCTCTGTTTCTACTAGTTATCCAGAATGACATTCTTGATTGTGTGTGAGGTATGTGTGTGTTTGTTTTGAGATTACCTCTTCTCCTACTGAAGAGAATTGGCAAGGGTGCCTCTGGTACTAACTTTCGGGAGTCAAGGATGACAAAGAACCCTTATTAGGGAAGCAAGGTTTTTGTTAGAAGCATTAAATCATTCTAGACTATATTTATACCATTGTTATTTCCTGTTGTGGTCTTGGATTTGACCTAACAGTCCAATTTGGGTTCCTCAAGCTAGTTTCTCCTTCCCGTCATTCAGTTTATTGTATGTTTAACTGACATCATTCACTGATACAATGCAATCCAGTTATCAAAACAAGTACAGGTATTAAAAATTATGAATACTTCTTGCCCAAGACCCATGTGGCAGAGGAGATCAGTGCCAGTTCCAAGCTGCAAGGGAAGTGCCTCGAAGAGGTTAGGCCAACCATCTAGCTGCCTTTGCTTGGCCAGGAACAGGGCTGGATAAGTCTAACATGGACTGGAATGGGCATTGCAGATGGCTGGCCTGGCTGAGGCAGCAGTGACTTCTAGAGTGAATGCATGAGGCTTCTTTTACATACTTACAGGCTTTCTGATATTTAATTTGATGTGATAAAGCTTTAAGATACTGTGACACATGGTGGGGCAGGGAAAGGGGTAGCAAAAAAAAAACCTTTGGAGAAATGGCTGCTACTCTTTGGAGACATTTGTGACGGACAGTGAATAGGCAAAAAGCTTACTGTACTGTACTAATCCCAACCCAAAAGCCAGCCCATATACATAAGTGATTGTTTCCAGATGAAAAAGAGCAAGTTCTTTGAATATGCATCCATTACAAAGAATGGCGTTGATAAGGCACGGAAGTTGCTCTGTTAAATTTTGTTCCCAAGGAAAGAAGAGAGATTCTTTTGAGGAATAATGGGGATAATGTAGTGTTGCTGCTGTTAGAATTGTATATTGGTGATGGATTTGAAGACAGACGTTAGGAGCGGGGTTTAAATTCATGCTCTCTAACACTGGCACAAGCAGGTGTCATTTCCTTCTTGTAAGAGATCTTTGCACAGGCTGTGGCCCTCATAGTAAAGATTTGATCCTGCCACTACAAATTCTTACATCTGTACGCAAAATCAAAACACTACCCTACCCCATTTTTTAAAAAGTCTACACAGATATTCCAATTGGAAAGCAAGAAATTGGAAACCACTGTCTGAAATGACAGTGTCACTTTATGATAAATTAAGCCTTTACTTTCTGATAGGCATGATATAATCAGCATTAGCTAAGAGGAAATTATGAAATTTTCAGAATCTATGTTGGGAATTTCAAAGATAGCACCAAAATCTGCATGGAATTCTGCCACCAATCGTTGCACATCTCTTAGCACAAAACATACATAACTGTATTCACTGCATTTCTTACACAGAACATTCTAACTTCTAATTAAGTCGTCTTTCAGGGATGTTTATATTTATTTAGGAATTTTTTTTTGTACCATAGCTTATTGATGATGGAATGGTTCTTGAATATGAACATTTTGGCTGCATCTCAAAGTTCCTTAGCCAACTACAAGTTTCTAGTCAAGAAATAACTACTTTTATGTCCAGGTATGTACATAAATCAGTTGTAAGATAAAATAAAATACATTTAGACTAACTAATCAAGGAACTTAATATACATTTTCCCAACATTTGGGTAGCTTAAAAACTTGGGAGAATGTCATTCCATACTTGTTTTAAAGTGTTTCTCATCTAAGTACATTTTATAATACAGTGCTTTATTGTATTAACAATAAGTTTCAAAAATAAACATGCAGTGTCATTTTCAAATGGAGGCCTAAGATGTGATAAAATGAATGCTTTGAAACAAAAAAGGCATCTTTGTCCTGAATATTCTTAGAACTCTTATTTTTTGAACTGTGGGAAGTAAAAATCAGGAATTAAAAAGAAAACCAACTGGCAAGAGCTGTGTATAATTTCCTGTGTTTGCTTGTGGAAGTTACCTGGAACATCCAATAAGAAAACAGGATGTAGACAAGACAGGTATCTGAAAAAGCAGGCATCTTCTTTCTGTCACACCAAAAATATAAATCTGCCCACATTGGTCCTGGAACTGCCTCTGTTTTGTAATGATCTTGCAAGATGATGCAGTATTCTATACTATGTAGACTTCTCTGGTTTTGTTGTGCCTTAGATGCTTATCCATCTAGTATCCATCTTTTCTAGATTAGTCCATTTGTGATATCACTGGCATGCTTGTGGATTACTGTATTACAAAGCAAGTGTGAGGCTTATGAAAGTCCGTCACACTAGAAGAACAGGAGATTGCTTTGCAGTCTGAAGGAAGATCTGCCACGTGTGTGTGTGTGTAACTATACATTCTAAGTTTAAAGTAGGAATTTGAAATTGAAACTACTTGTGTTCAGTGAAACTGCCAGGTGAACACTGTTTTTTTTCTCTGTGGTCCTTTTTGACCTCCAGAAAGGTGTTGGGATCACAGGACTAACATGGATGGTCTGTAGTGCAGGTTGTGGGGTTACAATTAGGAGCATGGGGAAGGCCTCCTCCTCCCTTTTTTGTCAGTGCAGATACACTGAGAGAAGAAAGAGGAAGGGTGGTCTCATCTGCACCTTGCTACAACTCCCTGATCTGTGTGGCTGTTCATACAGATCCCTTAACTCCAGGAATAATCATGCCCATCAATTGAAGGGGAAAGGAGAAGAATGCAGGGAAAACCAGTGTGTCTTCTGTGGCAGTTCATGGGATACAAGCCCAATAAAATGTTTGCAGAAGAGATTTCTTATGAAATTGTCTTTGTTAGTATGAAAACAAAATGTTGCAACCTCGGGTTGAATCAAGACAGGATTTTTCTTGCAGACTCAGAAATCTAGTTGGTCCCTAAAGTGCAACTGGACTCGAATCTTGCACTTCTACTGCAGACCAACATGGCTACCCACCTGAAACTAATGTCTTTTGTGTCAAGCTCTTAGGTTTTGTGTCAAGTTTTTAGAAAATGTACAACTCCAAAAAATTTAAAGACCATTTTATTTCAGTTTGTCTAATGTAACTGAAGTCGGCTGCTACCCCTTTATCCCACATTTCCTTCAGGAAACTCCGAGTAGCTTTCTTAGGATTCTCAGAGGATACATGGTCCATGACTTGCTTGGCCTCAGAACTGTATTGGACACTTTCAGGCACATAATCCCATCTCATTATTTGCTGTGCATACAAAGTGACCACTGGAAGCACCTACAGCACATATTTAGATTACAGAGCATAGGTTGTGGAGGCCTGACTTAAGAGGAAGAGATCTTATCTTGCATTTGAATTGTTTTTTATCAATCCTCACTGTTTGCTGAACAGCAGTGGGCATGTTGGCCAATGACAAATTAACTTCCACTAAAGGAAGGGGAATGATGGCTAAGGCTAGTATACTACATCTGGATAACTGCCACCGCTACCCTGATCAAATTGCAGGGCAGTACTGAGCCATCTTTCTCAGATTTTTTTGCCTACAGGTATAAACTCTGAGTCCTGCCAAAAAACTCCAGGTTTATAATGGCAGACAATGAGATATTTAGATCCTGATGAACTCTGCCAGGGATGCATGGAGGCCCAGAATCACCCACCATGGTCCCCTCTTAGATCTTACATTGAGTATTCAGAAGTCTGTGTTCATGAACCTGAGATAAACAGAAGTTCTAGGCCAGTGATATTCAAGAAACTCGGGGGAAATCTTGGATGAATATTAGTTTATGTTGAAACCAAATGTAAATATTCCCAGCAGCAGGATAATACAAAATATATTCTTAAGATTTCAGGGAAGCCATTTCTACAAGGCCAGTATTTGTGACTTTGGTTCAGCAATAGCAGAATTTCAGGTAAGATATTTCTTTGTAAACAGACTGGAAAATTTTGACACTCCTGCCAGATTATGTGGAAGCAGTATTTACTTCCATTTAGTATGTTGGTGTTGGGGGAGCTAAACTATAGGCTAAAATATTAATTCTAGTTACTTCAAAATTTATTTGTAAAGATCTAAGGGGGCAAACATTGGTTTTCCCTTCTCAAGTACACTTTGTGAAAATCAAACTAAAAAGCTGCTTATAAGATGTCCCTTAATCCTCCTCCTGATTCAAGGCTGAACTAGATGTGAAGGTGTCCCCTGTGTCTCACCCCAGGGATGCTGCCACCATTCTGAAGCAGCTGTTTTAGCACTTTAAAAGGCACAGGGGGGATAAAGAGCCCCAGTCGAGATTTGGCCTTTGCATTATTTTTAAACAGCCAGAGTTACACTTGAAAATGGTGATGGCATCCTCACATCAGATCCAGAGATGCTATCATGCCTATCTTGGCCCTTACAAGAGGATAGAATAGGAGTTGGGTCAGTATGTTATGTAAACAGTTTGTCCATCAGTTTCATCCTCCTGCTGATAGGAAAATCTTGTTGATTAATTGTGGCCAGCAGCATCAGTTCACCTGCTTTCTGGACATTATCTACCGTAATTTCAGATTATACTGCTTTCTCTGAAGTTTAGTTAAGAAAATGCAGGCCAGGGGGAAGGCTGTATCAAGAATGAGCAAATGTTCTCATGGTTACACACTTCCTCCCCTCTTGGGCAGCAATAAAATAGCAATTGTTGTAATGTGCAGAAAGTTAGAAAAGAAATAGATGGAAAATAGATAGAACTTTGGTCTTTCTCATCACAAACAAATGATTGATCTTGAATAATAGAATCAAGTGCACTTTCCAAAGATGGATTCAAAAAGTGGTGGTTGTGTTGTTGATTTATAGCCTTGCTTTTCTCACTAGGATCCGAGGTGGATTACAAACACAATAAAAATCCAGTCAGTCAGTAAGCAGATGACAAGATATGATAATGCTTGAATCTAATAGCAAGGATTCTTAGACAAAAAATGTATTTTGGCTGGGATTGTAGATCGGGGATAAAACCTCGAAATGTGTGAGCAAACATCTCTGTTTAACATAACAGAACTTTATAGTCACCTCCTGAGCCGAACCATTACGCATAACTTTTCTTCTACAAGAAAGCCCTCCTGAACAACTCTGTTTTATACATTTTGCAAAATAATTGGAAGTGTGTGGGCTTTCCTATAAGCATCAGGCAAACTTGTTTCACAATGGAGGAGCTTACAGGAAAGCTCTGAATGAAGTGTCGTCAACTTGTGTGGTAATTGAAAAACTTTTTTGAAATTTTTCCAGCTTTTTATATAGTTAAGTATTTGTGGTGTTGCCTTTGTGAATGTCAAGAAGTAAATAAACACCCAAGTTACTGGATTCATTTTTCATTAAGTTCAAAAGTGCAACTGAAGCGCTTATTGAGTAAGTGATGTTTGTCTTAAACCTATAATGTATGTATATAATGCTTTAAATGTTTCATTATTTTTGAACAGCATTGTAAAGAAAAAGGAGACTGGACTAATCTGGGCATTGTGTATGTTAATGTGAGGAAAGGGTGTAAAAGTTTTGATGATCTTGCAAAGTACTCACTGTATGTTGCTAACATCCTAAGTGATTCTGCAAAAGAAGAAAGACCAGGAGTTCCTTTTTGCGAATTTGCAGCTGCAGGTAAAATTCATGATGAAGTCATGGGTTGTTCATTGAACATACAGTTAGTTTAAGAATCAAGTAAGTGTAGATATTGAAACAAATAATCCAGGAAATACATTACCTTCCTTCTGTCTTCCTCCTACTAATAGTCTGCTTGGACTTTATCCTTAGATAGAGAGTAACTTGCTGGTAGTGATGGAAAGAATCAGCCCGTAGTTCATATATTCACATTCTTTGTTTGCTGTACTCCAGTCTAGAAACCACTTATAATTAGGTTGTGATTCGGAAAAAACCAACATTTGCCCCATCTAATTGCATAAAATACTGAAGATTGCTGGTACAATCTCTACCTTGTCATTGATGGCTTTCAATGTGGGGAAGATAACCTAAATGTAACCTCATGCCATTGTCCATTACCCTTGGCCAAAATACTTACTACCAGATTTACTTGACTTTTGCATTTGTTTCATTTTTAGTTACAATAATTACAAAGATGCTATGTTTCGTAATTATAGTAACTTAATATGAAATTATAGTAGTAATTATAGTAATTAATATGAAAACAACATAAATTCCTTATCTAAAGAGTCTATAATGGAAAAAAAACCATGATTTTCTTTCTTTCCATTTCTCTCTGACCTGACCTTTCTCCTCTTTCTGCTGTGTTCTCTCACTTTCTAAGCTTTTGTTTTGAATATAGTTTGTTTTGTGTATCTCTAAATCTTTCTGAAGCATTTTACTGTTTTTACTTGGGATTTGCCCCCTTCTTCCTTGCTTTTTGGCTTGCCTTCTATTTTGCTTTCACTTGGATACATCTTTTATTTAATTCTTCCTCGGTCTTATTTACTTTATTTTTTCAGTGTGTGACTGGCCTTAGTGTGTCCTTGAATCCTTTTGATTTTTAATTTTGCCCCTCTCCCCACTAGACCTGTTGTGGTTCTTTGGGAATTACAATTAATTGGGGATTTGTCTATCTTGTGTAACTCGGTCTGTTTTGTATATCTGGGTGTTCCAAGTGTAAGCCAACCACAACACTTTAATTTTATTTATTTATCACACACACATTACAGTATCTTACCTGACATTGTGCACAGTCACAGCACATCATGACTGGCAGGGAATGTTCATTGTCAGTCTTCCTGTGCAGTCCCACATGGGACTGTGCATGCGCAGGCCTGCCAGCCAGAGAATTCTTTCAGCTTTTTCTCTTGTGGGGGGTGCCTTCCTCCCACAGCTCATGCATGCAGATTTCTCGCCAAACATGCCTGCAATCTGGACGGAGTGTGCCCCCTGACCCTCAGTTCCTTCTTTGCCATTGCCCAGACAGGATCGTTAGTAGGTGCTCTTCCATTCATCGCACCAGACTTTCTGCTGCCCACAGACTTTCAGCCTGAACGAAGAGACAAAGAACATTGGGCCCCTGGACCTTATCAGCATTCACACTCGATATCAGTGGCATTCCATCTGTCATAATCTGAGCTGGAGCAGTTCATGGAAAGGAGTCCCAGCATCCTCTCTGATCCTTTGCCTGACAAAGCTGCTAGGGACAGGGAGCCAATCTCCCCCACAGATGATTTCTGCCTTTACATGGAACAAATGATAGTGTGAATTTTTTTTATTTTATTAATAGAATTAAAAACCCAATAAAAAAGGCAAAGAAATAAAAGAAAAAATAGTGAAAAGAACAGCATACAAAAAAAAGAAAAGTAAGAGAAAACAGTAATACATATTTCATTTTCCATTTTTCTCTACAACACTTATTTTAACAAACATTGTACTTTAAATTTTAATCTCTCCAAAAATTCCTTTTCCACTACTGCCTCCCTTTTATTTATTTTTTGCTAGATTTATCGTAAAAATCAAAATCACAAATCATCAAATCGTTTTTCCTTGTTTCGCACAGAAAACCAATAAGGGGTTTCCAGATAGCCATAAAAATAGACAATGTTTTATCTCTGATCAGAGTTTAGCCATCTCTGCTAACTCCATAATTTTCATCATCCAGTCCTCAGTTGAAGGCAATTCTGTACTTTTCCATTTTTGAGCATACAAAAGTCTAGTTGCTATAGTCATATATAAAAATAAAATACCATGCTGATTTTCCAACTGCTTGTCCATTAATCCCAGCAAAATGGCTTCTGGTTGATATTTTTTTGTTAACAGCCTAGTTGCTGTAGTCATATATAAAAATAAAATACCATGCTGATTTTCCAACTGTGTTTGTCCATTAATCCCAACAAAAAGGCTTCTGGAATATCTGCTCCTATATACTACCTGTGCTTCATGTTACCGCATGTCAGTCCTAGAATTGATTATGTTCTGTTTCAGCAATTCTTCAACTTTGTATTGGATCCTTGCTAATGCTATATCTTTGTAAAATCCTATGACATTATTTATGGAAATGTCCTTGACACTGTATGGAAATGTCCTTGATGCTGATTGTACTAATCTCACACTATGTAATCCGCCTTGAGTCTCAGTGAGCAAGGCGGACTATAAATGACATAAATAAATAAATGAATAGTCCTAAGGAAGCACACATGGCTGTGGTCCACCACTTTACCTATAGAAACCAGGAGCAAAGTAGAGGATTTACTTTTTGAGGGACAGGATTTGCTTTCAGCTAAGACCGACTATTTATCACAAAAGGATCACCAAACAGCTAGATTGTATGGAGTTTTTCCTTCCCAGCAATCCAATTCTAGACCTTTTAGCAGACAGCAGCAGCATTATTATAAAGGAAGACAATATCAATACTAGCCTTATCACCAGTATCCTCAAAGTTGTTGGTCCCAACTAAACAAGGACAATATCCGAGACGTAAACCTCCCTGTAAGCAGCAACAAGGGAACTAGACCTCCGGCTCCAAAGATCCACTGCAGAGTCAGAAACAGTTCTGACTAGGTGATGGTTTAGGTGGATAGGCTCACCTAGTACATTTGTAAATAGGAGGCTGTTACTATTGCTGCTTAGGTATTTTAAATAGTATCTAGTGGCATAGGGAGAGAAGGGGGTGATTTTGAAAAAGTGACAGCAGCCAACAGTCGTAGCAGTCTGCCTGGCACTGGAAGTTTCCTCTCCAAGCTCAAGCAACTGTTCTTCAGGCAAAGTGCTGCAGTGCCAATTCCTCAAGCAGCTTTATGTGTTAAATGTTTCCTCTCAATTCTTCCATAGACTGTAATGTTAAACATGGGCACCATTCATTGCCTCACAAAGAGAGGGACCCCTTTGTTCTTATTCTGATATTGGACAGTGTAGATGTCCTAGTGGAGAACTGCATTCCTTTTGAGTTTTGTTCAGGAAGATACAGAAGGGGGGGGGGGTGTACTTTCATTGAAACCAGTAAGGAAATAGAATTATGAAAAGGAAACAATTACAAAAGTAATGGTAACAAAATGAAACCAAACCATATGAAATAACCCAAATTATAAAACGACCCCTTTGGGAATTAATAATAAAAATGAAAGAAATCTAACAAACTCCCATGCACAAGTCTAAAGTGTACCTCTGCAAATGTAAAAGGAATATTTGAGGGAGTGATGGTGTGGTACTCTGTTGCTGCCATAGCCAACTTACATTTTCTCTACTAAAGACACTGTAATTACTCTGAAAACAATTGTATTGTGCTGAAGACATCACAGGATGCGTTGGAGACCTTAGAGAGTCTGATAGTCCCCCAGGCTTCGAAAGAAATCCTTCAATATTTAGAAGGCTATTTCAGTGGAAAATACTTAAGGTGATTTTCCAAAATTATTGTCACATTTGCTCTAACAAGTCTGTTAAGAGGAGTACTTGAGAAGCATGATACAGAGAAGGATCTGGTCCCATGATTACCTATTTCCATAGTATCAAACAGCATCTTGTCTTTACTAACATCATGGAATTCCAGCTAATTTAGAAGTTCCTAGCTTGTAGGATTTGCCCTTCAAAGTTGGCACTTATCTTAAGTGCCCATACCCCATATTTTTTAGTTTTCAGAATTAAAAAGTATGGATACTGCCCATCTTTTGAGCCATATGTGCAACTCTGTACAAAAAAACCTCTGTACAACTAAACGCTTGAGGAAATTTTATTAAGTATTTGTTTTTCCCCAAAACATGTAATAAAACTGTAATAAAATGATTGATCCATTACAAACTCTGACATCAAACTACAAAGCTGCTAATTCAAACATAAGCTTAATACCAGCCCAAAGCAGTTTGGATGGAAGACCTTTTTTGTTCTCGACACAAGTAATAGGTGTTTTAAACAGACCTCTCTGGGCATGGTGTTCTGTGCAGAAAAGACCCTGTCACTAATCCCAAACCCTCCTCTGATGGTGAAGGGACTGAAGGAAGAGCCCTCAATGTAGATCTTATTGATTGGGCATGTTCATACATGAAGAAGCAGTCCTTCAGCTATTCTAGGTCAGAGAGTCAGTGTGGTATAGTGACCAGAGTGGCCAAGTAGGATCTAAGAGACCCAGGTCCATCCCTACCATACTATGAAACAACATCTTATAGGGATGTTGTGAGAAGAGAATGATGTAAAACTGCTTTGGCTCCCCAGTGGAGAGAAAGTCTGAGTGTAAGTGAAGTAAATGTGTTCAGATGAGGGTTCAAGACAAACACCTTCTTAGTTTCAAGTAACTTGCTTTTACATTTATACGTACTCTTATTTATACCCTTAATAGAAAATCTTTTAAAGGAATCAAAAGCAACAACTACTGACCTTGTTGTTCTCTTCTAGTTAATGCAGAGCCGTGGCACAGTGAAGCAGACAAAACATTATTGGGAAGGATGGGTATCAGTGTTTTATATTCTTACTATAGAATACAGCAGTGGCTAAAGGTACTATACTAATTTATCATAATTCTTCAGCTGAGCATTTTAATTTTAAAAAGACTAGACATATGCTGTGTTTATAGTCTTCGGACCACTTGACACATGGTCCCAGTGTGTTTTTTAAAATGTTCTTTAAGGCTGCTTCTGCACAATAAGGATTCTTGGTGTTGCGGAGGTATGTGAGTTGGCAACAGAGAATCTACACATGGGAGGAATTTTCATTTGTAGCCCAGTATAACAGATGTCAGATTAAAAGATATTATATCCCATTATAGTCTTTATATGAACCAAAATATAGCTTCAAATTTTCCACATTTTCACTCATCCTTTAGCATATCTGTGATTAATGATATTTGATGTAAGATATCAACATAATATCCCTTTGTAGATAAGTTCTGTGATAAGTTATGGTCTGTGAGTGCTAGAGCTCTAGATTTTTAGCCAGATATTGGGCTTGAGCTTGATTCCATGGTCTGAGGTCTGTTTTTAATATGTTAGTTCAGTATTTGATTTATATGGTCCCAATACATTGTACAGAACAGAAACTATACCTTTAAAATTCATGTATTTACATGCAGTAAGAGTTTTAAAACCCATGAGGCTTCTCTTTAGCTTTCCTTTCATCTTAAAATCGGTTATTCTGTTTTACTGGGATGGAGCCAACCAGTTTTCTTACACAATCACACCCAATTCCCCTCCTTACTGTAGCTGCTGTGTCTCATGGCTTCTGTCCTTGCAAGTCACCAGAATCTTTTTGAGTGATCCAAAGGGGCTCTTCCTCCTTTTGCAATAGCTGTGCTTGTCTGTTGCAGCAAAAGTACAAAATAATCTCATGCTATTTTAAAGGTTTAACAAACATTTTATTCCAGCATAAGCTTTTGTGGGATCTATGCCACAAAAATGTATTCCAAATCAAAAGTGATGCTCCTTTAAGGTGCTGCTACTAGGGGTGTGTGCTTCGGGTATCCGATTCGGGTAAAATACCTGAATCAGGCCCAATTTGGAAAGCTTCTGTATTTCCAAATGGGGAAATACCGAATCAAAGCTTCCCGAAGCATTCATAATGCTTGGGGGGGGGCGGGGGTTAAGTTTAAAGGGCCTTTTCGCAAGCGGCGGGGCCCTTTAAACTTTTCCATTCCCCACCCTTACCTCGCCACTTACCTGGCACCGGCTGGAGGAAGAGGCCCTCCCGCCTCCCTGCTGGCCTCCAGTGGCAGCCCTCTCTGCCAGCTGGCTGTGCCGGTGGCAGCAGCAGCAAGGAAGGTCTTCTCTGCTGGCTGGCCACAGCGGCGTGGCAGCGGCAGGGGAGGCCTTCTCCGCTGGCCAGCGCGGTGTTGGCGGCTGGAGCCTGACCAGGTAAGGGGGGTGGAGGGGATGGGGTTAAAGGGTGGGGTGGGAGTTTAAGGGTGGGAGTGGGCCTCCTCCCGTCCCCATCACTTCAGTATGCTCTGAATGTTTATGGAACATACCGAAGCAACTTAGAAACCCGAATCCGAAGTGGCATGTTTCTGTAAAGATTTGGGTAAACCCGAAGCGGGAAATCCGAATATTTTTCAGGTGCACACCCCTAGCTGCTACCATTTGTTGAAGTTTTTATTTGCAAGTGCTGATACCTTGGGGTGTTGCCAATGCCCACCCACTCCGAATCTCATGTGCAGGTTTAACCCCTGCCTCAGAATAATGCAGTTATACAATACACACAATATTTCATTTATGAAATTAGTAGTCAGAGATTCTCGTTTCTGAAAGAGTACTTGAGATACTTCTGTTGGAAGAGTTAGTGCTGTAGAGAAGAGTATGTTCTTTTCTTGGGTTGGCAGTAGTTCTTCTTAAAGTACCCCTTGAGGTTTTAAATGTTGAAAGTGTTTGATGACAAGAGAACTATATTTCATCCACCCCAATGTATATGCTGTTAAGTGGTTGGATTGCAAATCAGCACTCTGCTAGTTTGACTCCCACTACTGCCATGAGCTCTGCAGGTGGCCTTGGGTAAGCCACTCCTCTGCTCCAACTCCCCAGCTGTATTGTGGGAATAATAATACACTGACTTTGTTCACCGTTCTGAGTGGCTACTAATCTGTCCAGTAGGGCGGTATTTAAGAACACTGTTACTATGTGATAAAATTACATCACCCAGAATTATTCTTACATAGTTTTGCCTAGTTTTGAATCTCCAAAAGAGAATCGAAAAAATGTATTTTATCCTGATTGGCAATTTAGACTTGGAAGAAAATAAAATGAAAGCTGTAAACCTAGGCACTGCTCTTGATTTTGAATGTTTATAACTGCATAACAAAGCTACCCAGCTTTGCATGTATCCTACTCCAGATGTAGAAAAGAGCATACAAAAGTATCTTGATGGAAACAGTGCCTTGAAATAAGTATGTGCTGAAGTGATAACGTCAAGGCCAGACACCTGTGGCTTTAAAGACAGATAACACCGTGTGTTTCTAAAGGAAATAACTAATGATACAATAATTTTCATTGTATGTCCTGCTTTTCTCCTTTTATTATAGGCAAGGAAGATACTGGATACGCTTCATGCTTTACAGATACGCTTTACATATTTGAAAGGGCTTATTGGTCCAGAGCGATTGGCACCGCAGTGCCAAATTGTCAATGTTGCGGTGGAAGTCTTTCTCAACAGTGGGAGCCTAGATGGTGCAGTATGGATATTGAAAGGTAAGCTTGTATTTTAACAAATGAAGCAAGGCTTGCCGTTTTATGGTGTGTTTAGATATGATGGCAGTTCAGTAAGATCACATTTCTAGCTGAAGCCGATACTAATTCTAAAACAAGTTGAAATGAATGGCTCAGGGTCCATTTTCTGATCCTAAGTATTTGCTGACAGGCTTGAAAAATAGTTAAAATACATGAAAAGAGTATAGTTGGAAGGAAGGGGAATCAACTACTCAGTCATCTGAAGGAGCTAATGGTTAGTGTGTGTGATCTAAATTGGTTGACCCCAATAATGGTTATATTACATAGATTTCATCCTTGGTTTTGATCTAGGTAGGACCAAGAAATGCAGGTTTAAATCCCCATTCTGCAATCAATAACTATCTGTCAACCTATCTGATAGAGTTGTTGTTAAAACTATGGGAGAGGGGGACACCCTTGATCATTTGGAGGATAAATGAGATAAGATCAAATAAATCTGATTAAAATGTTGGTATAAAAAGTGTTTTATGTTCCTCAGGTAGAGGAGTGTTAAGTCTATAAATACTTTTTGAAAGTTCTTTCCAGTGATATTTTCCTAATTAGTTATTCACTGTTCTGAGAGATTAATGGCCTGTTCTGCAGTAGTGAAAGGTACCACGTGCTGTGTCCCCTTGCTGTATTTTAAAGTAGTTTTAATTTCTGCAGAATCAGAATGGGTAATCAACACATTGACATGGCCTTGTGATAAAATGGATGTCCTAAATAGGCATAACCTGCTATGTAAGATAGCATCTGAATATCTTACTAAAAACCGTTACAGAGAAGCATTTGAAGTCTTGCGAAATCTACCAGGCTTTCAGACTTCTTGTGGTAAGTCAAAAATTATATTTTCAGTAGCTAGTGAGTTTGTGGTGTTTTACTTTGCATGTCACTTTGAACTAACACTAAAACAGAATGGTATTCTATTTATGTTGTAAGGCCCTGTTCTGGATTGGTTGGTTTATTTCATCGGATGAAGTTTTGCAACTGTGTTCCTTCCTCTCTTTGCCAGAAAAAAGTAATTGTTTAATTTATACAACATTTCTATTCCTTTGCCCTTTGCGGGGAGAGGGGAGACTGACCTCTACTCTCCTGAAGTTTATAGACTTAAGAAATTGCACTCATACATTTTCTAGGATCCTTAAATAGCCTACAACACAGAACACACTTGGCTGCAATATGGATCTAGGCAGATGATGGACTATTGCTTCACTGCCACTCATAAAGGAGTATTTTTCCCATTGTTCCCTGCATCATGTCTTTTTCTCAGGTTGACATTTTCTTACCAGAAGAAAGGCAAGCCATTTTAACAGGAGCAAAATTTAAAAGCAGCCCTACAAGAGGATGAGTCTTTTCCCCCAAAAAACTAATATCTTCAAGTCCAGATGGCATACACCCAAGGGTTCTTAAAGAACTCCTGTGAAATTGTTGGACTGCTAACAGTGACACCTGGCACGTGTTGTTTAAATGTAGAGTTTCACAATTTTTCTTGGGAGCTGTAGTTTTAAAAGAGCTGCTGAATCAGAACGCTGTGGAGAAGAGAGAAGGATCCACTCCATTTGTAAAACAAAGAGTTGGGAGGGAAGGGTGGAAAAGAAAAGAAGCTTTTGGCTAGCTCCCTTAACTCCTTAGTTGCTGAACAGTCTCCCCCCTCCCCCACGCAGATCCACCCAGAGAGGGTGGGAAGAGAGAGAGACTGTGTAGTTCAGCAAACCCTCTAGGTGGAATCTGCCCGTTCTTAAAATAAAGAGGGGGGGAGGGAGACGGTGTAATTCAGCAACTGAGGAGTTAAGGGCACTAGCCAAAAGCTTCTTTTCTTTTTCACCCCCCCCCCCAACTCTTTGTTTTACAAAAAGAGTGAATCTTCTCTATCCAACAAGGGATAGAGTGCAAGGGATAGAGTGCAAGGGAGCAAGGGGAATGTGCTTCTTCTCGCTGCTGCCAGTGAGTTCCCCTTGCTCCCCTAAATACACACTGGCAGTGGAAAGAGGAGCTGAACAGACTAGATGAGACTCCTAGAGAAAATCTCTGCGAGGGAGAGGAAAGGATTCTCCTCCCTGACAGACGTTCTTTCTCACTACATTTCCCATGGAACCTTGCAGGAAACTGACAAGTGTCCTCCACGCATCAGGTGTCTCATCTGTTGTGGCTGTAGGAATAAATGGATAGTTCTTTCAGTGGAGGGAAGTGAGCAGTTGGGTCCCACAAGGACCAGAAATATTTAATGTGTTGATTATTTGGAATTGGGGGTGAGCAGTGTAGTAGTCAAATTTGACTACTAACACAGTAGGGGAAACACAGCCCATTGTGGGGAAAAAATACAACAGGCTTTAGAAAGGGGAGGGAGGGAGGACTGGCATTGCCTCCTCCTCCATGGCTGATCCCGGCCAGGTGAAGGCAGGGGGCAGACATTGCCACCTGCTCTGCTCCTGATCCCGGCCGGGTGAGGGGGGCATTGTTGCCTGCTCTGTGTCCAATCCCGACAGGGTGAAGAGTGGGGGAGGCATTTTCGCCTGCTCCGTTCTTGATTCCGGCAGGTTGAAGGAGGAGTGGGCATTGCCACCTGCTCTGCTCCTGATCCAGGCTGGGTGGAGGGAGGGCATTGCCACCTGTTCCACGCTTGATCCTGGATGGGTGAAGGCGGGGGGGGGGGGATTGCCACCTGCTCCACTCCTGATCCCGGCCACTTGAAGGGGGGCGGGCATTGCCACCTGTTCCACTCTTGATCCCAGCTGGGTGAAGGGAAGCGGGCATTGCCTCCTGCTCTGCACCTGATTCTGTCCGGCTGAAGGGGTGGGCCTTGCTGCCTGATCCACATCTGATCCACATTGGATGAAAGGGGGGGGTCATTTCCACCTGCTCTGCTCCTGATCCCAGCCAGGTGAAGAAGGGTTGGACATTGCCTCCTGTTCCGTGCCTGTTCCTAGCCGGGTGAAGGGGGGGCAGGCATTGCTTCCTGCTCCACACTGGCCAGCTGGGTGAAGGCAGGGGGTGGGCATTGCCACCTGCTCTGCTCATGATCCCAGCTGGGTGAAGTCTGTGTGGGGGGAGGCATTGCTGCCTGCTTTGTGCCTGATCCTGGCCTGGGCTTCCTCCCATGGCACATTCTCTGGAGGGAAGGGCTGCCTCTTCTGGGCTTCACTCCATGGCAGCGCCCTCTGGAGGCACACCATAGTAGGAAGTGAGTTGTCTGGAACACTGTTAGCCTTTTATGTAGTAGGACTAGCTTGAAGCCCGTGTTTCGCTACGGTATTTAACTACTTTAAATCCAGTTATAATATTTATGGGTAAGTAACATCTTTGGCTTGCGGGGGCGGGGGGGGGGGGAGGTGAGTTGGTTTTGTAGTATAATAGCATAGTACCCAAGCTTCACAAAAGTGTTTGAATAAAGTGAAGTATGTTGATGCCTAAAAACTGATGAAGTGAATTTCGAAATGTAACATTTATTGAAGAGATTTTTAAAAGGAAAAGGTTGTAGTGCAGTAAATAAAGTGAAAAATATGTACAACCTTATTTTTCTACTGAAGGACCTCTTTGTAGACCTCATTGGTGGTTTGCCCCCACTTTGAGGAGAAGCTTGTGAGTTTGAAAGCCATGAGGGTTGAGCATGTTGAGGAACTCCACAGGGTAGTGGACCGCATCATCCATTTGCACCACTGAGTCCACAGATCTGTATTTCATTTCTGCCCCTTCGAGGGAGTTGTGTTTCATTAATGATGGCAGCCTTGTCTTTCTTGGGAGTCAGAGTGGCACACTTGCACAGTCCATGGACTTCTTCATGATAGTGACAATATCAGGGTACATCGTGGCTGTTAGGTCTGCTAGGGTTGTCACTACTGTGCCCAGGCCTGCAGGGGTGGTCTCCTTTCCCTTGGACTCAGAACTTGCTGGTACTTGGCCCCTGCTGCTCAGTGCACTGTAGTAGTACGATGTGCATATTTTTTGCCACATCTCTAAGTTGCTTCCTCATTTTAGTATCGATATATCTTGTACAATGTCTGCCAAGAGGCTTCTTGGTGATGGCTGCAAGAGGTGTGAGGTGGAGTTGGACTGAGGGAGGGGTGGTATGGTGGGCCCTTCAGCAGGTTCATGTGAGAGGTTCGCATTGAAATGACCCCTAGAAAGGTCGTGCACCATCTCCCCATGAACATTTAAAAACTCAGCTGCCATACTGACTTTTATATAAAATCCCTTTTCAGGAGTCTTGTACTATCTTTCTTCAACTGTCTGCAGTTTCCTTGACCTAATTTTTACCTCAGAACATAGTTCCACAGCTGACCCATCAGCCTGCCAGCCATACAGGACAGCCAGGCCCCACAGGGAGATTAGCAGACCTAGAGGGGAGATGTATTTTTACCTCAGGACACGTTCAATGACTGGGAGTCATTGAATGTGTCCTGAGTACTGCATGTGTCCTGCATAGTGTTTAGAATGATGGAATGATGACCAATCAAGGCCACATATGCAAATGACCTCAGGGCAGAGTGGCTTTGGCAGTTGGCGGGGGGAGGGGGATGAGCAGCCTCCCAGCCACACAGGGAAGCTGCATCCCTATGGGAAAACACATTTTAACTTTTTTACCCCCTTAGGGGGCGAATTTCTTAAAATCTCTTCTTAGTGAACCTCTATACCACAAAAGGAACGTCTTCCCCAAATTTCACGCTTCTAGATCCAGGGGTTTGGGTTGGGTGTTGATGAATCAGTCAGGACACTTGTCTTTATATATATAGATGAGGACAACCAAGGCATATTGTGAAGAGGAGAATCTCTCTGGGCAATAACATGGCAAATTAAGTTCAACTTGAGTAAATGATGCATATTGGAATACAAAATCCTAATTTTAAATATGTACTAATGGGATCAGAAGAACTGCTTGGACTGAATTTAAAAGAGATCTTGGGGTTGTTGTGAAAAGCTCAATGAAAATGTCAACCTAGTTTACAGCAACAGTGAAAAAGACGAACTCTATGCTAGGAATTATTAGGAATGAGGCTAAAAATAAAATGGCCAATTTTGTAATGTCCTTGTATAAAGCTATGGTGCAGCCTCATTTGGAATAATACAGTTCTTGATTATATTGCAAAGCTGGAAAAAGTACACAGGAGGACAACCAGAAGTTATTAAGGAGTTGGACAACATTTCCTGTGAGGAAAGGCTGTCTGGACTTCTCAGTCTTAAAAAAAGACTGCTAAGGGGAGACAAAGGGTTATAAAATTATGTGTGAGGTGTAGAAAGTGCATACCTTGACCTGGATAGTCCAGGTGAGCCTAATCTTGTCAGATCTCAGAAGCTAAACAGGATTGACCTTGGTTAATAATTGGATGGGAGACCTCCAACGAAGACGAGGTTTGCAGAGGCAGACAATGACAAATCACCTCTGTTAGTTTCTTGCCATGAAAACCCCAAGAGGGGTTGCCATAAATCAGCTATGGCTTGAGGGCACTCTCCACCACCATCATAGATAGTGGATAGAGGTAGCTTTTTCTTCCACTCCCATAATACTGGAACTGGGGGTCATCCAATGAAAATGTTTGGAAATAGGGTCAGGACAGACAAAAGGAAACGCTACTTTAGTGAATGAGAAACTTGAATTCACTGCCAGGTAAATAAAGGGGACATGGAATGTTCCTGTGTAACAGTGCACTAAATTCCTTATTGCAGACATATCATTATATTTTTCACCAAAATCTGCTTCCCTATGGTATTTATAATAATATGAAAATGTGTACTGCTTATGTTCCTGCAGTCTTTCAATATCAATATTGTGGTGTACCCACTCAGTACTGTCTTAAATGTAAGGTACGAGTCTTTGCATGCTAAACTGTGGTCTATTCATGAGAATTCTCTCGACTGCATGTTTTCCTCTTGCAGATAGACTGGATGTGTCTCAGTACAGTCTTCTGTTTAACAAACTTCTAGGAGCTAGTTCAGAAAACAAAAGCCTTGGAATATCTTCAGCTGTAGTAGATTTCATGCTTGCAAAGAAAATTCCTGTTGACTTTCAGTTACTTAGATCATTCATCACAGCACTGGGAAGAAGCTGTCTTTGGCTTAAAGCAAGGACGTATTATAGAAGTAAGTTTTCTTTAAAATGATGTTTACTAAAGTGGTTTAAAAAAATTGTGTTAGGAAAGTTGAAACTGCAGTGTGATCCACAGTTGTACACAGATAACTATTTATATTGAAGAATATTGTACCAGTTATGATTTTGATTATCTAGTTGAATCTTTTAATGCTATGAAGCTACTAGTAAATTTATTTTTGTTTGTTTATTTATTTGTCATTTATAGTCTGCCTTTCGCAAGGGGATTACACAGTACGAGCTTAGTATAAGCAGTTTCAAGTACATTTCCATACAGTATATCAAGTATATTTCCATACAATATCAAGTACATTTCCGTAAACAATGCTATAGGGTAAATAGATACAAGTGTAAAAAGACATAGCATTAGCAAGAATCCAATACAAAGTAGAAGAAAATACAGCAAAGTATCTTCTGTGATAAAATTTCCTACACTAATTTGGTAAGGGTTATTAAGCATTGTACAGGCAGTGTTTCCTATATATGTAGACATTCCCCTGCAGACCTATGGGCTTTTAGCTTTTCACCTGTCCTTTTAGAATAGATCTACAGTTGCCTTTTTGAAGAAAAAACAAATAAAGGCAGATCAGGAGAAGGGAAGAAGAGACAAAATGACATGTACTACATTACAGCAGAACTCTGATATTGTTTTGAATGTCATTATTTTGTAAGAAACATACATTATAAAAAGCAAAAGAGTGACCCCATTTTTATCTGCTAAGAATGTTAAAGTAGCTGTTAATTAAATTGGAATGGTTCTGAGTTGACTAGAAGCTCAAGTTCTTCAATATTTAGGAAAAGTGTTAAGCTAATTGCCTATTCACAAATTTATTATTTATGTATTATTTTATTCAGAAGATTACTATCCCACCTTTAAGCCCAGTCCAGGCCACTTAGGTAACTAACAGGTAAAAACAGAGTAGTAAAAAGTATTATAAAACAAATTAAAAACTAGAACTAAAATACATATTAAAACAGAGACTTCAGTTAAAACAAGTCAGATGTTTGTTGCTGTGTTGTTTATGTAGCACAACATTAACTTATCCTTTCACTTTTTTACTGTAACTTCTTAGGTGCTTTAGCATTGGGTTGCTACCCACCACTGCAGGGAAATCTGTACCGTAAACTTCTTCAGATTCCATCTTACATAACTGAGATTGAGATGCTGTTAGCGATTGAAATCTTTTTGGTTTCAAATGCTAGTAATATTCAGAGTCCTGGTGCTTCTAATCAAATTCTTCAGATAGTATTGAAGAGGTTAGTATACAATACAAATATGAGATTGGCAGTGTCCCAATATAATCTTCTTGTGAGTTATTTGACTTATTCCACACAAAAGAATCATGTAAAATGAATTTTATCAGCCTTTTTATAAGAAGGAAATAACGTGATTAGATGCATGAAGATCATTGAAGAAACAAACTTATTAGCATTTAAAAGGTCTTAAGAGTCAGCTAACAATTGCGATTCACAGCACAGTGACTGTACATGCCTCAGTCCAGTCACAGTAATAGGAATAAAAAACCTGCTATATTGAAAAGCTTGATAATTGTCACAAAAACACTTTGCAGTCTCTGTGAGTAGTCTATGCTGTCTTAAGTGAAAGGTATTTTCCAAGGGAGCCAAGTATGACTTGAGAATTCAGAATACAAATGACTAAATATTTTGGTGGTAATTTAACTTGCTATGCTAAATGCACAGCTATATTCACTTATATTTTGGCTTCCAGTAAATGGAAGCGTTCTTTCATTTGCTTAAGTTGTTTGTACTGACTTGAATTGTTGAGCATAAAAACAGAAAGTTTGACCAATTTCTATGGGACTGTGTTCAGACATTGAGGCACATAATTCCTGACTCATGAAAACTTGTGCTTCTGTAAATCTGTTTAAAGTGCCACAAGACTCCTTTTTTTGTTTGTGCTCATGCTAACCTTTCTCCTAAACAGTCTTACTGCCAACAAACTTGTCAGAGTTAGTGTTTATTCCTAGTATTTTCTAGTCATTATTTCACACTTAATAGTCAGTGTGGAACTAAACATTAAAAGAGTTATTGCTATTCTGCCTCCCTCCTCCAAAATAACACTACAGGGGATGCATCATCATGCTGGTGCCAATATTTTCCTGTAGGAAACACCCAGTTATTTGATGTAGGGATGGGAAAATATAGTACTACATTGATATAAGACATGTCACTAGCAGCCACTATGCGTTGTATACAGTGCCTAGTTCTTCACTCTGTTGCTGGTGCCTCATGAAAACTTCTCTAGCTTTGCACCTTCCTTGGCCTTGTCGGTCTTCTCCTTTGATAAGTGTTGAGTTTTTCATTCATAAGGTCCTCATGCATCTTCCACACTCTATTTAAATCTATATGCAGTAGCCACTACCAAAGTGTTTTAACTTTAGAAATACCAGAGCGGTTGGTTCTTCCAAGTCATTATTTAGAGTCTAAAGTGAGAAGTTTGTATTGCATTAGTTAATATTAGTGGACTTCAGAAAGATGGATTGTAGAAAGAGACTGGCTGATATTTGATACTGTCATTATGGCCGGACACTGGTCCTAATTTTTGTGTTTATAAATAATCTCTTGCAGATGTGAAGGCGACAGTGTACAAAATAAAGATGACTATCAAAGTGCAATGGGAAGGCTAATTCAAGCTACTCAGTTAGCTGCGCCAAAGCTTTTCTTAAAGCATTTGACAGTAAACATCACCCAGGAGCAAGTTTATAGTTTGGAACATGCATGTGTACTTAAATGGTTGAAAGATAATATGAAATGGGCGGGAAAAGTCTGGCTTTTTCAGTAGTCATTGGTAAAGACTTCAGTTAAAAGTAATCATTGTTCAGAATAATGAATCAATAAATATCGTTTCTGTTGTGTTCAGACTCTTTTAATTTCTGTACTTCGACATTTCAAGTTCTAATCATGTAAAGTTGCAGAGACTGAAAATTTAACAAGGTTTTGGAAATGTACAAGTAGTTTCTGAAAGCAGTTTTTCACCCCTCCTATTAACTTCATGAACTTAAACAACTGTTGCATTTATATTTGTATTGCACTATTAGGAAATCTCTGGTCCTGACACACCCCCAAATGATAATGTAATAGAATAAATAGTATCATTTATGTTTTATCCTCGATTGGGGGTGTTTTCTCTAATAGCCAGTGAATATACATACATATAAAGTTAACTCTGCATAATTTAACCTGTTGGTAAACAGGTTTGGTAGAGGAGGCTGAGGCAGTCCTACTTGCAGTCTCATATCCTTCTACTGTACCTCATAAGTAGCCCATTTCTTCTGCTTGGTGAAATCTTTTGAAAATAAAAATTTGGAGCACTTTCTGAATTACCTGGAGATTTCACCAAGATATTAAAACAATGGAAAGGAACATTAAATAGAAAATGGAAAATGCTTAAGTAAGAACTATGTATTTGAACAAATACCTTCTGATTAGAATAAACAAAAATACCATAGGATTATGGTGGCACCAACTCATAGGATATGTTGGACTTGTAACAACTTAAATTGTGTCTGCTGGTTGTCCTTGATTCTAGTTGTATTTTAAAGGCCAGAGTGTTGGTTTTTTTGGAATTACAAGGTCACATCAACTCTTGCCATGTTACATATGCCATCAGTATAATTACCACTATTGAAAAGAATTTGGGTGCTATGAAACAGCATTTGGTATCTGAGTCAACCTTTGATAATGGAATGAGTTGGTCATGTACTATAATATTATGTTCTAGTCATTGCTAATCCTGAACTTTGATCATAAATAAATACAGCATCAGTACTGTCAATTGTATACATTGTATACATTACAGTCTGCATCTAGTAACTATAGCTTTATTTATTTACATCATTTATGCCCCCCTGAAAATTTTCTTATCTGAAAAGCAGGTAGAAGGGTGTAATTTTTTTTTAAAATCACTTACTTAGTATTAAATGTCAAAGCATTTTGATGCCTCCCTCCTCCAAAAAAAGCCATGTTAGTCTGTTTTAGCAAAGAAAAACAGGTGCCATTATTTACGATTGTAATCCGCCCTGAGCCTGCTGATGCGGGGAAGGAGGAATATAAATAAGTATTTCAACATAAGCTTTAGTGAGTCAGGTTTCACTTCTTCAGAGGCCTGCTAGGACATGAAATTTTACCTAAACTTAAAACAATTGGGGAAAGGATTGTGGAACAGAAAAGAATGGATTCATGTGTAAGGGACTGGAGCAGAGGTGGTTGTTACACTTTTGTGACCAGAGAGGAGAAGTTCGCAGGTTCCAGTCTCATGGGGTCCAGTGCTGTTCTGCTGGGCGTGTGAGGCTGAAAGGGTTTTACTTGAGATCAGCTGCTGCGCAACTCCTTGTCCTTGCAGGAGTTGGACCATCCAAGTTAATCATTCGCAACAGAGCCAGAGGGAAAGCTGATTCAAAAGGGGGAGTAGGTTTCTCTGAGGCTTCAATTGGAAGAGGGACTAGAGGCTCACCGGCCGCTGTGCCCTTAAGCCGTGGTCAAAGACGCTGCGTCCGAAGGCGACCAGGCGGTAAGCGAGCTTCTTCCCCCGCCCTCGCTCAGCAAGCTAGGGAGGGGCCAAGGAGAGCGGGTTGAGCTGGGCGCGCGACCTTCGTCTGGTGACGCCGGGGTGGGCGGAGCCGCGACGACATCGGCCCCGCCCACTGGTCTTCAGCGCCTCAGGTGCTCCTCTGGGCCGGGAGGTCATCCGAGCGGCGCCGGAGCCTGCCCTGCCCGTCCTTCCAGCGCGCCCCGCCGCCCTTCGCACTTGAGGCGATGGGGGGCGAGTCGCCTCAAGCAGCCGCCGCAGCAGCCGGTCAGCCGCGGAGGTAGGTTGGCTCTCGAGGCGCTTCGGTGAGGGTGGCGTGAGGGAGCCGAGGAGAGGGGAGAGGCGAGGCTGGGCAACTCGCTGGGATGCTCTGGGGAGAGCGGGGGGTCGGGCGGTGGGTGCGTGGATTTCCCCCCAGAAACCCTCTGGGGGAGGGGGAGGGAGGGGAGAGTTCGGTGTTCTGGTTCGGACGCTGGAAAAATACTCGGAATCTCTCCCGCCTTTCTCTTGAGGGGCTTCATCTCAGTAATGTTCAAGTGGTGGTTTTATAACCAGGGCCCGCCCTCCGCTCTCACTAAGAAATCCTAAGCAGGGCTACTCACAATCATACTTAAGTCTACTCAGTGAGGTTTACTCCCAGGAAAGTGGCTTTAGGATTGCACTGTCTTAGATGAGTAGCCATTCTGGTCTATATCCACCCCCCAAGTTACTCTCATGAATTACTTCTGCTCTGTACTTCTATAATCTAACCATGGCTCACCCTGTATTAGACCAAAGCAGTTGAGAGTAGGTCGATTTTTCTTTCGGTTGGATATTGTTTTATACAAGCCTGTCTGTAACACCTTCCCCACATAGCTGCACACCTTTCTCTCACCTGCAGCTTTTAATATAAATAGTTCTCTTTAACAGGTGAGCTCATTGTGCTTCTGATGAAGTGAGTTTTAACCCCCAAAAAATTAAGCTGTTAGTTTCCAAGTGCCATGGAATTCATGTTTATCTTTGCTGCAACCCACTAACACAGCTATTCCTGGAAGAGACAAGTCATATAATTTTACATATTTTTGTTGCAGCAGCCTTAAAAGAAAAGACTTAAAATCCATTTCCCCCCCTTTAACCTGCAATTGTGCATATATGTGCATATGAAGCTGCCTTTTACTGAATCAAACCATTGATCTATCTGTGTCAGCCTTGTCTGCCTGGAAGTAGCTTTCCAGGGTCTCAGACAGAGGTCTTTCACCTCACCCATGACCCGAGCCTTTTAACTACAGATGCATATTTCCTTTAAAATAATTATATGCGTTTACTTAAAAACAAATCCCATTGACATTGAATTTATTTCTAAGTAAGGATGATTAGGATGGGGCTACTCAATAAATGACAGGTCACAAACAAACAATTAGCAATATATGTTTAGACACTGAGTTGTAGTTAAATAACGGTGTTTGGGAAGGAAGGCAGTCATTCTCTGTGAAAATATTGTCTGAAACTTAAGATCAGACAGCATAACATTTATTTCATGGAAATACTTGTATAATCATGACTGGCATGTAAAAGTTCCAGATGCACAGGCAGCAGGCTGGTTGTTCAATGCTGTTAAAATGTAACTTGTTGCCCAGCAAATCACTATGTTCTACTGCACCTTGCCAAGTCAAAGAGGCTAATTTAAGGTTCCCTTAAGGCCCTTTTTCCACAAGGACTGGTTTTGTTCCCAGACTGCAGTTTCTTGACCACTTGTCAGTCATGCTCAGTATAGTCTCCAGAAGGTGGCTTGTCACTTGTTTATAGTATGATCTGCTGATTGCGTAAAGAGAGTCTTTTAAACTTTCCATTGTGCAAACATCGTCTAATTCTGGCCCTTTGCCCCCACCCCCTTTCTGCTTCTAGCCACAGAAAGCTTTAACAGTTCAGCGAAGTTTGGTTTGCATGGTAGGCAGTAAAACATTCTTAGAGAGAGAAACATGGAATTGTTAAAAAATAAGATGTCTGTCCATCTGTCTCTTACACACATACCCAGTTTAAATGAAGTTGCTTAATTTATTCACTGAGTATTTGAGAGTAGCTTTGCCATTTTTTGACCAGTGAAGTGTTTATTGCATCATGAGAAACTAAATAAAGCAAAAAAGGATTTGGTTAAGTTTATGGAATGTAGTCTTAAGATATTTAAAGTCTTGTCATTGGCAAGCTGGAAAAAAAATCCAACTGATTCTGCCCTGTTATCCTACAATGCTTATCAGCTGTGAAAACTTTTCATAGTTTTTTCTACACTAGTCATAAACGAACTTGTTGAGACTCAGTTTATTGTACATGATACAACACATGGTATTTTTATGCTCTCCTGGTTGCGGTCAGAATCATCAGACTTTGACGTGGGAGATCTGGTGGATCAGATCCTTACAGCCAATGCAATCCTCTGCAGGGTAACTTTGGAATAGGCATAAAACACCCTTGAAGCTCCTGGAAGATGCACTGTTGCACATCGCATGTTATGAAGATATAACACAGTGACTTCCATCTTAAGGGAGCAGGTTGCTGTGTTGCATTTCCTTGCTACACCTTTCTCCCTCCAATACACATTTATTCTGCTGCCCTAACAGGTTACACTGGGACCAGTGTGGATCATGCCTAACACAAACAAGAGGTCACCCTTTCAAGTATGAAACCAGGGTGTCAAACTGGTTTTTAAAAAATGTTACCTAGGCTTCTGAGTATCTGTCCATGGGAATTTTCTTTACTACTCAGTTTTGGCTTTGCATAAGATTTTTTTCTCATAAAAATACTTCAGCACTAAAATTGAAATAAAAATGTAGTGGTTAGAGTGTCAGACTAGGATCTGGAAGGACCTAGGTTTTAATCCCCGCTTGCCCTGGAAGCATACTGGGTGACTCATCCTAACCGACCTCCCAGGGTTGAAGGATCACCTGTTCCCATATGAACCTCCTAATTACTGCATCATCGGATATCCCTGTGCCACCATTATCAGATACGTGGAAACGCACCGAAGCACTTTATTAAAACCTAGGAGAAAGGAAGAACAGAATAATGGGCAATTGATTACACCTCTCATTTAAAATCAGTGCCATCATTAAGAGATATTGGCACATTATTAGCAATCTTCCAGGCTGTGAACTTATGCCCTCAATAGGATACTGTTGAACTTGAAACCTGAAAGACATTTTGGTGCACTCTAGATATCAGGAGTGGACTCAAGTACAACAATACCAGAACAGAAAGGACATTTTCCTTGTGGCAATTGTAATGTATGTAGGTTTGCTGTAAAGGTCTCTGACATAATGAACCCCATCTCCAATACTAACTTTCAGGATGCTTCTTTTTCCACATGCAGGACTGCTTATGTGATTTATATTATACAGTGCCCTTGCCTAAAATTGTATGTAGGAAATACCACAAGACCGTTAAAGATCCAAATACAGGAGCATAGATCTAGAATAAAAAATAAAATACTAGACGCTCCCCTAGTCTCTCATTTTCTAGAAGACCACTCAGGAAATAATACCTTTAGGTTTTCAGTCTTAGCGGCCATTAAATGCAATTAAGAGGTGAATCCCCAACGAAAACTTCTGCAGAGAGAAACTGAATGGATTTACAGGTTAAATTTATTAGCACCAAATGGTTTGAATAGCAGCATAGGCTTTACTTGCTTTTTATAAGTCCTTTTATAAGTCTTTGTATTCCTGTATATGATTGTATGTAAGTACTTTCTATGGATTTTTGTATTCTGGCATGATGTAAGGTTTGTCTCTTTAAGATGAGTGATTGATGTTATATAAAATGAAATGATGCAAGATGTGAGCTACAGTAATGTCTGTCACATATTACATCCACTGGAAACTGATTGACATGCTTTTGTATATAAGTATATTGGATGAGATTCTCCTAGAGCACACTGGTGCATATGAGATTCTTTAAGACTACATTGTCCAATATGAATTTTATTTCTTCTAGTGATGATTGTTGAATTATTAAGCCTTTGAAAAAGTGATTAGTACGAAACAGGATTATAATGCTGGCACACGCCTGTCAGGCTTCACCCATTTGTGAAAGATCAGGCTTTGTCCAGTTTTGAAAGACCACATATCCAATATTTGGCTTGAGTCAAAAGCTTTATTGAACTGTTTGTACATTGACTAGAAGAAGAAGGTTTTGAACTTGCTGTGAAGATCCTACAAGGAATTGGTCTTCTGTCACCTGAAAAAAGAAATGGAGAAAAGTCATTAGACTATAAGTTTCATAAGGATTATATACCTACCTGTATTCAACCAGTGGTGTATGTTAGTTTTGATCTTTTCTACACATTGATGGTTGTTGTGGGTTTTCCGGGCTGTATTGCCGTGGTCTTGGCATTGTAGTTCCTGACGTTTCGCCAGCAGCTGTGGCTGGCATCTTCAGAGGTGTAGCACCAAAAGACAGAGATCTCTCAGTGACACTGTGACACAGAGATCTCTGTCTTTTGGTGCTACACCTCTGAAGATGCCAGCCACAGCTGCTGGTGAAACGTCAGGAACTACAATGCCAAGACCACGGCAATACAGCCTGGAAAACCCACAACAACCATCGTTCTCCGGCCGTGAAAGCCTTCGACAATACATTTTCTACACATTGTTTATACTATTGCTGTAAACTTATTGAATTGCTGTATATCTTTGAATTATATATAGAAATTTGCACTTGGAGCACTTGGCACTTTACAAGTATATTAGTAATAAATTATGTAGATTATTTTGTGAGCTCCCTCTGACAGGCTTGCCTTCCGTCCCATAAATAAAAGCAGAGCAAAGTTCTCTCTCCTCAGTTAGGCCTCCAATGTTCAACATTTGTCTTTCTGTTATTCTCTCCCCCTTACATTTATTTATCTCTGTTGAAATTGACTAGACCAGAAACTGCTTGCATTCTAATCTTGTCAGTTTCACCTTGCAGTTGTATAAAACTTCATTTTATTACTTTAAGTATAAGCATTACTTAAAACAAAATATAAAATGAAATATATTCATAGCTTAATATTTTTTTCTTCTTATTTTTTCTTACAGAAATTTAGTAGCAGTTTGGAAGCAATGTTAAGCACTGAGATGTTTTACCGTTGGGGGATGGCTACAAGGTAAGATGGCAATATTCCTTAATTTTTTAAAAAAAAAATCAGAATATATAATTGTATAAAGGTGACTTCAGTACTTGGAGATTTGAAATTTTGTTCATTGATTTAGTCTGTTAATTTTGTAATTTAGAAATACTGTTCAAGTGCTTTCTCATAACTCATGTGTTCTTCCTCTTTGTTTTGTAAGTTTACACAAGTCTTCAAAGAGGATGCTGAATTTTTTCTTCCAATAAGAATTTGCAATTTTGTTTTAAACTTTGCATCTGATATGCCTACCCTTGTATCTGATAATCTTGCACTGACAGAATAGTCCTGTGCCCACTAGTGAGACAGCAGTAATAATATTGCTAGCATCAGACTCCGCTCTTTCTTGAATTTTTTGCCCAGATACTTCCTGCTGTCTCCTGTATGCCTCCTCCTTCTAGAGCATTGGGCATCCCTCTTAACTTTCTGCAATTGTTTCTGCAATTCCAGTTGTTTTAAATCTTTCTTCCTATTGGCAAGCATTTCTTTTCACAGTAGGAATCAGAAAGTGAAGAGTTTTTAGCAGCACTTGGTGAATAGCAAATTTATTATTCCTTTAATCTCCTTATTGCTTTAAACAAAGTGTTCTGACACCCAGCATTTCAGTTTAGCTGTAGTGTTTAATGGGCCTGCAAGCAGCATATCTCTCTTTTTTAATCAGAAGATTAAACTGCATCTTTTAACCATAATAATTTTTAAAAGTGGAAGTTTACTGTATTAATAAAATTCCCTGATGAAGAGACCGAAATATGGTCAGGAATGCATGCTGATCTCTTATGTGTGGGAACTCCCTCATTCTTTATAAGGTGGTTGTTTTTGCTTGTACAGATTGGGCCCCTCTTTGGAAGTGAGAAGCTGTGTGTGTGCATTGTGCCCATAGTCACTCAATGGATCAGAGCCAAAGTGTTAAGCAGAAACAGCTTAGCTGAATATTGCATGCTTCCTTTGTCTGAAATGGCTGGTGGGAAATCTTTCTTAAACCTGGAGGGCCTAAATATTTATTTACTTATTTATTGTCCACCTTTCTCACTGAGATCCAAGGCAGAGTGGAGTGGTTGTTATCCCATGAACACTGGCTTGCATCCTTGGTGATAAGACAGTGATTGTGATCTCTAGACCAGCTTTTTGTCGATTCCACCACCACATAGACACTGCATCTGCTCTCATGCCATGCTTGCACAACCTTTGTAACATCCAGGCTTAAAGAGTGCTATGACCTATGTGATCTGTGTTCTAAGACAAATTGGAAGCTTCAGCTGGACAAATGTTGCAGCCAGCCTCCTGTTAAATGTCAGGAAACATGAGCATGTGCAGCCTTTGTTTCTCTAACTGTACTGGCTGCCAGGATGCTTCTGAGCCCACTTCAAGATGCTCATTTAACTCATAAAGTTCTATGCAACCAGGAATGCATAGACCTTACAGTCTCTTCCAGTGTAAATCGTCCTGACATCTTTGTGAATCAGGTCAGGCCTGCTTTGTGTATCAAATCATGATAAAATGTGCTAATGTAATCTGATCATCTGTCTCAAGAATCGGCAGAGGTCCTGAGCAAGTGGAAGAAATGTCCTTCTGGAATTGATGAATTTTTCGTCCTCCTTTCATTCCAAATGGATCATATAACAGTGTGGTGTTTAGAGTGATGGACTAGGATTTGGCTGACCCAGGTTCATATTTCCACTCTTGTAATGGAAAACTTGCTGGGTGACTTTGGGCTGTTCATACACTCTCAGCCTAACCTACCTCACAGGGTTGTTATGAGGATAAAATGGATAGAGAATGATGTAAGCCACTTCAAGTCCCTAGGAGAGAATGGCAGAGTATAAATGAAGTAAATAAATGGATAACTTTCCTTTTTCACTGGGTATTTTTCAAAAGTTGTAACTTTACCAACTGGCTGATATATTTTCTCAATATTTATTCTGGGGGGGTTATTCAGTTGTTATATAGTTCTCCACATCCCACCCCAGTCATGTGCCATGGTGACTACATGCTGGGAAAGTGGAATATAAGTATATTAATAACTAGGAAAAGATGGCTTTATACTGTATTGCAACAGTGTACATGAAAAAGTACTGCAGGCTCTAAGGATTTATGACTATAGATTTTTGATAATATGATCTGTGATATGATGCTGTTTGATGTTCCAAAATGAGCTTCATTGACAGATTCACAGGGACATTCAAATTGCTATGGTACTTCTACAACAAAACTATAATTTGATAGTCCTTCACGTAGATCTGGATAATTTTCCAGGTGTGAAATGTACCTCATAAAAGCAGCCAGTAAGACAGCAGAGTAAACAAGCCATACAAAGAAGGAAAGTAAAAAATGTAGGAGCTTCCTTTCCACACGTTAGAAATGCCCTCAGACCATTGGGATGTGCTGCCTGTGTGAACAAATGGGGAGGCAGTTTTCTTTTCCCATGTTTTTTAACAGCCTTGAAATTAGAAGAATGGAGATTTCTGGCCGCAGCCAGAAATTCATGCTCATTATTCTAAATTTACTAGTATCATTGTAAGTCGTTCTGTGAAGTTTCTCCTCATAACTGTTGGCTTATGGTACAAATCCTAATTTAATTGCCTTTTCAAAATTATCACATCCTTACTGTAATGTATCACAAGCTGTAGTTATATTTCTCACTAGGTAGAGCTTCAGAGAAATAATAAGTGACAATGTGAGCCACTGTGCATACTTTATTGGACTTGGATCTGGGTTTGAATTCCCATTCTCCTATGAAAGCTCACTAGGTGAACTTGGGTCAGTCACACACTCTCCGCCTAACCTATCTCGCAGGATTGTTGCGAGAATAACATGGAAGAGAATGATGTAAGCCACTTGGGTCCCCAGTGGAGAGAAAAGTGGGTGTATAAATGGAGTAAATATATAAATAAATGGAATCCTCTATAGTCCTGCTTCAGGTTTTTAATTGTCTGTGCTTTAGCATAAAAACATGCAAGTTGGATTAAAAAGTTAATATCCTGTTATAATTTTAGAAGACAGCTCGCTTGCTCGCTCTCTCAAACAATTTCATGTGGAACAAACTAATCCTGCAAGTGGTGTGCCGCCTCCACTAGCCCAGTGATAGTCACTCTGAGGCTTGCAGGGAGCCACATTTCCAATTATCATTAACCAAAACAGCCATATTTACTCTCATCCCTGACATGAGTTCTGCAGCCAGAAAACCCACCCGGCAAGGGTCTTACATTAGGGCCTACATTTGGGAACAATGCTCAGAAGAGCTACAGGTGGCATGCCAGAGAGCCACATGTGTCTCCTGAGCTGTTGAGTAACATCATGCTAGCCCGACCTTGGCTATGGCCTGAATGTATTGTTTATTGAAGTGCTTTAGTTGCTTAACAATACACTTATTTACTTAGGTTGTCTCTCAAGAAACTACCATTGCAGTTTGTTATCCAGATGAGAGCTTTATCAGGGGCTGATGCTGTCAATGCTCTGCGGCCATTCTATTTTGCTGTGCATCCGGACTTCTTTGGCCAGCATCCAAGAGAGAGGGTAAAAACACTTTCCCCTTACGGCTTAACAGTTTGTTTTGACACCATAAAAGCTTTGATTTATCACTTAAGGTATTTTTTTTAATGCTTGTGGTCAGTGTGAGAATTGTGACTGCAAGTCCAGCAAGAGAAATATCCTAATAAGGGGATTTTCTGCCCACACAACTTGTTTCTGATTTTCTTGACAGTTTCTCCACAAGCATTGGAATCAGTTTGGGTATTGTTCTTCTACACATCTGCCCTCCTTCTGCATTTTTACAGTTGTGAAGTTCTTCCTCACATGCCGTAAATAATCAGGATTTTCAAGTGAGGGTGCTGTTGTAATTTGTGGCGTCACAGCACAGACACACACGCTTTTTTATTTTTTGTGTGTGCTTATATCAGTATAAAGGCTTCTTAAAAGATAGAAATTGAAAACACAGGTGCATGGGGAATCCTAAAAGGGGAGCAGTTCCATCACCAGTCCCTAAATCCCCTTCCCTGTGTCCTACTCAAAGTGAGGAGGCAAAGGCCAGTGCCAGCAGGGCAAACCAACCTCTGGGGATGGAGCCCAGAGCAGACACAGCTATGTCCCTTTTGAACTATGCCACTTTTTCTGGCCCTGGAAGTGCCCCTCCCCCCAAGCCACCAGGGTTTTACAATTTTTATTAATTGTCATTTTCATATCTCTATATAAATATACTGTTGCAATCATCTATGCAATGAGTTCTCTGAATTCCCAGCTTTCATTTTTTTAAAAAGTAAGTCTCTAGCCCCCTCCATTGGAGAGATATGCCCTTTTCTTATATCTCCACAAGAGAAGGGGCTAGAGACTTTTTTTTTAAATGAAAGCTGGGAATTCAGAGAACCTGCTGCATCTAATATTACAACAGAATATTATTATTACAACTGTGTGTGTGTGTGTGTGTGTGTGTGTGTGTGTGTGTGTGTGTATATATTATTTATTTCAAAAAAGAACAAAAATGAAACTAGGAGAGGGGGGTAAGTGAAGCCCGGGTGGGAGGAGGGGTCTGATGATGACAAAAAGTAGGCAGGACAAACAAACCAAAAGAAACATTACATATGAGGAATCTTCTCCTGCAAAGCAAGGAGAAGTGTGTAGAGGTGTGTGTTGCGTATATTCTCTGATGCTTTCTCAAATCATATAGAGTCTCAGTGACATCTAGCAGGCCAGGCCAGTATCTTGCATGAACTGTGTGCGCTCGGGATATCCCCTAGAATTCTTACTAATACACTGGGTTTCTGCAGCCAAGAAATTAATATGGGAAGTGTTTTCTGAAGATAATATATTCATGGTTGTCATAGAGATACAGCAAATAATTTTATTAAAATGCTATCGTCATTGTATTGTGTACAAAATAACAATGAGTAGATGTTTACATATTAATATAGTATGAAGCAAACTTCTTGTGAACAAGCACCGTCACCCTTTGGTGTACTTGTTCATACTTGGTGTCTGCTCCTAAGTAATTCCTTTTGGGGTGGTTTATTTTCAGGAAGTCAATGAAAATTCATTAAAGAGGTTAAATGGGTATTTGGAGAATCTCCAGAAGCCAGGCTTCAGTTCTTTCAAACCAACCCAACTCACTTTTTATGTCCGAGACAGAGAACCAAACCCTTCCAATGTTCAAGAATCATTTGGGACTTCAGGTATTTTTGTCACCTTTTTATTTCTTTTTTCCTCTTATAAATTTGAATTGTACAAGACTATTTAATAGCTGTTAGCCCTGGACCTCTTAAGACATTTATAGAGATTTTTTAGATATCCATGGAAGTCAGTAGACACTGAACCATGATTAAAAATTCTCTTATAAAATTGAGTTGTACTTTAAATTAGATTTAAAAATTAGATTAGTTAGGTTATATAACATTATCCCCCCTCCCTTTTCCCATGATACAGTACGTAAAACTGATCTCCAATAGACTAATAGAGCTTTCTTTGGAAAATTAAAGGTACAGATTTGGAATATTCATGCAGCCTCTTAGTTCAAGAAATGCTGTTAGGGTGTTCTTATTTAGAAAGTGTGAAATATTTCCCATTGTTTTCTGTTTTACATGTTTTCTCTAGTGAAGCATTATGGTAAAAAATATTTACATATATAATTGAATCTTAATTATGAAAAAAATCCAATATTATTTTAAATCAAAGACATACCTATATATCTAATTCTCAGCATGGCCAAAGCTGTGGATAGTTAAATCCAGAGACTGAGATGGTGAACAGACAAGACTGATCTTTCTACAAATTTGAGAAAAGCCCCAGGTTTGCCGAAATATCCAAAATTTTTAAAAAATCCCTAGGAATAAAAACACCCCAATATAATAGAAGCACCTCTGTAGCTTTAAGAAACAAATGCCCTTAGTGGCTGTTGCTAGGCAACCACAACTGTATTGCCAGTTGAAGCCTTGATCTCTGTCAGTAAAAGGGGAGGGAGTGGAGCCCTTTCCAGGGCTGTTTTGGCCTTTGAGGGAGAATCAGGGCCAAGCCCAGTAGCAACCACAAATACTTGATACCACATGAGTTCCATGGCTCACCCAGGAACAGCTTCTCACTATTGCTCAATAGCAGCCACTCAAAAATAGCCACTGTGATGTAGTGGTTAGAGTGTCAGATTAGAATCTGAGAGAACTGGGTTCAAATCCCCATTCTGCTGTGGAAGCTCACTGGGTGACTTTGGAATAGACATGGGCACGAACCTCATTACGAACCAAAAAAACCCACAAACTGCCAGCGGTTTGTGAGGGTCCATGGCCAATGAACCAGCGTTCGTTGGAAGCCTGGTTCGTTGCGTTCGCCCGCGATTCGTGAAGTCAGACAGTCAGGCACCATCAATCAGTTTCCTTGGAAACGGAGCTGGAGGAATGCCTGAACTCTGTCTACACTCCTTCTGTCGCCCTGGAGACCCAAATTGAAGCCCAGCTTACCTTGATCGGCAGGTCTTCCTTCCAACCATGGAGCTGCAAATTGGTTACAATTGGTTACATGGTAGAAGACATCCGGGGGGAGGAAGGGGGAAGGGGAGTGTTCTGTAGCCATGGGCAATCCAATTTCATCCCTGCAAACCCTGATAGGCAGTTCTGACTACCAACCCCTTGTACACTGGGCCAACATCAACTGGTGGCTCTAATTGTATCGAATGGGAGTTTCCTGGGGGCCTTGGATTGGAGAAAGTATAACTCCAAGATCCCTATTGCAATCTTGACCAAACTTAGGTGCTGGCTGGAGGAGAACCTGCTAAACACTCCCTGGGAATATGGGCTCTAAGTCCAACGGGGGCCGTTCTGACGCCCACGAACCTCGAACCGGTTCGTCAGCGGGAAATGTTCGTTGCAGATCACTGGTTCGGGTTCGTTGGCACCAAACCATGAACCACTGGTTCGTTAAATTTTTTTTCGTTCGTGCCCATGTCTACTTTGGAATAGTCACACACACTCAGCCTAACCCACCTCACAGGTTTGTTGTGCAGAAAAAAATGGAAGAGAGAAGAATTATGTACGCTGCTTTGGGTCCCCATTGTGGAGAAAGTTGCATAAATGAAGTAAATAAATATAGTTGATCATGGGGAGGAGACAAAAGGTAGGTTGCTTTGTGTATGGGGAGGAGAGACAAATGCAGGAAAAGGGAAGCCGCTGTGGGCCTTTCAGAGAAATGAAAAGGGCAATAGTGGGGAGGAGAAAATGATATGCTAGTCCCTGCAGGTTCACAACTTGTTCTTACCTGTTCTGTAAAACATCTCAGGAGCAAGCTGAACCCAATGTCCCCTGCAGTGGTGGCTCAGATGGCTGAGCCTTTACCTGTGGTCCTTGTTGTTGTTCCCACCCATCTGAGCTGTCACTGCAACACTGCTAGCCGCACTGGGACCACTTGGTTTCGTACGTTCCTGGCTGCTAGAAGCCACCAGGAATTTTCCTGGTAAATAAAAAAAAAACCCAATCTGCCCCTGAACTTAGTGGCTGAAATTCACCAGGAGATTTATCAATGGCTACATAACATAAAACATAAAAACAGCATGAATATGTTCTGTTGACTACTGGCTTGTTCTGGGATTGTGCATTGCAGGATTTCGAGCAGTCAGTTTTACTTTGCAAACCAGGGACCTGCTAAGCACAGTATTGGATATCCTGAACTCCTGTAGCTTATCTACTGAGCACGTCCAAAGCTTAAATGGCAGTGTGGAGACTCTGTCTAACCAGGGAGCACAAAGAGCATTCAGCAGGCCTATCAAATGGGACAAGACTTACTACTCTTTTACTGGATTCAAGGACCCCGAGGAAGAACTTGAACAAGCTCAGAGGATGGAAACTACTCTTAGGTATCTGTTTTTTAAGTTAACAAATATTTTGTATTTTTTCTGTTTGATTACCATTGTTAAAAATGAAAAAAAAGATTTTAATTTGCCATTAATTGCTAAACCATGCAAGTTAGGATTTGTTTAATCAGAAAAGTAGGGAATAAATATTAACAAATCTCTCTACCTCCCCCTCCATTTCACTAGTGAATCTCTCATTAATTCAGAGTTCAGATGCATCAATCCAAGGGAAGGAAAATTGGCTACAGAGGCGATATTCCTCTTCTGTTTCTTTTAATTTTCCTTTTGTCTATTTGTTTTTAAAGAACCAGCAGATGCTCTCTGTTTGCCCAACTGCACAAACTTAGTTCCCATTCCACATGTTTTTGTGGCCCACTGTACAGTGCATCTGGCTACACAATAGAATAACTTACGATTGAAGCTGAAGCAAGAAAGTGTTTGATGGAAGCTTTTCAAACATACAGCTACGATCACTAGGATGCCATGTGAGTGGAGAATGAGGCAGCATTCAGTTTAAATCACAGATTCTTAAGTTTAGCAGAGTGGGTCCGCACTTCCAATACCCAAAATATTCATCATAAAGTGTTTCCTTCTGCCTTCAAACGAAAAGGATAGGAAGAAACTTATCTGTATCCTCAGTGGGTTTTAAGATGTTGTGTAGGAAAGCAAAAGTTTAGGGGGGGGGAAGTACTGATTTTCTAGTAATGACAGATAGAATCGGGGGGGGGGCATAATTCTGGGAAAGAATCAGATTGCATCTGACACTGAAAAAGAGTACATCAGCATGATATGCTGGTGAAAGTGTTGAACTAAGATCTGGGAAACCCCGGCTGAAATTTCCACAGTGCCATGGAGCTTGCTGGGTGATCTTTGGGCAGTCTCTCTCTTTCATTCTCTCTCTCTTGTTATGAAGGTAAAATAAAGGAGAAGAGAATGATGTAAGACACCAGAGCTCCTTGGATAAAAGGAGGTATAAAAATGTACAAAATAAATAGGGAAAATCCGCTTTGCATTATGAAATAGGACATTGCCACATGTACGATTTGAAGAGTAGTGGCAAATTATAATGTAACCTTGTACGCTGCATAGCAACGTGGTATAGTCACTGCTTATTCTTATTCGTTGTGCTCTCAATAACAGCTTAAACATTAGGAGCTGAAGCAGAAACATGACTTGAAAATTTAAGTCATGGGAAAAGCTTCTCCTGCTTTATTTCTGCATGTTGGGCTACTATTAAAGGAACAAGAGTAGAGGCAGCCAGTGTGTGTGTGTGCCTTGCCTTTCCATACTGGCGTCTTTGAGGCAGCATACAGAGTGGAATACAGAAATCGCCATAACAACAAAGTGCTACAAACCACAAAAACTATGGCAGGGATCAAAATAAAAACCACAGAATGTTTCATGCTTCTATACTGTGTAAATATAATTTCCGGTCTTCAGAAGGGTGGCTAATTCTCTGTCCCTTCCTTGCCATTTTTAATACGTTTGTGCACTTTGGTAACAAGATTTTAAGCAGTAACTTAATCTTCTTGCCTAATTATGCAGCATCACTGTTTTTATGATGATCCATTTTATCTTTTTTTTCCAGTTCTTGGTTAGATAATAATGAAGTGAGTGCAATAAAGAAGCTGAAGAATAGCTTACCGCTTCGGAAAGAATTGGACCGTTTGAAAGGTGAACTTTCTCATCAACTGCAGCTGTCTGATATTAGGTAACAAATGAACTTTCCAGTACCGGGTGAAAAAGAGCCAGTGTGTGTGTAGGACACCTGGTGGGCAGAGCAGTACAGTCAGCATTAGACAGGCAAACGTATTTCACATGGATGTAAAAATTTGTGCTCTGTGGGAGAGTAGTTAGGGGGCTGGAATGAAGCTTTCTTGGGGCGCCTGGGGCCAGTCGGTATCTTTCAGACTAATCTCCTCCACATATCCATTGTGAACTTAAAAGAGGAAGATCCTCTGGGGATCACTTGGAATTGTTGGGGAGAGACCATATATTTCACTTCCTTTCCCGCGCACACAAAGGAGAGCTTGCTTGGGGAAAAGAGGAGGCAAAAGAGTGCAATACTGCTTCCTTCCCTTATCCCCAAAGTAGCCTCTGAGTTTAGGGCTGGGGGACCAGGTTTTGAAAAACAAGCTGCGCTGTGTATGCCTTTTGCTTTTACACAAGACCCTGAGTGCTGGGCGGTGACTGGGGAAGGGCTTGGGACTTTTCATCCTGGGAAAAGGTATTTGTAGATCTCTCGTCTGCAAGGATTTCTACAAAAAATCTTCCTGCGTTCTGTGTTAGATGGCAGAGGAGCTGGGGTATTGCTCATCGATGTAGCCAGCTGCACAGTCTAAGTCGGCTGGCACAGCAGAGCCCAGAAGCACTAAGGAATGCAAAAGGTATGTGTTGTTTCTGTTGCTGTTTTGTTTCATTTATTCAAACTCTGCTGTTCTTCATAAAAAAGATTCTAATCAAATAGGTTTTGAATAGTATTTCAGAACTTGAGACTGCTCCAGACTTGGTATCCTTTCCTTCTGGGCAGAGTTCAGTATTTTAGAAAGAACTACACGATGCCTTCAAGGCTGCCTTCTCTAGAGTTGATAAAGTGTCAGACAAGGATCTGGGAGACCTGGGTTCAAATTCCCACTCTGCCATGGAAGCTTGCTAGGTGACCTTGGGCCTGTCACACACACTCAGCCTAGCTGGCCTTACAAGGTTGTTGTGAGGATAAAATAGAAGGAAGGTGAATGATGCTATAAGCCATTTTGGGTCACCACTGGGGAGAAAAGTGGGCTATAAAGATCTAAAATAAATATTGTGATCTTTTGGATGACTGCAAGCACCTGCTTGACAATACTTTGGTTTTAGCTAATTTTCTTTCATATATCGTCACAGGAAGGAGGGGGACATTGACAGCCTAAATTTCCAGCAGGGGAAGCACAATAAACGTTTGGGAATCCTTAGGATAACTCCCATTCTTGGGAAATTACAAATAAAATGGCTGCAGATAGGGACTAAATGCCCCATCCCCTTTCCAACAGAACGCACAGTGATATTCACCGATCGTTCAGGCGTGAGTGCAACAGGCCATGTGATGCTAGGAACAATGGATGTTCACCACCACTGGACCAAAGTAAGAACTGGGACTGAGAGATGTTTTGTTTTTCTATGACACTAGGCATGTGTCCATATATTTGTGCAGCAAAAGAGAAACCTCAAGAATACAAAAAAGTTGGCATCTACAGGCTGCTGAACTGGACAGGCACACAAAGGTTAACTTGTTGCCAAAAGCTGACACTGATTTCTGAAATGTAATTCTAAGATGTCACGTTGCTGGTGGAAAGTAGAGTTTCAGCATTGTATACGTATGCTCATGAGCCGCTTCTCTTTGCACTGGCTAAAACAATTTATGCCAAATCTAAAATATAGTGAAATAACCAAATACTTCATATTCTTTTTTGTGTCCAAAAATGATTATAGAGGCTTGATGCAAGTTCCTATATAACTTCCTATAGTTTTGGATCAAACAGCGTACTACCAAAGTATAATGCATACATTATGCTGGCTGCCTCTTCACTGCAGCTAGGAGATCAGAAGTGGAACAGAGGATCATGTGCTCAATCTTCCCACCCCCTCATTCCATAAATATATTGATCTGTGCCACTGTAGCCACAGTTAACACTGGCCAAGGTTCTAGTGGAATCTAGACTTGTACACAACATTAAACTGTAGTTTCAGATCTGATTCAGTCAAGAAATAAGGCTAAGATCAGTGCCAATATATCCCTTAATGGTGATGAAGGCAGAACAGGAAATTCCATTCTCAAGAAGTAGTGTGTGAGAAACAGCATGGTCCAATGGCTGGCTTCTGGTTTCTTACACACCTGTGCAATCATTTTAGCCAAAATAGTGTTTTGAATTCATTAGTGCTGCTTAGTACTGCTTAGTTTTAGGTGGGTAGCCAAGTCTGAAGTAGAACGGCAGAATTTGAGATTAGAGACTAACAAGACATTCAAGGTATGAGCTTTCGAGAGTCAGAGCTCCCTTCTGCTTAGTGCCTAATGACTGCTGTAGCAGAGAGTAGGTGCACTGGGAAGTTCTGGACATGGTGTGTAGACTATGGAGTGGATCCAGTGGGAAATTTTTACTAACAGGTCCCCTGTCCCACAAGACCAGTATTTTGGGGAACTTCTTTATTTTTAACAAGAGAAAAGAAAAAGGTGAACGAATGTAAAATACAAAAGAAAGATTCAAGTGGGTAGTCTGAAGTAGCAGAACAAAATTCAGGTCTACTAGCACTTTGGAGATTAATGCAGTTACAAAAAAGAGGAAAATAAGATTATTTCACAGTTGAAAAAAACACAAAAAGAAAAAGAATACCATTAACCCTATTGTTCAATGACATTCTAAATAAAGTGCATCATTCCATACACTTATCAGATTGTAAATCTTCTTGCTTTGTACTTCTTCGATATTTCATTTCGGACATGAAAGATACACCAGTATTTTCCATACACTCCACTCAGTAATATTGGGAGGCACATTTGGGGCTGCCTCAGGAAATGAGAGGAAAGGAAGGAGATGTCCTGCTCCACTGACGGAAATCCATTCAGTCAGTGGAGTTTTTTTGCAGGATCCAAGCCAGTATTCATCCCTCTCTCTTAAAGAGTTAGGCAGTAAATACTCTTGAATGATACTCAGTTGTGGTAAAAACATTTGGAGTAGTTGAGATACAAGTATAAAAACAACTCAATACTTGTTTGTTCTTCAAGGCTGTTGTATTAGTTTTTCTATTGCAAAGTTAATGCTGAGATCACTTGTCAAATTTTAGCGATTAGTTAGGGGCTTGGGGGGGGGTCTTGTCATGTGCTTAAGGAACTCTTTAATGTTCACAGATTTTTGAGAGGTTGCCAAGTTACTCTACACTTCAAAGAAAACTACTGATCTTGGAGGACCGTGTAAGTCATCTTCTGGGAGGCATCCAAATAACGTACATTGAAGAGCTGCAGCCAATGCTGACCCTTGAAGAGTATTACACCATCCTTGATGGCTTTTATAACAGAGTGCGTAATAGCAGGCTTCCATTTCACCCTCGCAGTCTGCGTGGATTACAAATGATTCTGGAAAGGTGTGTTGCCAAAAAATAGGCTTTGTTCCCAGGGTGGATCATTTTTCCTTATTTCTACAATTGGCTTAGCTTACAGGTCTTTATTTTAGCAGGTGGTAATCTCTTCGCATCTTCAAGTGCTTTTCAGCTCCCTCATTCCCTGCATCTAGGAGTCTCTCTCCAGCATGACACAGCATGAGGGGTGAGGGCTGCCATGAAAGACATCATCACACATGCCCTGTTTTTTATTCAGATTCAGTTTTACTCGGAAACAGCCCGAGATCTTCCACTACTGGAGAAATACAGTCAGTGCAGCCCTCTCCAGCTGAATGGCTATAATCTGAATATTTGTCAGTGTTAGTCTTAAAGAGCTGCTTTTTCACAAAACAGGCAATTGTGACGTGTCTTCTGAGGTACACAAAGCTATTTGTTTATTCAAAACATTTCTCTGCTGCCTTTCCACCTAATTCAGGTTCCCCAAGATAGCAAACAGTAAAACATTTCAGACATTAAAAAATATTTTAAATAAAAATATATCCAAGACACCTAAAACAAAACATAATATAAAGCACACAAAAATATAAAACACCTTAACACATACAGACAGACAGGGCTAACGAGAGTTAGCGAGAGAACACCAAACAAAAAAGCCTTCACCTTCTGGCAGAAGAGAGCAATCTTCCTTTCTCGGTTATCCCCTGGGGTATTTCGAACAGTGCTTAATATAACATCCATTAGTACAGGAAGTAAGACCATCTAGTTTGCAGTGTCCTTAATACATCCTCTCTCTTAACTGCAGTGACAGGTATGCACCAAGCCTGCATGAACTTGGGCACTTTATCATACCGACAGTCTGTGATCCGGCAACCCTCCAGTGGTTTATCATCACCAAAGCCCAAGAAGCAAGAGCAAATCTGGAAAGAAAGGAAGAGTAAGTAGACACACCACTTAGGTTGTGTTCCATGCTCATCTGTGACTACTTAATGAGGTTTCCAAGAAAAACTCCTCAAAGAACCATGTAAAAAGTGTGGTTCAGCTAAACCAAATTACTTGCATCCTTTAGAGAACCAAGATTTCTTGTGGTTTATTTGCATCTTGTGCAACAGTTCTGCGTTCTCAACTGTGGCAGAGTGCCTCACCCCACTCCCCCAAGCAGGAAAGAATGAGTGGAAAATTTCACACCCGGCATCCCTGCCAATATGCCCGAAGCCAGCCTTACCTCATTCTACCCCAGCTTGGATTAACTGGCGCTTGAGCTGGCCCCAGAGAGTGGGGATAGAGAACGGGACAAAGGAGGAGAATTTTCCTGCTTGGAGACCCTTTAATACTCCTTTATCCCAATCCACACATACACACCTTTGTATTCCTATTCCTATGGACTCACCAGACAGATGACTGGCAGTTTGCAGAAGTGGTGAGGTCTAGAAGATGTGTTTGTAGTAGGAGGAAGAGTTCAAAATATGGGGTGGGGAAAACCAAATGATTCTAACCCCAAGAACTAATTTTGCATTTTCCTTTTTATTTATGCTTGGGTGTGTGTGTGTTGCTATTCCAGACTCATGGTGCTAGAAAAGGAACTGATCAAGGCTTCCACAGAGAGATTTTCCCTTCACCAGCTGTACAAGGAGCCCAGTGTTTCCAGTGTGCAGATGATCCATTCTTGCAAAAGACTGCTGAAAGAGTCACTGCCGCACCTACAAGGCACGCGTCTCTGCATTTCCCACTTCTATTCGGTGCTGCAGGATGGAGACCTCTGTATTCCCTGGAACTGGAAAAAATGACCTATTGAAAATTCTGCTAAGAATTTTAAATTACTGAAATGTGTGTTTTCATTGCAGTATTATCCCAGGAGTTTAACTGCTGCTCAGATAGGTACAAATGATCTATCATCTGGGTTAAGTTGTTTAAAGAACGCACAGTCTTAAAGAATAAACGGTTTCTGTACAAAATCGGAAATGAACGAGGATATCAGTTATAGGATTCGTGGGAGACAGTGTTATCGAAAACTTGAATGAAATCTGAAAAGCACAAACATGGGTTTTATATATTACAAAATTGTGAATTATAACATGAAACTTCCAGTACAGATTTTAATATATAAGAAAGTGTGCCTAATTAAAAGTAGTGACCGAAGTTGAACCAGTGATGCAAATTTCCTTCTCTCTAGAGAAGGAAGAATTGGAAAAAACTGGAAAACTAAAATTTGAGGCCATCGAGTATTGCCAATGATCTAGTTACATATATATAGAGAGAGAGAGAACAGTGTGAGAACATACTTTAGTATAACTTATTTTACAAAATTATTGTACAGCTTGAGTTTTTTTAAATGTTATTTTATGCTTTAGGCCTCTCACTTTTCATACAACTTATCAGATAAATTTGCAAAGAATATTCAACTACCTTGCACTTTCCCTTCCGTATGTGATTATTTAAATCTTCCTGATCTGCAACTCTCTACATGTGCACTGGGGGCAGGGGAGAGGCTTGCAGCTTACTGCAGTAACACCAGAAACGGAAGAGCCCCACCCTTCACCTTTAAGGTACTTCTATAGCAGCAGCAGAAAGGAAGCCTATTTGGGCAGACTACAGTCTATCCTATCCACTATATGAACAAGTCAGGGGCCACATCAGGCTGATCATGTGGCCCAAGAGGGCTGAGTCCCCAAAATAACTGAGGATATGTTCTCCTTGTACTTCATCTATATGTTGGTGCAGCCATCTAATGATTTCAGTACCAGGAAAAAAGAATGGAGAGAATTTGCTTGCTTGAGAGATCAGGGCATGCTTGGTCCCATTACTGTGCATGAGTGAGTCTAAGCAAGGGAAAAGTGTAAATCCATTTACTGTAAAAATGATCAGACCCTACTGCCTCAAATGTCCATGGTGTAAAATACAGCTCTGTGTCTTAAAAACACTTTTAAACGTTTAACTTGCCTTCAGTGTTTACAAGAATGGGCGAAATCTGCACGGGAAAAGAGAAACGTTGCTGCAAACGACTGGAATTTTTTTGGCCCCAGTGAATTCAGTGGCAGCGGAGGGCACACAGATCTGCACTGGATGATCCCTAACGGGTAACTGTTTCAGTGCTGCTGGCTGTTAATAATATGATAGCTCAGTTGTCAGGATTTTAAAACTATTTGTGATGAAATGTCAGTGTTTTTCAAAATAAAGTAGAATCCTAAGACTGTGTGACTGTTAATGGTTCTTCAGGGTTGGCAAAATGTCAAGTTTTGCTCATGGGGGGAGTTTAAAGAAATCTGTTGTCATTTAAAATTCTGCAGCAACATCACCTGGGGAGCCTGCTGGATGAGCTCTCTGTTTTATAAATTATTGATTAGGATTCACACAGTTTCATCCATAGACCAGTTAAATAAGAGGTCCTTCACTGTTTGAACTGGATTTAAATAGGATTTCAACCAAGCACTCTTTACAAAAAAAAGTTTTGTTTTATAGATGATCAGTTGCAGATAAAACCGGGGCCGTTTTCACGCATCTTACCAGCTGCGGAAAATCGCGCAAAACTCCTGGAATGACAGTGACTTCCTGGTGTGATTTCCTATCATTTCTGATGTCATCATGCTATGGAGTCATGACAGGAGATGCACAAGGACGACGCCATCGTTCTGGGAGTTTTGCACGATTTTCCACGGCTGGTAGGATGTGTGAAAACGGCCTGGATTTTTTACTGCACTATCATATATTATAGTGCAGGACTATATTTCTGCATATCACAGAAGAAAATTTCAAAAGCGGTTTGACCATTTTGAACACTAACTTTGCCTGAAAGCTGTAATCGCAATATAGGTTAAGAGTGGCTATCAGATAGCTAAGAGGTTTATAAAATGACCATTTTCACACAAGTTGCAAACTTCCAACTGTTGTATTATGTAAGTTTTGAGAAGCTTAATCCTCAGAACAATTAGAAATTTAACGTTTTGCTGCCAGAAAGGATAGCCAGGTTGGTTTATTTTTAAAACATCCCAAAAAACAGTTTTGGGTTTTTTTTAAATTAGGACCAACTAAAATATCACAGGACTGTGAGATAGCTTTTAAATTACCTGGAGCTCTCCAGCTAGCCAAATGTTCAGTATAAAAAAACAGGAGGAGGAGGAGGGAAAAACGTTTCAGGCACAAGTGCTTTGATAGTCTATAACAGGCCTGATGTGCTCTACCAAGCTGAATGCAGCCCAGCAACCATGGATAGTAGTTTCAGAGAGCTTTGTTCAGCCCTGAGACTTAACTGGGTCATGTTGGTTCAGTAGTCATTGTTTCTCAACATAGCCTACCTCATAGGCTGGTTGTGAGAATAGAATGGGAGGGGAATCTATGCATAGCACCCTGAGGTCATTGAAGGAAAGGTGGGATAAAAATGTGACAGATATCAAGGGGATCTCAATTAAACATTCTGATTTTGCAGTGTGCCTGGAATGCCAAATTTGGGGGGGGGGGCGCTGGGGGTTTGTTAAGCAGACCACATGACCAGTAGTTTGCATTAAGTCACCAATCACACGGGCCTTGGACATTTTTTACTTGCATGTGAACCCTGCCATTATTTTGTTACCATGTAACAATGAAGGGTTGGCCCTACCAGACAAGGTAAAAATACTTCTGGAAGGTGTGGACTTAGGAGTAACATTGGCTGTAGACAAATTTTTTTGCTTATGTTTTAAATTCAAAGGATTTTAAGTGTGGTAATGTCATGACACTTTAAAATGTTTAATATTTTTATTTTTGTAGTATTAATGTGGTATTAAGACAGGAAGATTTCACTGCATAACGTATTGTGGGTTGAATGGTTACCCTGAAAATAAGAAGAATAAAGATGAAATGAAAAGAATGAAGATGTGGATTCTTTGAGTGTACATTGATCCGGATAATCCTTGCCTGTGGCACAAGAGGCTTTGCAGGAATTGGGTCTGTTTGGGAGCTGTCCCCTTCCTTTGGCATTAATGTAGTATTGCTCAAGGCCTGTTGGCCAAATGATCAGTATCATTAAAGAATTTTCTTACCTGTGTGAAATAAGACTGTGAAACTGTCCTAATAGAAAAGGATTGTGCCCTAATAGTTGTGAGCTTTAAGCAATCCTTTGTGCTGTTCCCAGCCTAGCCTGCAGGGGGCAGACTTTTCAAAAGAATCCTTAAGGTGTGATGCAGGGTCAACACAAGGGACTGGTGATCCACTGGAGAAACAGAATAATTGGGGAGGCTATGCTGCTATACCAAGAGGAAGAGATCAAAGTTGCCTCCCCTATTTTCTGAATACCAATAAGCATTATGCACAGAAATTGTCAGACTTCCTTAGGGAAGGCTGCTACAGGCAGTTATCTTCTGGGAAACCTGTGTTCTAAAAGCAATTCTAGAATAACATCAGGAATGTTACTGTGAGTCTTGTATCTACCTGCATCCAAGCCACTAGAGGGTAGCAGAGAGGAAACAGGCTTAACAGTTGATCCTTGGGTTTTAACCAGAAGCAGGAGAGTTTGCTACTGTGGCTAAAGTGATGAAAAGTTTAGGCTAAAGGGTCCATTATAGTACATTATAACCTATCATTAACTCAAAGCAAGAATTTGTATTGGCCTAAAAAAAAAAAGACAGTGGACCCTGCAGGGCCCTTCTGGTTGCATGAGGCCTGTTTTAGGCCTGTTCATTTTTAGTGAATCTCAGCATTGCAGCTACTGGAGGCATTATTACATGTTTAAAGCAAGCAAGGAAGCCCTTCCCAGCTGCCCAGCTGGGGAAGCAGTTGTTAGTAAATAGCAATGAAAATTATTCCATGGCAATATTTTCCAGACGTGTCCTGGGAGGCATAGCTATGCCACATTTATTACAGACCCTTCAGGGGTGGGGGTGGGGGGGAATTATCTAGGAGAAAACAAAAAAAACGAAGTCTGTCTCTGGTTATTATAAATGGAGAATTGATAAGCATCCTCAGTGTCTTGTTGCTAAGCAGCAGCTAGAAGTGGTTGGCCATAATCTAGTTTACTTTAAATAAAGAGTGTGCATGTGTATGAGAAAGCATAGAAGGGCATCTTAATATGCTGGTGCAGAAAATACAGTAATTCAGGAGTGGAGAATTGTTGTAAGGTCTGGGGTCTCCATTTTAAATGGCCTGTTGGTTGTGAAGTCTTAACACTGTCTTGAGCACATGGGGAGGCCAGGTATCAACACCTAGAAAATTAGACACATTTACTTTCTCGTCCACGTAGTTAAGCATTCATACGCTGCTATGGTGGTCTATTTGGTGAGCAAACTTAAGCAATTCCCGTTTTATTCAGTGGGACTTACAGACTGAAGATACCAAGGATTGCAGCCTTGGTACCTTTAGTCTGTTCTTAATAACAAGGCAAGCAGTGTAATGGGCAAATTTGATGCTAGAATTCTAAACAAACCTACTTAAATGCCAACCCGGTCAAAATCAATGGGATCTGTTTTCAAATACATTTGTGTAGGGCTGGATGATTAATTTGTCCCTATTTTTAAACCTGATGTGAATAGCCCAGGTTAGTTCAAACTCATTGCAGAGGCAGGCAATGGCAAACCACCTCTGAGCGACTCTTGCCTTAAAAACCTTAGATTCCATTTTTATATATATAAAAAAAATTAAAATAATTACTACTAAAGTAGTGAATCTCCACATTCCACTTTTTCTACTGTTGTCTCTCTTAATGGGTTGAACCAAATTAGATCAATAGTGCTGATTGCTCCAAATGATCCCCTTTTCCTGACAAACTTGGATATTTTCTCCTTCTCGGCATGTCTGCACTGAACACCCCAATCCAAAAAAGCACACATGAGGCAGCCGAGACTCTGTACAAGGGGTCCTTTCAAAAGGTTCACAATCTGCCCATGGAAGGGAAAAGGGGGGTGGGGTTGAACTTTGAGAATGGATTCCATACTTGCAGAGGGCAACCACTCACAAAGAACTTATCTAGCTGGAGATACATGCTTGGATTGAGCAAGATTCAGGTCCAGTAGCACCTTAAAGACCAACTAGATTTCCAGGATATGAGCTTTCAAGAGTCCAAGCTTCCTTTGTCTGACTCTCAAAAGCTCATACCCTAAAAATTTAGTTGGTCTTTAAGCTGCCACAGGACCTGACTTTGCTCTTGTACTACAGACCAACACAGCTACCCACCTAAAACATGCTTGGATTGGTGCCCTCCTAAGAAACTGTTGGTGTGTGGATTTGGGGGTTTTAAGATTCTTAACTGGATTCTTGGCACCTCATCGAACTACCATTCCTAGGATGGTGTGTGTGTGTGTGTGTGTGTGTGTGTGTGTGTTAACCATGAGCAGTATCAACCAAGTGGGAATGGAACACCACTGACAGGATGGGACTTTCCAGCTTCTCTCTCCCACGGCAGCCCACTATGCCTCTCTCAAGGCTGCAGGCCAGGAACAGCACTGGGGCATGATGCAGGGATCAGTGCTGGGAGGAAGGAATCCATGAAATTGGCAGATTTGGGGTAGGGTGGGTGGACACAGACACTGAAGCTGAGTGGAGGGGTGCCATGCATAGCACTGATATGGCTGACTACTCTGGAACTAACTACAACCAAAGCAGCACTCGGCCAGGAAAAACCAAACAGGCAGGTTGAAGGATTGTATCATTAGTTAATGCCACAGGCACCAATCCATTGCACAATTGCAGTGTTCCAGGCGCAGATGGCAGAAACAAAGATAGTGATTGGGCACTTGCAACAACTTAACTGTTGATCAAGGGCTCGGGGAAATGGAGCATCCTTGTACACACATCTGAAATACATGCGCCATCCTGTGGCTAAAGCTAAGCAAAAGTTTGCCTGCACAGAAGCCCACCTGGAACCTCTTTTGTATGTTTTGGAAGATGAGCGGGATGTGTAAAGAAACACATGCAAACACTTCCTTCAGGGAAAGATATCTAAAAAGAATAACAACCCTGTCTTCATTGCACACACACACACACAAAGTATTTATTACATTTTTATTCTATTCTTGGCCCATGTTTCTCAGAGGAGCTTACATAATTCTCTTTTCCAGTTTATCCTTATAGGAAGATAGCGTGGTATAGTAATTAGCACACCAGGCTAGGATCTTGGAGACTCAGGTTCAAATCCCCAATCTACCATGGAAATTTGCTGAGCCAGTCACACACACACACACACACACACACACACACACACAGTGCCTAATGCACCTAACAGAGATGTCCCTGGGTTACCGTGGGCAACTGGCCCACGGTAACCCAGTGAGCTTCATGGTTGAGAGTGAGGATTTAATACCTGGCTCTCCCAGGTCTGAGTCTTCTTAACCACTACACCATACTCATTTGTCAGACTTACTGACTTGTCTGTGAAATGGGAGTAATACTGACATACCTCGTAGGGTGGTTGTGAGGCTGGGTGAACTAAAGATTGTGAAGCAAACTGAAAATGAAATATGTATAATTTTAAAAGCATTGCTTCAATGTTGCATTTGTGTATGTAATCTTTCCCTCCCTCCAGCCTCCTAAAGCAAAAGATGATTTGAGGGGCAAAAAGAAAGTACCAAGAGCTAACCTGGGAATCAAGAGGCTCATTTCTCATGCAGCTGGAGCTGGTTTGAGGGCGTGCCACTCAAGAGTTCCTCATTAACAATGAGCTTACAGTGGGCTCGAAAATTCGAGAGCGCCTGGCGTGCCAGGGTCAGCTGCCCCTGCTTCCTTGCTCCTCCCCCACCCATGTGCCTAAAAATAGAGATAATCAGGTTTCAAAGAGGAAAAGGAATAGAAAGGTCAAGTGTCATGACCTCAGCTCGGTTCCAACACTGCTTTTCTCTCCAGCTCGGGTTGCCTTCTCTGGGCCTCCAGCAGCAGAGGAGTGAATCTCTCTTCACAGACTGCTGCTCCCTCACAGCGATTCATTATTATGGATTGGAGTTTGGGGGGGGGGGTTTAATGCTGCTTTTCCTCTCCCCCTGCCCCATCTTCACTTCCTGCCTGCTACTCTAGGCTCCTTATTTTCCACACACACACACACATAGAAAAGCCCACACTAATTATAAAGTGTCTTTTATTAATGGCTCAAGATGCTGCATTCATCAACAGAAGCACGCCTGCTGAGCTGTTAAGTCATCAGAGCAAATGCAAAACACAGTCTGGGGAGCGGATCTAGTATAGGAAGCCTGAGGTGATACTTCCATGTTTAACGCTAAACCCTTGGTCATCAAAATTTTACACACCAACAGCTTAGAAGGGTAAGGAGCTCAAAATTCCAGCTTTAACCATCTACAAATTAGGAGGATTTTGCCTCCTTTGAATCTCTTTATAAACATTTATAAATGGGGGGGAAATGCTGTTGGAGGTGGGGCTTCATAATCATAATCACTTCTCTGACTAGAGAACCAAGTTCAGTAACTATCTGATTGCGTTCCAGGTATCATATTGTTCACCTTTCTCCAAAAATTTCTCCAATTTATCCTCATAGCCATCCTTTGAGGTAGGAAGTTGAGAGAGGGTGACCAGAACTGCTGGAATTTGAACCCATATCTACTCAGGTTTACTCCCATGCTCTTACCGCTATATCACAGTGGTGCTCAACATACATCCAATACGCTGGCCATCTGCAGGAATGGGAGTGGGGGCTGATTCCGGCCTTCCTCGTTCCCCTCAGTTCCATTCATGTTTCTGAACAACAACAGACTGTCCATGTACAGCTCCAGCCCTTTGATTAGGCCTTCAGGTTGGGAACATGCTGATACATTTCTTCCTATTTGATCAGAACCCTTGCATTAACCTTCTTAAACTTTAATAACAGACGAAATTTACCTTTCTGCTCTGATAAGCACTAAGCTACCAAGAGGAGGTTTAGGCTTTGCTGCCCACTATTCAATCCATTAGGAAAATCAGTTGAACTTTGGTTAAAAATTTTTTTGCATTCATATTATTACTTACTATTAATAATTGTATTACTATTAATTTGGGCTGGACTAAAATGCCAAAATTATAACTGCTATATCAGGATGGGACACCAAAGAACTTTTAGAAACAGAAACAGAAACATGCTACTTGGGTCTGCTCAGCCAAAGCCAACAAACTTGGATTATGGTGGGAAAATCTGCTTCAGAGTGAGGGGGTGGGGTGTCCGTCGTCATGACAACACTTTCAATATTGAGAGCTGCATGCACATTAGTTTGCTGTGATATATACAACAGTTCTGCAAGGGAGGCAATAGAATTATCCCCATAGTGTAGAAGAGGGGATGGTGCTGCTTAGTGAGTTCCTAGCAGAAGCAATGTTTGAACTGACAGCCTCCCAGATAACAGTTCATTATCCCAGTCTCTGCACTATAGCAGCTCAATGTATACTTAATATTACAAAATTTTACATCAAATGTACAAGAGTATGCATGGGGGTCATGGAGTGACATATCAAAGTAATCTCTTTGCCTATGGTTCCTTACTAATTTTAAATGCCCACAGCAACATCCCTCTTATATACACACAGATTTGTAGGGGTCTTTATATTGAGCTTGTTAGTTTATGTAGCAAAGTTGTTCAGTCAGGAAAGCAAGGAATCATGTGGGATGAACCACTCTTCAAGCCAGTGTATTGTAACAGATAAAACTTAGTTTTATTGAAGCAGATTCATATTCACTTGCAGTTTTGCAGTAGCAGTAATATAAGCCACAATATCACCTATTATAAATGGTTAGCTAATCCAGCTGTATATGACTAAGAGCGTGGCAAGCTTGCACAAGAGAGTTCTGCAGGTACATCTTGCTTCTTGCAAGACCAAAGAAGAGAGAGAACAAAAACACAGAGGAGAGGTCAGAGAGAAGCTTCTAGCTTAGATGAAGAAAAGCATCACATATATACACAGCTTGGTTTTAGTACAAAGAGAAAAATAGTGCTTCCGGTGTCCAGAGATGCCGAAATGCCTATATTCTAACAGTATAGACATTTACAAACATTACAATCACATGTATCAGGATGAGCCTACCGTGTGTAATACCAGCAGGTGCCACATGCAATTTTCCCAATAAGAACAGTCACCCTGTGGTAGGAACAGAGACAATGCACATATTTAACATGTACTTGGAGCCTTGGTACAAACAAACTGTTTATTGGATTTTTCAGGGGTCATGTTCATGCATACTGAGGCGGAATGCACATGGTAAACTGCACATATCGGGAGGATCACAGGTAGCCCACACAACAGCTATGCAAGGTTGGTGAACTCTTTGTATGTGTGAGTATATGTCTGGAAAGGAAATCAGAAAAGAGAAGTAGAAAAGTCCAGCTGAATAAAATATCTTTCCACGTGACAGACAGAAGATAGCCTTCCAAAAATCTTAGAAAGTGCCTGAAGTTTCTGAACTGTCTAATTTCATATTCTTTGCTTCTACTGTTCTTCCTTGTCAACAAACAATATTCTCTTCTTGAATTCTCATCATTATTCTCTGGTCTTTTCATTCCACTGACACTGTATAAACCACATTACTCGGCTTTAAATTCTACAGGACTCAAGTCTTCTTTCACTCCCCAAGCAAAACTGTTGAATGCTTGTGGAATTGAAGAAAAAGCTTGAAGGAGTTAACAGACGAACGTGATTCTCGAAAGCTTATGCTACAATAAAATTGGTTAGTCTTAAAGGTGCTACTAGACTCTTTTTGATTTTGCTACTACAGACTAACACGGCTAACTCCTCTGGATCTATACAACCTCAGAGTGTCTTTCACTGCTCTGTGCTTCCAGATGATGCAGACAGCTCTTTTGGCAGGGCGTTATTCTCACACCCCTATGGAACATCGCACCTGCATTTGTGGATTACCTACAGTGGAGAACCTTTCCCACTACCTACTTTATTGTCCATTATATAGTGTACCCAGAGCTAAATTTTTGGCTAGAATCCTATCAGTGACAAACACTCTGAAATTGAGAAGATTGTGTTTTTGTTATCTGACACTGATAATCATGTATCCTATAGAGTCTCTCAGTTTGCACTTGCAGCCAAAAAGATAAGATCTAAGGTGGTACTGAATGAGGCTGTTTCATGACTCCTGGGATAGTTTGGCATACTGTATTGTTTTAATTAATTTTAGTAACCTATACAAACTGTGATAATTGATTTGTTTAATTGTTTATTAGTTGATGTTTGGTGAATTGTGACGGCCTATGGCTATAGACAATAAACTCTTTTGATTGATTGACTGTAACTAAAGAAAGGAGAGTCGCTCCTGAATTTTCCAAAGGCCTAAAACAATAGCCCTGAGCTGTATGACCAGTTTCATGCATTCCATCTGCATGTTGTCTCCAAGACTCTTTACAGGGCTGTTAAGAGTATCCCAGGGAAAGCATCACAAGACAGTATGATTGCAGCAAGTCTGGGCCTGCCTACATCCAAAGAAGAAACTCAACTGCAACTCAACTACTTAGATCAATGCTGGAAGCCTCCCTTTTCTCTCTCTCTCTTCTATGTGTAGGGTGAGTAAGACTTGCCCTCACATGTGATTACATAGAAGCAGATCACCAACATTATTGAAAGCATATGGTGGGACCACAGTCCTAGGACTCAAGTACACTTTTCTGTGTAAAGGCTCCATCCCAGGAGGAAGGTTCTGCCAATTCCATCTCAACTTGACTTGCAGTAAACCTTGCATTTTTCTTGGCTGTTGCTAGGTAACGTGAAGCTACATGCCTGCACCACTTCGCTGGTTCCCCAAGTAACACTCTTTTGTCACCCTTGAATGTTGCAGGGTTACAGGGTTACATTCCTTTCTCAGTAACAAAGGGACATCAGATATTGTTGAGGTCAAAGGTAACACCCTCCCTGCAAGGCCTGCCCCTTGACTGTAATATAGTTTATCTGCAGATTTGTATCCCTCTATCCTTGTACAGGCAAATAACTACAAAAGCGATTACAAAAAAATCTATGTAAGCCCATGGATAAGGAAGCAACAGAATAAGTTTCACAGATAACTCCTGTATTTGCTCTGGTCAGGAGAGTTACGTTCCTAGAGGGCACAAAGGAAACACCCATTTCTATTCTCTGAACAGCAGTGAACCTGGTGAATTTCCATTAAATAGCTGCGGCAACTGAATAACTCATACCGAAACAGGCAGGTTGACTGAACAAGATATTTCTCACATAAGGACAAAAAGCCATGTCAGAATGAATTAAAATGTTTAAACAATATTCTCACTTTGTAAACTGGAAAGGGCTATAGGAATACATTTTTCCTTCTATTTGAAACGCATCTACTTTCAAAACTAGTTAACCATATATATATATGGATGGAGAAGCGATGGATCACACCAGGGACTGATTCTCTAAAAATCAGCCCCCGTGTTTGGTCGAGGTCACCCAGTGAACTTCCATAGTAGAGTGGGGATTCCAGATCCTACTCTGACATCTAATCACTATACCTCACTGGTTTTCTCTCATCCAAGCTAGCAGCAAACGTTGTATAGCTTGTCCTACAGGAATTCAAAAGGCAGTGATTCTATGTCAGTGCAGCTTTGAAGCCTCTCGACTTGGTGGATGGAGAAAGTATTATTGTTTGTATATACACTCTGCAGTAATATTACTGCTAGTGATAATTTACAGAGCAAGGTATCCAAGAGACAGGTCTCTGTACCCCAAAAACTCATGCTTCTTGTTTGGCAGTGGGGGAGACCAAGAAGAAAGCAAGGCACATAAGGCCTTTCTTGCTGTGCTACCAATGCGGCATTATTTTTAATTTTAATTTCCCCATCAACATTATGAATTTTTATCTGATGTCTCCTCCCTTTTTTACTGTTGCTGCTGGTTTTAAAGAGGGTGCTTGAGATTCTTTGTCTTTCAGCAGATGATGCTTAAATAGTTTTAATGTACCTAGGCTTTATGCTACTAGTTTTTCATTTGTTTTTGGTGTGCTTTTTGTTGTCTTCATTGATGATGAATGCCACCTCCAGTATGTCTTTATGGAGAGGGTGGGGTATGAATATTTCAGAGAGGTAGATTGCTAGATAACAAAGGAGCAATAACAGCAAATGAAGTTAAACATACTTTAAGTTTCGTTTTAGTTAGGGGTGGGGATAATTCAGCAAAAGTAAGGCTGCCAACTGGGAGGAAAAGGCTAGCTTCAGAGGGGCTCGCTGCCCTGCCGGATTTCCTCACCTCAAGAAGGAGCTGGCAATCGTAAAAGGAAGATAAGAAATTCTGTGTTTATCAAAACACATTTTTCACTGTGGGAGGTTTGTACAACAACAACTGTCCTTTTGGTTTCTAAAACCTTGGCATAACGTATCCTACCCACCCACTCCCATTCACTTATACACAGTTCTTTGGCCATTATTAAGCATTCCTACTGCTGTTCTACACTGACCTATATCCTTAGGCACCTAAAACTTTTCCCAGCGACACCTTAATTACATATTTCAATCTCTGCAGCTATGTTTAGAATTGCATCTCAACCCCTCTCCCAATGTGCAGTGAGCTGCAGCCAGCATTTCAGTTCCTGTTCTCATCCAATTATTTCACTGTCCATCTTGCAAGAAGTTTCACCGTGCAGAGACGTTAACCTGGAGAGCAGAAAAGGATTTACAAATGGAGTTGAGAGATATGGGATAGAGCAGTTGCTATGGCAACTGAATTTCCAGAACACCTTCTTCTGTAAACCGTAAAATTCAGGCTTTTAGTAATCTGTGGATTAAATGTGTTACAGACATTGGCATTTCTAATTCAGCTAATTTATTTGAATTATTGATCCTTCTTGTGCCAGGAATACTCACTTGCTGGTAGCCAGAAGAAGCCATAGATGTCCCCGCCCTGAGCAAAGTGGCGATACACCCGTTTGTTTCACTGTTCTGAGGGGGTGCCAGTCCCTGTATGAGTTTACCCTTCCCTTGAGATCAAGTGCTGAAGATAAATCCCACGAAGGAAGGAAGATCTATAGGTTGATGTGACTAAAGTTATAAACGTTTGGTTCCAAATACCCAGCACTTGTGATCATATGCAACTGATAGTTGTGTTTTAGTTTGTTTTTTAATAACTTCACACACTCCCATTCTTGCAAATGATCAAAAAGAATAAAATTCTGATTAGAGCAGGCCATAAAATTCTGGCATTGTGCCCACCCTAATTACTTTGGAAACTTGCCTAAGCCCAAAGAGTAGAAGAAATTTTAGAACTTTTATTTAAGTGTTTAAAAATTATTTATAACTATGCTGTTGGGAATATTACCAGAAAATGTAGACAGAAAGTTTCACACGAACTATTTAGATATTTACTGTCGGCAGCAAGGGTGGTATTTGCAACCAGATGGAAGGAAGAAGAATGCCCAACTAGAGAAATCTGGAAAGATAAGATGGCAGAATACGCAGTGATGTCAAAACTGACAAGCTGCTTAAACAGAAGACCAATGAGAGAATTTGAAGAGAATTGGGGGAATTAGTTTACTCACAAAGGATAAAATGCATTAAATGTTTTAGCTTTAGAAATCTGAATAAGATTGGATACTGATATATTGTTATATATTGAATATAAGGCTATGATAAGATGGAAAATGGTCAAATATTAATAATGAGGTAGATTGCATGATACAGAAATTTGGCATAGAGTTAAGATAAATAGAAATTATCTGTATAGAAGCATTAGACCATATTAAGACGGAGACCACTTGTTTTGACCTTTAGTTGATCCAAAATTGAATAGTGAGTAGGGAAAAGAATGTATTTAGTTTGTGAAGGTAAATGTGAAAATGCACAGTAGCTGGAATAGTAGATGTAATCTTCACTTTAACATTGATGAACTCTGATTAAGATATGTTTTGTGTACTCTGTATTTTAATAACTCTTGTAGTGCAAAATCTTACTGTTCCTTTGACCCCGTTATCCCCCCCCCTCTTTTTTCTGTACCCCTCCTTATTCTGAAAAAATAAAAAAAATATTTATAAGTTTTAGGAACTAAGATGTTTGCTGTTTTATTAGGCCAGTAAATTGTAGACTGAAGCTTATGTTGGCATGGCATTTTATTGGTCTTTATGGGGTTTTATTATTCTTTGGTTCCTGCCTTAGGCTTTTCACATAAAAATTCAGTAAAGGCCAAGAAATGATGTCACTCAAGAAATGTGATTGCGTGAGTATAAAGGGAAGCTAAGCTATGGAAGCAGGGGAGATTTAGCAGCCATCAAGGAATAAAGAACACAGGAAAAGAAAGGGACTGGGGTGGATCCATGGCTCACTGTTAGAACATTGTGTGTAGAAGGTCCTCAGCACCTCCAGTTGAAAAAGGATCATAGAGTCAGTGAAAACCGCTGCCTGCCCGATTACGCAATACTGACCTCGATAGACCACGGATCTGCCTCAATATAACACAGGTACGCATGTTCATGTGTCTACCAAGTTATTTCTATGGGGAGAAAGCATAAACAAAATGGAAGAATATGTAAGGTAAGATTAAGCAGATGACTCGTATATTCCATTGATTTAACTGGAGCAAAGGGAAATTTGCTGTTATACTTTCAAGAGATCAACGATTTCCCATTTAACCTAAATTTAAAACCAGAAATTTTGCTATCAATCCAGAAACCAAGTGGATCAATGAAATAGTTTTTATTGTTGTTGTTGTTCCTAACTATAATAGCAGGGACTGATTTATTTATTATTTTATTTATTTAGAAATAAATTGATTTATTTAGAAAATGTGTACGCTGCTTTTCCAGGTAGTGCCTGGAAATCTTCCGGAATTGCAACTGATCTCCAGAGATCTGTTCCCCTGGAGAAAATGGCTATGTTGGAGGGTAAACTCTATGGTGTTTATCCCCCACTGAGGTCCCTCCCCTCCTCAAACCCTGCTGTCTCGAGTCTCCACACCCACATTTCCAGGAATTTCCCAACCCAGAATCCTATGTGCAGCCCTTGTCTAGGGTAATAAGCATATGGATCATATATATCCACAATTATTTATCATAAGGGGTGTGGAGAAGGTAGGGAAGGGTGAGCAGGGAGGACTGCCATAGCATCACCCGCCCAACCCAAAAGAGTCAGGAGGACGCACTGTCAACCTCTGACTCACCATGGAAAGTGGGCACAGCTTCTGCTACCTCTTTGCTTGCAGCGGGTGTGATGACCAGGCTTCTTCCAAGATCACCTGGGTAAACAAACAAGGACGGTTGCTGTTTCCTCCACTCTCCGGTTTCCTCCTCCTCTTTGTTTTAAAGGCTACCAACGTTTGTTTGAATCAGTACTAATGTGAGTCACAGGTTTCTTTTTAGCTATGTGAAGGGAAATCATTCTGGGAATTCTTCTTATAGGGAAGATAACAAGGAAGGGAGGAGCTGAGGCAGAGAGGTTTGGTGTTTTCCCCTTATGTTGAGAATTTACACTTTTCATATTGATAATACATTTTATGAGTCTTTAAGGTGCCACTGGACTTTTGTTTTATTTTGCCATTTCAGGCCAACACTGCTACTCTTTGCCAGCCTTCTTTTTGTGGCATTGTGGCTGCTCCTGCCCTTAGTGGGTGGGAAAAGCAGCTGCTGCTGTCCAGATAGCCCAGGCAAACCTGATTTTATCAGATCTCAGAAGCTAAGCAGGCTTGGCCTTGGTTAGTAATTGGATGGGGGACCTCCAAAGACCAGGGCTGCTATGCAGAGGCAGGCAATGTTAGTCTCTTGCCTTGTCAACTCCAGTAGGGATTGCTGGGAATTGGCGGCATTTCCACCACCACTTTATGCTTTTATCTGAATGAATGAGAAAGGAGCAAATGGAGTGAAGGAGGCTGGGGCAGTGATGCCTCTAGAGGAGGGGAGGCCAGGGGTCATTTTGCCAAGAACCCTCCAAACCTGGGACAGGGATTAATGGCCAGGTATCGTTATTTTTTCTCCCTTTTATAACAAAAGCTAGAAACATAACATGAAATAAGCAAATGACTATAAGTTATGCACATTTCAACAATTATACTTTTGGAAGGGTACCACTTCAGAAGATAATTGTGTTTAACACCCACGTTTGATGTTTTTTCTTTTCTAAGTTGGTAGTATGAAAAACTGGGAGGCAAGCTGGGTTTATCCTAATCCAAGCACGAGAGTGCCAAACCATTCTCTCCTCCCTGAGGATACCTGATAACTTTGAGTGGGCAGGCGGAGATGAGGAAATTCTCAGTTGCTTTGAACAGCTGCAGGCTTGGTGTGAAATCTCCTATATTTATTTCTGCCAGGATGTCGTTGCCACAAGACCAAATTTGTGTTCATTTTCTTAATGGGTAGAAAGGGGGTAATTTTAGATTGATTACCAATACAATACAAACCATCTCTAACTGAAAGAGGAGCATGAAAGTCAGCATGAAAGTCAGCGTTATTGCCTTTCTCTGAAAGCAGTAAAAAAAAGTGGTAGTAAAAAACAATTATATATTTTCCCATCAGACAAGCAACCAGCAAGTGATGTAGCTTCTGCTAGAATATCCTCATCCCAGCTGCCAGGAAAATTTGTGTGCTTGCTTTCATTTCTGCCTTGCTGCTGATCTTGGGCCAGTCTAAGCCACAATGGAGAAAAGAGGAAAATAATGTCCCCACGGGAGAGAAAGGTAGGTAGAAACTAAGTAAAATGACAAACATTTCTGGCTGCTCTCACAAATGAAGATTCAGACTTGGTCTGAACAATCTACTTGCTGTGTTCTTGGCTAGTGATGGATGGTGACGTCTGGCAGGATTACTTGCCACAAGCGTTGACTGCTTTAAACATTGATCTGCATTGCACGGTGTAAAGGATTTTTAAAAATTTCCCCAGACTCTGTGGGTTTTTATCCCATAAGTTACTGCAAGCTGAAGAAGTTTGGTAAAACAAATACTTTAAAAGGAGAGGCATGGGCACAGACAATTAACTAGCCCCCATTCATTCAGATACCCTGGAATCAGAACTCTGTGACTAACTAGTACTGAATGCCTCAATCCCTATAATTCTAATATGCAAAATGCCCTGATGGGAAACTATCAAAGAATTATTAAGGTCGATTCCACAGGTGAGAAACTACCAAAGATATGTGGTAAGTTTTATGAATATCACACAAATACAAATGTCTCCATGGTGCCTGCGTCATCTAGACTAGGGGCCTTCAAATTTGTTGACCTTGTGGGCACTTTGGGACTTTTGCGAAAGGGTAGTAGGCACCATCATAAAATGGATGCCATTGGGGGGACGGGAACAATTACAAAATGTTGGTAAGTTCCAAGCCAAACATCAGCTTCACATGGAAAACTCAAGCCTCCCATTTCTGAATGGGCACTCCTTCCAAACCTAACAGTGATGTCTCCTGGGTTTTTTTGAAGCACTTCTTTCTCCAATGAGATGGAGCCAGGAGGACCAGCTCTTTGGTTTGGGGAAGAGGTGTTTTGGTGAAGCACAAACCCAGAAGGGACGTTTATCACATCAATGCGATGCTCCAGGATTCTAGAGCATTGCAGTGATGCAATTATGTCATTTCCAAATTTGCACCAGAAGTGATATTGCAGCATTGGTGCAGCACCTATTAGTATGTCTCCACCCCCCTCAAGCTCCCACTGGCAACCCTAGTGAAGCGGGTATCAGGCAACACATTAGTAGGCACCATGGAACCCAAGGGCACCATGCTGGGGATCACTGGTCTAGACTACACCCCAGCCTACTTTATACATGCCAAAGGTTGAAGTGGTAGAATGGAATGCGCTTAGGGTTCCAGCCTGAAGCTGGCAGCTGATGGGAGACTGGAGGCACGGACATGGGGCGGGGGGGGGGGGCACTGTCATATTCATGTCATGATGATGTCCTTTCTGGGCTGAACCCAGACACATTACACTACCCTAGCATTTAGCAGAAACTCTCATTTTTCCTTCATTCCGCCCCCCCCCCCCCCCGCATGACTTTGTCCATGAGAGATGTCCAGATATAACAAAAGATCTGGCAATCCTAACTACACCACTCCAGTCTTGAATGCTATTTGCAGGGCTTTTTTTTAATGGTGGTACTCACTGGAACTGAGTACTGGCACCTTTGGGGGGGGGTTCTTTCAAGTCCTGTGGGGGGAAATTCATGGAAATCAGTGCAACGATATATATGAGTACTGGCACTTGAAAAAAAAACACTGGCTATTCGCATTAAAAATTCCCTGCCAATAGAAAAAACAACACATGAGGGGGAAGGGACCCATCGCTCTCCTCTTTCCTTGTCTCCACACCCCCTACCCCAGGAACTTTGAACATAAAGGAACATCGTGAAATGTAGTCCTCCACTTGCAGTCCAAAGTGGCACAGTCTGTTCTTCCATATTTCTTTTCTACACCCATATTTTTTTCTCCCTTCAAAAGGTGGCAATGAACATTCTTTAATTGCTTCTACCTGTGGCAAAACACACACCCAAAAAACTGACAACAGCCCGCTCAAATGGTCCGCTACCTTGCAATTTAGCATCAAAATAATAAACTGATGAATCATTTAGGAATATTAAGCACTAATCTAGGTGCCCTGGTAGAGAGCAGTTTAACATGAAAGAATATTATTGAGATAGCAGATATGAATGCCCTTATTCTTTACTCAAGGAAGAAAAATGAAAACGGTGTCAGGGGATCTTCCAGCCACCGCCACCGCCACACTGCAGACAGCAGCTTTGATTTAAAATGTCAGCAAAAAGATCGCATCACTGGCAGCCCATATTACTTCCTTGCTCACTGCTAGGGTGTTGACAGAAGGCAGTAAAGGCTCCTCAGCTATGAGAGCGTCAGACACTGTAGTTCTCCAGGCAGGCCTCATCTTGCAGTGATATTCTAGCATCTCATTCACAGCTTATAAATTTAGATCCAGTCTGTCACCCATAAACTGTGGCCATCGGATAATAACCACTCTTATAAAAATGCTAATGTTCATTTCTATAAAGCTAATATAAACACTGGAAACCTAATCAGTTAGGGTGGCATTCACAAGATCACCTTACTGTGACCTGTTATAATTTAGAAGAATTCCATCTTCTGGTTCTTTTCAAACTGTTGCAAATTAGAGCTAAACTGCACATGGTACAGCCCAGGCTGCAGGTACAGGACTGCATGTTGAAAAGTTCCTCCATTTCATTAAAAAAGCAACCTTCCTGTGCATAAATTAGTCCATCAAACAGAAAACTTGAATAGAGGCCTTTTCTTGATACATGAGATTCTCACAGGATTTTTTGGGTATAGAGGGAGTATTCAGCTGCTCTTTGGAGTGATGAGCTTCAGGAAAAGTAATTCTGAGGGTTTCCAGGTGCACGCCTGCAACCCTCAGGGTAGGAAGGGGGTGGGGGGGAGATCTTGTGTTCATGTCACTTCTCGCAAAAACTGGAAATGATGTCACCAACACTCAGAGCGTTGGCAACATCACTTCCAGATTTTTACCAGAATTGATGTCTTCACATCCATGACGTCTCCCCTTCCCCATTTCCCTCCTGCTAGTCCTTCAGGCAGTGGCACATTGCCTACTCATAGTGAGTGAACTGACAAGCCTAGTTGTTCCAGAAAATTGTCTAGGAGGTCATAGCACTGAAGCCAGTTTGGGGTAGTAATCCTCTATTAAAGGAGCAGAACGTTTTTTCTCCAGATCTGTTGGCAACCCTAAGCTTAATTAGGGTTGCTAATAACCGGGGGGGGGGGGCTGCCCCTTTAATAGAAGCTTAAAGGGATGTTGTTTACTAGATGATATTTTTCATGGCATGGAAGTAAATAACATCACTTGATAAATAATATTACATTTTTGAAGGAATCAGGTGAAGATGAGACTAGAGATGGGCACAAACAGCAATACAAATGGGAAAAAAACCACAAACAGCCCCATTCTAAACGAACAGGTGGTCCTTGCAAGCCTCATTTGTTGCTGTTCGTCAAGCCAGACAGTCTGGCACCTGCAATCAATTCCCATGGCAACTCAGGCAGGGATTGTCTGAACTCTGTCTGAACTCCTGCTGTTGCCCTGGAAACCCCAATCTAAGCCCAATTTAGCTTGATAGGCAGGTCTTCCTTCCAAGTGTGGACTGGAGCTCCAAATTTGTTACAAGAGGAAAAGACCAGGGGGGAGGGGGGCTCCCAGCTCTGGCTTTCAGGGAGAGACAGCTGCTGTTAGAGAGACAGGATGAGTGCATTGGAGCTTGAATTTTCTTTGTGTGTGGTGGGATAGGGATCTACCCCTTCAAGTTCCAGGGCTGCTGCCAGGCTCTGGGGCCAAGCTATTATTTATTATTGGTACATTTCCTACTGCCTGCTCAGGTAGGGTTTCTGGGAGTGGTGCAGTAGGGAACTTGATGGCTGGAGGAGAGCCTGCTGGCCCCCATGAACAATGAACATGTTCGTGACAGGATCATGTTCGTCAGTGTTCATTGTTCGTGGATGGCAACAAACAACAAACACCATGTTTGGGGTTTTTTTCTGTTCGTGCCCATGTCTAGTAGAGACCTGATAACTCCATCATTAAACTGTTTTACATTTGTAGTTTAGATGTAGCTTCAGTCTGACTATGTTGGGATACATAAAACCAAGTCCAGTGGTACCTTAAAGATTAACACCATTTATTTCAGCATAAACTTCCATGAGTCAGGTGCACGAAGTGTTAATATATCTGCTTAATAGATGGAGATACTTCATGTTTCTGATTAAAGTGAGTTCACAAAAGCTTAGGCTGGAATAAATTCTGTTAATCTGTAAAGTGCCACTGGACTCCTGTTTTACTTTTCTGCTACGGACTAATAGCACTACCCTATCGCGAATTGTGCTGGGATAAGTAATGTGAACAGGGGAGTTGGTAAGTGCATGTTATTTCAAATCCTTAACTTCTCCCTATAACACTGTTGGTACTTTTGGCATACTCTAAGGCTGCATGCTGACTTGGAAACAGACTCTACAGCAATCAATTAAAAACTGTTGTACTTTTGAAAAATTATTCTTAGGACTGAAGAGCTGCTTCAGGAAGTCCCTAATACAGTAAGACAATTCTGACTTAAAAAAAAAAAACACTCCGACTACTTTTTTGGTAACAGCAAGGCAAACAACCGGACTCTCTGTGTTGATCAAATACTGAGTCAATATTTAGTCTTACAGTGTCAAGGGCACAATTGCTTTGCTTGCACAAGGTTAGCAGATTAAAATAAATCCTTTATCTCTGAACTTTCAAATAATAAACTCCAAAAAGTGGCATGAAGCCATGTGCTGTCTTCACCGTCCCATATTGTCTCAGTCCAACATACACAGGCATCTCATCAACTGGGTACAAGGAAATTCAGGATGCGATTCCTATCTCAAAATGTTTTAAATTTAAATATATATATACAATTCTTTTAATTTTGCACAGCATGTAATTTGAGTCAGGCGTGTATGCCTATTTGCATTGACCCTACAACTGGCTGTGCAAGCACCAGCAAAGGATTCCCTGAACATGCACAGAGTGTCATTGCTATCAATATGGTGGGGGAAAAAATAGTCTCCTGCATCTGGGATACTATAGTATACAGACCAATGCCTGGGTTAAGTTGAGTCTGCTCATCTCTCTCTCTCTCTCTCTCTCTCTTTTTTTTTTTTAAAGCCACAGTCCTGTACCAGAGACCTGGATTCAAATCCTCACTTAATCACAATATTAGGTTCCTGAATATGGTTGTATGGTGTATGAAGCTGCAAACTTTCTGAAGCTAAGCAGGATTGGATCTATTCAGTGCCTGGATGGGAAACTTCCTGGAATCTCATGTAATCCACACTGGGTTTTATGGTGGAAGAAACATAGGAAATGAATTTTAGTTTTAGGTGGGTGGCTGTGTTGGTCTGCAGTAGGACAGCAGGATTTAAGTCCAGTGGCACCTTAGAGACCATTTTCAGGGTATGAGCTTTTGAGAGTCAGAGCTTCCTTCTCCAGGAAATGAATATAATAAATAAATGATGTGCACTGTGTGACCTCAGGCCTGTCACTCACTCTCAGCCTAACCTACCTCATAGGTTGTTTGTGAGGACGAAATAAAGAAGAGGAACTCATGTACACTACGAGGAAAGGTTAGGTAGAAATCTACTGGGCACTGATTTTGCAAAGTTAGTATCAGGTCTTACACCATTCCCTCACCATGCCAGTAGTTTGCTACTATCTCATTAAGGATGAAAAAGTAGTGATTAAAAATAAAATCCCCTCCACAGCACTATACTTGCACTAGCCAGACCCAACACCGGTCAAAACAGATACTGTTTCTACGTAAATGGAAGGGAAGCAGACGGCTTTTCTGTGGAAGTAGATTCAGTTGTCCCCAGTTGTTGCATTAAATGGTAAGGGGAGATGTCTACTCCTTCCATGCTGTAGAGAGGAAGCACACAGGTTGCAGAAAGATTATAACACTGCCCCCCCATCTTTTTTGCTCAGTTAAAACTTGTCTGCTTCCTGCAATACAATTGCCACTGCTGCCCGTGGCCTTAGACCAGGACCACGCCTCCGCCCTGGCCCTGGGGGTTCTCCTGAGCCTTGTCATGCTCCCCACTTACTGACTGCTGGCCCCTCTGAGGCAGCCTCTTCCACTCTAGTGCCTTCTATTACACGTCTGCACCCTCTGCCACCCCACAGTTCTGGCCCCAGAGCTGCCTTGGAGCCCTGTCAGGTCACTGGGCTCAGTTGCCTCTTGCCCGGTCTCCTCAGCAGGAAGGGTGGGCTCCTTTCCAGTCTGCGGCTCCTCCTCCAAGGTAATTGCCCTTAAGCCCATCAGAAACCCCCTGCCAGGCTTGCTCTCCCCCTCAGTAGGTAAGGGCTGCCCAATGCCTTCTGGCCCTTGTATCCACCTCCCGGCTGGCCGCTCACCCCATTTGCTTCCTGGATGCTTGATAAGGGCTCCTTGCTCCCTGGCCTCATAGGAGGTCTTCCCTGTCGGTGGAGCCTCAGCCTTGTGACTCGCCCCTGACTGCCCCTCTGCCCAGTCACAGCTGCCTTTTGACAGTATGCCCAGCCAGAATGGATCTTGCCATCCAGGAAGCATCCCCTGGTGGTGTTTATTTCCAGCCAGGCTGTTTGAAGCACAAAGATGCTACATAGGCTCCAGGGGGCTTCCTAGACTGGCCACAATAATAATGACAACGAGCATTTTGTATAGTGCTTCCAAACATTCAGAAGCACTTCACAACCATTTTCTTATCATTGTTACAACAACCCTGTAAGGTGGGTTGGAATTACATAGCCCTGGAGCTCAGAGAGAGTCCTTTGCCTAAGGCAAGAAATGAGATTTGAACCTGGGACTTCCAGTTTTGTAGCAATCTCTCTTAGCCACTGCTATGCTACGTCAAATGCACATAGTTGTCAATGTGTGACTTGCAGCAGAGACAGACCCGATTAGGCCCTGAGGTCAAAAGTCCAAATGCCTCCCCCCACATTGGTGGTAAAAATAGAACAATCAACCAAATGAGAGGCAAAATATAACAAGAGCCCAGTGGCACCACGCGGGACTGACAGAATTTATTCCAGCATAAGCTTTTATGAGTCAGAGCTCATTTCATCAGATGCAAGTGTTCGGTTGATTGATTTATATTGGGGCAGATGGACTGCCCTATCAGATGTACATGCTGAGATCCCTGACTCACAGCCAAAGTGGTGCAGTGGTTTCAGTGTTGATGAACTAGGATCTGGGGAACCCAGACTCAAATCCCCAGTCTGGCATGGAAGTTTTCTGGGTGACTGCCAGACACACTCTCTCAGCCTAAGCTCGTGGAGGATAAAAATTGAGGAGAGGAAAGCAATGTAAGCCCCTTTGAGTGCCCACTGAGGAGGAAAGCTGGGTATAAATTAAGTAATGCACGAATTAATGAAAGTTTATGCTGAGATAAATTTTGGTTTTCCCTAAGGCGCCACTGGACTCATGTTTTATTTTGGGGGTTGAGACTAACATGGAATTAAATCACTGGCCATCTGCTGTCTCTCAGTGGTACATCAAAAGTAGGGTTGACAATAACCTGGAGAAAAAAAATCATGTCCTTTAATGTGGAAATGGGCAGGGACTTCGATAAGATTCCATTCGGCCTCTATTAAAAGGGCAGGACACTTTTTCTCCAAGCTATTGGCATTCCTACCTGCTGCTGCTAGAAACAAGCCATCTCACCCTGATCTTCCCCTGATCTGCAGTATTAAAGTTCTTGTATTGTTTACTCTGCCTCTTTGTTTTCAAGCCCGGGTCCCCAGCCTGTTACCTGTAAATGTGGGAAAGCCTGTGGTATATTATGAACCTCCATGAAGAAAACACTCATGTGATTAAAAAAACAGCCACTGGGAGCCAGTGTTGTTCTATGTAAACAAAGCAGAAAAGGCCTCTATGGTTTAAGTATGATGGTAATATGGACTAATCTATGCAACATTAAGGGCATGCAGAAGATCTTAGTTACTGATACCTTTCACCTGAAAAAAGCAGAAGAGCTACACTGGCCAGCTTCCACTGGAGGAAGAGTCCTTACGCTAGAGGACACCTTCCAACTCTGAACAGTGGCGTGATAGGATACGTGCCTGGGGGACCTTTAGTGGTAATCTGCTTTTACTGGGAGGCTTCCCAGGGACATGTAGTTAGCTACTGTGGGAAACAGGATGCTGGACTAGATGGATCTTTGCTCTTCAGAGCTTTTTTAATGCTCTGAATTAACCAATCAAAAATGTCTTAATCATAACTGCATAGTTGTCCTCTGCTGCCAAGTGAGCCTGCCTTCAGTAGTTTATTTCAGGGGGGTCGCTGTGTTGGTCTGTAGTAGAAGAACAAGATATGGGTCCTGTAGAACCTTAAAGACTTCCAGGGTATCAACTTTCCAGAGCCAAAGCCTCTTTCATCAGATACGGGGCGCTTTCCTTCAGAGGAACAGGGCTTTTTTTCAGCTGGAATGCGGTGGAACGGAGTCCCGGAACCTCTTGAAAATGGTCACATGGCTGGTGGCCCCTCCCCCTGATCTCCAGACAGAGGGGAGTTGAGATTGCCCTCCGCGCCCACTGGCGCATAGGGCAATCTAAACTCCCCTCTGTCTGGAGATCAGGAGGCGGGGCCACCAGCCATGCGACTGTTTTCTCCTAGGGCAACCCACTGAGTTCCACCACCTCTTTTCCCAGAAAAAAAGCCCTAAGAGGGAAGATGTCTGAACCATCTTTCCACCATTATGTTCCATCATTAATGGAAAAGTACATTTGGATCCAACCCACTGTGCTTTTCAAGAAAACCCAGAACCTTTAGAAAATAGAAATAATTTATCCTTGATATAAAACAAGTGTTTTGTGGCACCTTAAAGACAAACAAATTTTTATTTCAGCATAAACTTTTGAGGACTAGATCTCACTTGGTTAGTCTTTAAGGTGCCAGGAGACTGCTGCTTGTTCTTGCTGCAACAAACACACACACACAAATGCAACCAGTCTTTTACAGTCCTACTCAGTTTTATTCAATAGTGTTTACTCTTAGGAAAGTGTTCTAACAATTGCTCTTTAACATGGCTGGCTACCTCTCTAGAATTATCTTCCAGTCTGCATTCTTCTACCAGTTCTGACATCCACTTACAGATCAAATCCTAAGTAATGCACAGTTAGTTCCCTAACTGCTGATTTGTTGTTTGTAATCGTATTTCTTAATGCTGAACCATGGAGAAAAATCAACAGTTGTAAACGAAGAGAACTGTGATTCTCGAAAGCTTATGCTACAATAAAGTTGGTTAGTCTTCAAGGTGGACTCTTTTTGAAGTTGTAAACTCTGACACTCTTGATCAATCACTTTAAAATGCTTCTGAACTTTTGACACCATCATCTAAAACAAAATATAGTCTAGTTGAAGAGGGAATAATAAATTGTTGCAAATAAATGTTTGGCTGTCCTTATATCTACCTACAATCATTTCGAGTACAGTAATTAACCCAGTTAATTATGTTTTTCCATTAAATTAAAAAGGTCTGCTCAACAGGATAAAACAAAAGTTCAGTGGCACCTTAAAGATTAAAAAAGTGAATTTCAGCCTGAGCTTTTGTGAGTCAGCGCATATTTCTTCAGATACAGGCATGCAGTTAACTAGAAGGAAGTCCTTTTTACAGTGCTTATGATGTATTGCTTATATAGACCCACCGCTATGTCGGGTGCCTCACAGAGATGGAGGCAAAAATATACAGGTCTCCTCCCTCAACATTTCCCAGTCTGTGTCAATGATCACTTATTAGTAAAGAAAACGAACTCATCGCATGTGCAGAGGCTCTTGTGCTTCTTTCTGATCATTTTTGTTGGCAGGATGAAAAGCAGCCCCAGCTTCCTCACAGATTAAACCCTGGGGTTCCCATTAGCACATGTAAATTTCAAGGACCAGTATCTCCAGCTGCCTATTTGCATGCAAACATAGCTGAAATCAATAAGGAGCCCAGCCTTAAAATCAATGAAAGAATGTAACAACTCACAAAGGCTCCAACCTGAAAGTGCTTGCTTAGCAGAGGAAAGAAGAGGAATTTGGAAACAGAATAGTGTTTGCAATGAACTACTGCGATACAACTTAGCCCAAGCAAATAAAATTTAAAAGTACAACAATGCATCTAAGTCTTCGTAAAGCATTAATTTGGTTTTGGAATCCTGAAATAGTGAAGGATCATCCTTCTTGACTATTTGACTTAAGCTTCCCAGCTTTTTTTTTTTTTTAAAAAAAGCAGCTTAGATTCTTAACTACAGGAACAGGATCCTCGATAAAATCTATGGAGTTGTCAACAATCACTGATTAAACTGGGAGTGGCCACTGTTCTTGCTGGGTGTGAATCTGCATGTGCAAAGCCGCGTTTCACTTAATTGTTCCAGGAATAATTGCGCTATTGTTAGTCAGGCAGAGCAAAAAAAAAAAAATTACTACTACTAATGAATTAAATCGTGTATGCAATAAAATTTCATCATGACTTAATTTTATTAGGAAAAATTGAGGGACATGTAATAATGACAGAATTTTAAGTAACCTTTAACATTACAAATATAAAATAATGATACTGAATTAAACCTTTATGCTAAATAGCATCCAATTTAGTGTTTAAAAGTGTTTAAGGAAATCAGCTCACAAAAATGTTTTCTTACAATTTCCTTCTTCTAATCAGACATGCCCATTAAGGGAGCAAGCCTAAGCCATTCTACTCAGAAGTAAGTCTCGTGTTATTCAGAGGGGGTTACTCCCAGGAAAGCGTCTTTAGGATTGCAGCCTTAATGTTTCAAGAATACTTCCTATTTTTCCAATATAATGTTTGAAGTCTGAACTGGATCAAATTCTTGTGCAAAATGTTACTTTTTAATTATTATTATTGAAACATAAAATGTATTATTTCATACCACTTTGACTTCATACCACTAAAGAATTAGAAAAGTTTTTGCTTTAGTTCTTTCTAAAGGAACTCTGAGCAGTTGCGTGCAATATTCTTAAATTAATGCCATGTGCTACACTTTTGAAAAATATTGGATTGGGCCTTCCACAAAGTCTCCATCCAATGGAGAATGTTTTTTTTTCTTTGTGGTTTTTGTGTGTGGAGGAAGATGATCCATTAGTGGAAGACTTAGCAGTATGCAGTTCTAACCCAAGTGAGGTTGCCCTTGAAGACTGTCCAGAAGCTGCAAATGGTACAGAATGCTGCAGCCAGAGTGCTGACTGGACTACATCACTCCTGTCTTTCTCCAGCCACACACAGGCTCCCAATTTGCTTCTGGGTCCAATCGAAAGAGCTGATTTTGACCTTTAAAGCCCTATACTGCTTGGGGCCAGCATATTTTAAGAACCGCCTTCTTCCGTATGAACCCACCAGACAACTCCAGCCATCTTCAGAGGCCTTCCTTCAGTGCTTCTGCCATCTGCGGCTAGATGGATGGAAACCTAAAAATGGGGCTTCTTGATCGTGGTGCCAAAACTTTAGAATTTCCTCCGCAGGGAGATTTGCCTGTCTCCCCCTGTCATTATCTTCCACCAGCAGGTGAAGACTTTTTTGTTTGGTTTGGTGTACCCCCAGTAAACTCTTATTGTCCCTCCTCCCTGTTTGTTTGTTTGTGTGTGTTTTAAGAGTATGTATATATTTTATTGTATTTATATATGCATTTAAAATTATCTGTTTTAATTATTATTATTTTTGCTGCTTTGGGGACCCTTTTTGGGTGGAAAGGAAACATAAAATGTTTTAAGTAAAATAAATAAGCACTGTGCCATTTTTCCACTGTCAAAGATTTGCAGGCTACACATAAATGCAAGTTTTAGGTTTGCACACAATTCAAGAAAGGAAATAATGTTAAAATCTGGGTTTTATACTGTTGTAAATTCCATATTAACACCTTGTATTACATATGTTTGAAGTGCTAACGTTTTTTTAATTGTTTGCTGTCTGCCTAGAATGACTAAGTATTTGCTTTAGCCTATGATTACCCAGGAACCACAAAAGTTATATATATTCATGGGCTAGGATGGACATATACAGCTTATTTGAAAAACAGGACTGAGAGATCCGAAAACTAAATTATACTGCTATTTGAAACACCTGCAATGGTTAATGGAGTGGATTCATTAATAATAGAAACCGGGTATTTAATTAGTCATTCAAATGTACAGGAATAATTTCAAAATTAATGCAATAATTTAACACAGCATGAAAGCAGTTATATCAACATTAATGTCAGGATGTGTGGAAATGACCGTTCTTTTATAAAGAAGCCTCAGGGAAATTTACAAAAATATCTAATGGCAGCTTTCATCTACAAAAAATATTTGAAAACAGAAATTTTACACAATGGTGACAAATAAAATTATATAACTCTGTCCTTATTCACTACACTGCATTTCTTAGCTACGATGAAATAAAAATACATATGAGAAAAAGACAATCTCTTCTGTGGTGTGCATATTTATGAATAAGGACACAAACTGAGAACTGAAAATGTTCCATTAAAAGGAATGAACAGAACTTGCAAAACAATTTGTACATATTGGTTCATGTGATCTGGTATGAAAAATGTAAAGCTTCTTTTGAAAGGAAACCTAAATAGATGAACTCCATGGTAAAATAGGAAAGCCCACATTTCATTTGACGTCTAGGAACAGATGCTCTAGTCCTGGACCCATTCCAGTCTGGCTTCCGTCCTGGCCATGGGACGGAGACAGCCTTGGTTGCCCTCACAGATGACCTTCGCAGGCATCTGGATCGAGGCGGGTCAGCGCTGCTTGTGTTACTTGATCTCACAGCAGCGTTTGACATGGTTGACTATGATTTGTTGGCCAGCTGCCTTGCCGACATGGGGATTAGGGGGACAGCCTTACAGTGGCTGGTCTCCTTTCTCCAGGGTCGGGGACAGAGGGTGGCGCTTGGGGGAGATCTATCGCCCCGTCACCGTTTGGTGTGCGGGGTTCCCCAAGGGGCGATACTCTCCCCGATGTTATTAACATCTATATGCGCCCCCTCACCCAGTTGGTGCGGAGGTTTGGGCTGGGTTGTCATCAATACGCGGATGACACCCAACTTTTTCTGTTGATGGACGGCCGGCCAGACACGGCCCCAGACAATCTGGCCAGAGCTTTGGAGGCTGTGACGGCATGGTTGAAACAGAGCAGGCTGAAATTGAACCCAGTGAAGACAGAGGTCCTGCAGCTGGGACGGGGGCTGCCAGATGTTGGGATCCAGCTCCCTGCCCTGGATGGGACACCACTGGCAACTTTGCCAGTGGTAAAGAGTCTGGGTGTGCTCCTGGATGCCTCCCTATCGATGGAGGCCCAGGTCACGGCGGTTGCCAAGTCTGCATTTTTCCATCTTCATCAGATCAGGCAACTTGCCCCCTACCTGACGCCCCAGGACCTGGCTACAGTGATCCATGCAACGGTCACCTCCAGGCTAGATTACTGTAACTCACTCTACGCTGGGCTACCCCTGGGCCTGATCCGGAAACTACAACTGGTCCAGAATGCGGCGGCATGGGTCCTGACTGGTATACCTTACCAGTCACACATCACACCTGTCCTGCGCCAGCTGCACTGGCTTCCAGTTGAATTCCGAATCAGGTTCAAAGTGTTGGTTCTTACCTTTAAAGCCCTGAGCGGGTTGGGACCGGCATATCTTTGGGACCGCCTCTCCCTGTACGTTCCCCGGAGATCGCTCCGATCAGCGAATAAATATTTACTTGTGGTCCCCGGCCCTAAGGAAGCCCGCCTCGCTTCAACCAGGGCCAGGGCCTTTTCAGTCCTGGCCCCAGCCTGGTGGAACGCTCTGTCAATGGAAACCCGGGCCCAGCGGGACATATTATCGTTCCGCCGGGCCTGTAAGACAGAGCTGTTCCGCCAGGCATTCGGTGATTGAAGGGGGCGGTGCCATGTCGGCCTCCCACCTTTGGGGTGGGGGAGGGTTCTCCCCACCACTGCACTTTGTTAATTTGTTTTATTATTTGTATATTGATTTTAGTTCTTGTTTTTATTGATTTTAACTGTTCACCGCCCAAAGCCCCTGGGGATGGGCGGTATATAAATTGGGGGGGGGAATAAATAAAAGTAAAGCAATCATTTTTCTTTAAGTTAAATTGTGAGATAAAATTGTATTTAAACTAGAATCTTGATGGTACTTTATTTGTTTGTTTGTTTATTTGTTTCAATTTCTATTCCGCCCTCCCCACACCGGCAGGCTCAGGGCGGATTACATTCCATAAAAACATTACAATACAACTTGCATTTAATGATTTGAAACAACAATATCAAAACAATACAATATAAATATTTTAAAAGTACAAGAAAGCAGCACAGAAGTAATCAATCGATCTGCCACCCAACCGTCACTTAAAAAGTTACTTACAAAGTTAGTTTAAAAGTTAGATGGTGGATGCCTCTGGTAGGGAGGGATCCATTCTCCTCTTTTCGGCCAGTGGGGGCACAGCTCAGCATCAACCATATGCCTGGCGGAACAGCTCCGTCTTACAGGCCTGGCAGAAAGATAACAAATCCTGCCGGGCCCTGGTCTCGACAGAACATTCCACCAGGTTGGAGCCAGAACCAAAAAGGCCCTGGCTCTGGTCAAGGCTAAGCGGGCTTCCCTGGGGCCAGGGACCACTAATAGTTGTTTATCACCTGTTCGGAGCATCATACAAACAGCAAAAAGCGAATTAATGGTTATCCACTGCTTGCTAGAAATAAGGGAATAAAATCTGTGTTTGATTTCATATAATGGAAGTTCTTACTGTACAGATATTATAAGATGGAATCATATCTCTCGGTTAAACATGCATCTTACTCCCTTGTTGTTTCTTTTCATGTATACTTAAAATGCATAGGCAAAATAGATAATTGCAGACAGTCCTAAACACAGTTACTCCCTTTTAAGCCTGTTCACTTAAATTAAGCAGATCTGTTTAGGACTCTACTTTTATGTACGCAAAGTTTTAATTAGCTGGAGGGCTGGCAAAGTTTTGAAACCACATTGACACATTTGTAGTAACATAGAACATTACATGTATGTCTACCAGCATTAGATGCTATTTCAAAGACTTACACACCACTTTTACCAAACCAGCTCAAAACAGTTTACAAAAAATACGTAAATATATATTAACCAAAAATACATTTTTAAAAATTAAATCAATAAAATAAAGAAGAAACAGATTAGTCATCTGGCTTGAAGAAGGGAGTAGGTTGGTGTTTTAACCTCTTAATGGAGGAATTTCCAAAGTTTAGAAGCCATGCCTGAAATTGCCTTTTTCTAACTATTGCTGTTTTTAATGCCATAGAGATGGAATAGCAAAGAAAATCTATCAGTCCAATTTTTGCGGGTGAAAATCTATGGGGAGAGGCACTCCATAAAGCATGGGAGATCCAGATCTTGTAGGACTTTAAAGGTAAACATCAGTGCTTTGAATTGGTCCAACAGGCTGTACATTTTCATGCCTCCCATCACTGATAGGATTAGGAGGGCAAGTAGCTGCATTTTCACCAAAGTTTTCAAGCCACTTCAAAAGACAGTTCCACATAGGCAGTACATCACAGTAACCAGACCTGGAAGTTACAGATGCCTGGCTCAGCATGGCAAGATTTGCCTGCCCAAGAAGGGACAGAATTGTGAGATTATATTGTGTTAAGGCTCAAATACTACACACACGCTTACTTAGATTAAGACCCACTGAAGCACACAGGACTCACTTCTAAACAAACACGCATAGGATTAGGCTACATATATCAGGTAAGAAGATTTATCTATCAATTTACTTCATTTATACCCTGCCTTTCTTAACCCAAAGAGGTTCCCTGGCAGAGTGGAGATTCCAGTATGGGTCTCTCCGTTCCTAGGACAACTCTCTAACTACTACATAATTAGGACTACAGTGTAGGAACCAAGTTGATCAATTCAAATACATCTGAAAATCTGAAGTTTGTATTGCTACAGTGGAGGAGATTGTCTGATTTCAACTTGTTATGCTTATTTTGGTTTAAGATTGGGATCTTAACCCGCAAGTTGTTAGTGCTTTTTGCTAACTTTGAGCAATCAGAATAGGAGAGAATGAAAGGACACACAGGTATCGTGAGAAAAGAATACAGCAATAAAAGCCAGTATGAATTAAAGTGGTCCTGATGTTGCTGTATTAACACACAACTAGTGACCCATGAAAAAAGATGGGACATGCAGTCTCCTCTACACTGCAAGATGGACGGGGGTGCACATTTTTAGTACTGTCTGTGATACAGATGAAATCACATCAGATACTGAGCCCTGAGTCACACCTCCCTCTGTTTGTGCTTGAGATTCCTGATTCAGGAAACAACGTGCAGGTCAAACTTGGATCAGCCATGCCCCTGGTCAGATCCCTGCTGTGCCACTGGGTAGCTTTGGGCAAATTATGTCTATCTTTCTGCCCCAGTTCTGAGTCCATTTAAATATTTCTAATGATCCACCTCACAGGGTTGTTGCAAGGCAAATAAGATAATTATTTATTTCAAGCTGAATAAACTTAAGCGTTATAAAACACTTATCATACCAGTGCTGTGTGGTGGTTAGAGTGTTAGACTGGGATCTGGGACACCCAGGTTCAAATCTCTGTTCTGCCGTGGAAACTTGCTGGGTAACTTTGGGCCAGTCACACCCTCTCAGTCTAATCTACTTCACAAGGTGGTTGTTGAGAGGATAAAGTAGAGGATGGGAGACTGATGTGAGCCACTTTGGGTATATGTTAGAGAAGAAAGCAGGATATAAATAGCTAAATAAATAAAAAGGTATTATCAGAAGTAAACTCCTTTTAGTTCAATGGTATTTACTCTCAAGTAAGTGTGCTTAGGATTGTTTTTTGCTACAATGAGTTGTGCTTTAAGTGCGCATTTAAATCAGACCATCAGGTCAACGTTGTCTTGAAAACATTGCATAGCATAGTTCAGTGTTAATATTTGCCATTTTTATCTCCTTGTTTTGTGTCTCTCTCACGGTCTCTCTCAAAAGAATACTGAATGATAAGATGATCTCCTCCACCTTTGATCACTAAGGTCTTTCTAGTAAGGAGAAGTAACGTAAGAAAGATTGTTTTATTTCTAGCACTTGGAAAACTTGGTTTAAAAAAACAGGGAAAGAGAGAGGCATGGAAGGATAAATGTTGAAAAATCTGCAGGTAAACCAAAGTCCATACCAAACCAGTTTGGTCTTTTCAGTCTAAAAATAGCCTAATTGGAAAATCTTACCCCATCCATTGAGACCAAGAAGCAGCCACTTAAGCAAACTGAACAGCCTTTTGCGATCCACCAGAGGGATGGCAGACAGCTCCAGCTGAGGGCCCCCCCCTTTATCTACCAACTGCCATTGAAATTTATTTTAGATATTTATAGCCCAGTTTTCGCCCCAGCAGAGAACCAAAGTGGCTTGCCACATTCTTCCTCTCACATTTTATCCTCACATGGATATGTGTGGCAGGTAAAGCTGAGAGAGGCTTTAGTGGAGTGGGGATTTGAACGTGAGATTCCCAAATTTTGGTCCAGCACTCTAACCACTACACCACACTAACTCTCCTTCATCATGGGAGGATGTGGTTCGGCTGAAAATACCCTCCTCCAAGGAAATTTTGTATTAAATTTTAATTGGATTTGTGTGAGCTGCTTTGGAAGCTCATCTCAATGAAAAGGTGGAAGAAAAACATAACAAATCAGCAACTCCAAGATATACCCTATAAACTGTAATAAGTTACAAAAGAGGAAAGCCTTGTTTAAGCGAGTCCTTCCAAGTATAGACTGGGGCTCACCAATGGTTTTCCATAGGTGGCAAGATTTCCACCTGTAGAATGGGCGTAGGTTTTTTTCAGCTCCCCCCTCTCGCTGCAGCCAAAATGCTGGTCTGGGGATGGGGCCCTAGGCTGCAGTGGGAAGGAAGAGGTAAGAAAATCATACATAATGGATGGGAATCCTTCTGCCCACAGAAAACCTCCTGTGGAACCAGCTATTGATTTCCTGTAAGGGCTTAATTGTTCTGCCATAACAACAGTAGATTTCGAAAGTGTCATGAATAAAGTGGAACTCTAATTATTTTTAATTCATTAATCCAGGGAACCAACAAAATGAGTACTTAGACTAGAGTAGTCTAAACTCTCCCCCTTTTCCTGAAGCACGTTTTCCTTAGAAACTTACTGCTGGAAGTACCCTTATAGCTATAGGGCTGGTGCCTCATCAAAGCAAATTTAGTACAATGATGATCTGGCTGCTACTGGAATTCTTGGCAGTAGCTCTGAGCATCCCAAGGAGAGATACCATCAATAGGACGGTGCCATTCCTGGATTTGGGGCAACCATTTCTGTCAAGATACATAGTGGTAAGAGGGTCAGATTGGAATTGGGGAGAACTGGGTCCAAATCCCCACTCTGTTGTGGAAGCTTCCAGGGTGACTTTGGGCCAGTCACTCACTCACAGCATAACCTACCTCACAAGGTTATTGTGAGGATAATATGGAGGAAAGCAAAACAGTGTAAGCCACTTTGAGCACCAAATGGGGACAAACACAAGGTATAAATATCAAAATGAAAAAATAACAGGAATCCTACACATTTCAATTGGGTAGACTGGAGCATTCTTATTCAAATCAGTGCCTACCATAACTGGTGGCAAAAGGACAAAACCAAGGTATAAATATAAAAATGAATAAATTAATAACAGGAATCCAAAATATTTCAATAACTAGACTGGCGCATTCTTATCCAAGTCAGTGCCTTCCATAACTGGTGGCAAAAGGAGTCTGGTTAGTTGTTACACACATCATTTGCAGGAAAGGAAGGGAAAATGTGTATAATGTGTGCTCTATCGTGTTTTACCATGTAAAAGGTTTAGTATACACTTTATGGGTCCAACCCCGCCCTATAATATATTAAGAGAAACATTGACACACCCATCCAATTTTAATAATTTTTTTACCTCAGCCTAAAAACTCAACAGGATCACTCCATGATTTTCTCTGACATCCTACACTTGCCTTTCAAAGAAAAGAGAAAGCTGACAGGAGGTACGTTTATTTCCGAGGTTCTAACGTGTAATTGCATACAGATGCCCAGGAACACAATTCATCATCAATACGACCTACCAAACAACCTTCCATCAAAACAGAAAGGCTGAAGCAATCCTCTAATACTGAGGCAAACAAGGCCAGACACTGGAGAAACTGCAGATATTCAAAGGATGTAGCAGGACTTGGAAAGAGAGGCTAAATCAGATAGGAAGAGGGGACTTTTCCAGTAGTTTTGTTCCCTCCCATCCAAATTAAACAATGTTGACTTAATCCCTCTCAGCTGAGGAATTTAAGTACATAGTTTTTAAGTGCCCCCATCCTAGCTGGCTGGCTGTTTTTCCTGGCTGTTGTCTGTGTTCTTTACTCCAGGACATTACAGGTTGTTCTGAGCTATGGGATACCAGAATTTGTGCCAGGACACCACACAAGTTTATCAAAATTTGTGTGTGTTCATTCAGATGTCATGTAGGAATGTGAATGGATGATGCAGTTATTCAGCAATGCCACTTCCAAAATATGCATTGAATAATCTGAATATACTCTATGGATCTTGCTCTCAAACAATTCTGTAACGTCTTAGTGCTTTGGATTCAGTTTAAATCAAGATATATCATTTATACACCATTATAAAAGGCTTATATTTTAATAACCGCTTTCAAGGTTAGCCAATCCTTGGGAGTAAATCCAATCAAACAAACTGACTTCAGAGTAAAATGTACTGGATTGTGCAGGATGAAAATGAAAAGGATTTTAAAAACATCCAAAGGAAGAAAACCTCCCTTGAAAGGTTTTCAGACCAAAGGAAAGGATGTAAATCCCCCTGACCCACTTGTTCTTAAGAGCCCAGAAGAAATAGTGGCAGCACATTACAGGCCTTGCTGACTAAGGGCTAACTCATCCCATGAGGGTGGAAAGCCACAAATAGCTCAGAGGGAAGTAATTTAAAATAAGACAGAGGAAAGCAGCGCTGAAGGATCAGCCATTGCATGACATAGATCAAAAGTCTCTGTCCCACTGAAGCAATTGCAAAACTCTCATTGGTACAAAGACTTGGTTTGAGGGGAGGATTTTTTGTAAAGAACATAAGTAAACAAAACAACAAAATTGTAAAATAAAAAGGCAGAACACAATACAGGATTAGATGTAGCTAGTATGGGATTACTGGCCACTAGAGTTGCCAACTTTTTAACAAGCCTCTGCCACTTTGCCTTGAAGATGTGCAGCAAGCAGCAGATGAAACTTTTCACCATGTGGAGAATTATCCTCTGCTAATTATCCATAACCACCTGCAGCTAATGGCACGGCTAGCGAGGCTGGCTGAGAAACTGACAGTCCCAAGAACCAGGTGCAGTCCATTGATTAGCAGGGCACAGGGAAGGTAGACCAGATCTTGTATTTTTGGTATGTAGGCTAAAGGATGTGGTAGTACATAGAGAGGCTGATGTTATGAGGACCATTCTAGGCTTACCATCTGTTCACAGTTTGCAAAGATGGTTAGTTTTTAGGAACTCAATCCCTTATAAATAGAAAGCTAAATATGGATGATATTTGTCTGTAATTTTTTTTGTGATAGCAGAGCTGTGTGTCTGAACAAACCTCATTCAGCCTTGCCTTCAATGCAGTGATAAAAATGGAGAGGATAGAGAGCTTATGGGGCCTCGGAGGGCAATCGTCGAGTATGCTTTTAAACCTTTAATAACTGTAAATTGTTATGCACAGATATAATTCATCACAGCCACAGTTCTTAACTGAACTGTGTCCAATGGAACATACACTTGCATAAGGCAACTGTGGCTGCAATCCTAAAACACTTTCCTGAGAGTAAGCCCATTGAATAAAATGGGAAGTACTTCCAACTAAATCCACTTAAGATTAGGCTACTGCATTAGTGACCAACTAAATTTCTGGTCAACTTTGAAAGCCCTATAGGTATGAGAACAGGTGATCTTAAGGGTTACTTACTCTCACCTGAACTCTAACAGCAAGTTATTGTGTCCCCTTGTTGTAAAAGGATTGTGTAATTGTACTGTGGTTTATTGAATACCTTTTTAGGAGAAATCCACTTGTCTTATTTACCCCTTGTTTTTAAAGGAAGGGCTTTGGTGCCTGCCTGGGCTGATTCAATTTGTCGCCTTCCCCTGAAACATGTGGTGTTCTGATGGTGATATTCAGCTTTTGTGGTTTTCATTGACTGTCAGTTTTATCTGGTATGTCATAGCAGATTGCATTATATTGTTTTCAATTCCTATGTAAAATGCTTTGGTAATGTTTGAGAAGCAGGATAAAAATATTTTAAATAGATAACGTTGAATGCCCACAATGCAACTAAATACCTGTCTATAGTTATGCTCTTTTTGCACTTGATATCCACTCAATATCCACCCAGGGAAAAGGTGCAGTCACCAACTCTGGTTTGGGAAATGTGGGGTGGAGCCTAGGAAGTGCAAGATTTAGGCAAGGCAAGGACCTCAGCTGAGTATAAAGCCATAGAATCCACCTTCTGATGCTGTCATTTTCTTCAGGGGAGCTGATCTCTGTAATCTGCAGATCACCTGTGGTTCCAGGAGATCTCCAAGTACCAACTAGAAGTCGGCAACCTTAGGCTAGAGTACATGAAGGACTACCTCCTTCATATTGTCCAGCCTACTGGTTAAAATCCTCTTCAAAAGAAAAGTTGCAAACTTTTAGCCTGGCCCATCTAGCTGTCCCTTTAATATCAGTTGATCAGCAGCAATTAGCAGGTGCTGTTTAGCTCCATACCATGGAAAGCTTCAGCTGCCTGTTCCTTTAAATTAAACTTCTATTAAAGGGACAGGAGTTTTTTCCCCAAACCCTGAGTAGTGTCCCTACTTGCAGAAGTTAAACAGGTAGCAACCAGACAAATGCAAGGCTCTTTTTCCATGGTAGCACCTCGCCTTTGGAATGAGGAAAGGCTTGGTAACGCTTAACAGCAACAGTTTTTAAGGCTTAGGTATCACTGTAGTAGCATCTGAAGCCTTCTTGGGCAGAAGGAAAGTTGCTGGTGTTATCAGAATGAATTACCAAGATCCAACCCTACATGTTTTTAAAGTATATTTATTAAGCTGGTGATAACATTCAGCTCACTCTCTTCTCCACAGACAGGCAGATACTGGAACTGGAAGGACATGCTAAGGAAAAGGGTGGTGGAGCACCTTTAGATTAGGCGGAGGAGACTAATGATAGGCTCCGTAGAAAGAAACGGGCATCCTTAGCTGTATTTCCTCACCCTGAGATTAAACTTCTTTCTCTGCACAGGAGGCTAAAACTCTGCAATGTGACTCAGTGCTGGAGCATCTGCTTTGCATGCTGAAAGTCTCAGGTTCAGCCCCCAGCATTGTAGTTAAAAGCATCCAGAATCCAGTAGCACCTATAAGACTAACAAAATGTGTGGTAGGGTATGAGCTTTCATGAGTTACAGCTCACTTCTTCAGATACAGCTAAAATGTGAGTCCATCTGTCCTTATATCTTGAAGAGTGGAGTGATTACAGAAGCCGAATGATAATATCCGATAAATGATAAAGGCAGGTGTGATTAAATAGGGTGGGGTATGTAGAGGGATAGCGGGTGTGGAGAATTCAGCATTGCTAATGAGACATGAAGCCTATATCTTGATCCAGTCCAGGTGGATGCACTGTCTTGAGCTTCATTATCAGTTGCAATTCAGCAGTCTAACATGGCTACCCATCTTAAAAGCATCCAGTAACAGCTAATGCAAAAACCCTCTTACCCAGACCTTGGAGATCAGCTGCCAGTCAGAGTAGACAATTCTAACCCTGACAGGCTAATAGTTTGTACAAAGCATCATCATGTGACTGTGTGACCTCCATGCTGATCATCTAGCAAACTGGCCTGCAGATCCCTCAGACCAAGAGGACTGTTCCCAAACCTAGGTGGCTTTAGAAGTAATATTGGGTTGACCCTACATACTACCAGGCAAGGGCTTATTCTTGCTACTTGTCTGCAGATGGCCAGGTGCTTTCTTCCCCAGGCCAGTTTGCACAACCAACATAATGAGCTGGTGAGCTGAATAATATATGAAAAGTAAGCCGTATCAGCGACGACTTACTTTTTTATCCTCGAGCAGGCGCATTGCTGACGACTCTGGCTTCGAGACCTCTGCGAAGGAGCCTGCTTGCCACCAGGAGGGGGCTTGCCAAATCAATGGCCTAAACACTCCTTCCCGCACCTCCCCTCCGTGTCCTCCCACTGTAGCCTCCAGGCTGCTGAAAAGCACCCACTTGCCGCCAGGAGAGGGCCTGCTGAATCAGTTTTCTAGAGCCCATTGTATTTTTTCACACAATGGACATTGTTTCTAGTCTTATAAATACAAATGATGATTCTACAAACTTTCTGATGTGAAGATGCTTCTATTTAGCGATGACTCCGCTTGTGGGGAGGGCAAAATATGTAAGAAGAGCTGCTCAGGCAGCAAATGCCTGAATTACTGCATATTCCTGATGGGGAGTAGTAATAGGTCTTAGCCAATGTGTCCAGCAGATTACAATGCAGGGAGTAGGGGAAGTGGTGGGAGTGAAATAATTAATTGGTTCTGTTGGGGAAAGGATTTCTCCATCTCTTTACTGTCTGCTTCATCAGAAGGGTGGTTCCCAGGGTGCAGGCATAAACAGTGTTTTGCTATCAGATGCTATAGTGTTCTCAATCCAAATTTCTTATGCAACAAGATTGACTGTTAAAGATGCAAGAACTGAGCTCCTTGTACAAACAAAAACACCTTCTTCACCTGCAAGTTAATTAAGCATTACAATTTCTTTCAGCAGCAAAACCTGATTCTCAAAAGCTTATGCTACAATAAAATTGGTTAGTCTTAAAGGTGCTACTGGACTCTTTTTGATTTTGCTACCACAGACTAACACGGCTAACTCCTCTGCAAAGTAAAGGAAGAGGGAGATCTTCTAGGGGATATGACTGAAGTCCCATGGCATTTCTGATTAAAGTAACTGGACTGACTTTATGGGCTGGCTCTGATCAAGTATGCTGCCCGTGTCATAAAATGAAGGAATAACTTCTCTGTATGAGGAGCCAAAATGTATCTTCTTCATTCTAATGATCCTGCTCTTGGAAGTTCTTTAATGCTTCTAGAAGTTGACTATATCATAAAATGCCATGCAGGTTGGTGCAGTGGATAGAGTGTATATATTGTGAATATGGGAAATCCTAAACTGAGCTGCCTGCTGAGCAGTAAACCTCAGGGGCATGTGCTCGCTCGGTCTCAGCCTAAGTTGCCCTTGAAGTGGTTGCAGTTGTCAATCAGGTTGACATCAGATTTTGAAATATCAGTTATGGTGTATCAGCTGCAGTGTGTGTCTGTGGGCATAATATTTATTTCTAAGGCCTGTAGACAGTTCTACTGAGTACTGTCTGTTGATGTAAATATGGTCCTATTGGATAGTTTCTATGTGGCTGAAGATGTCATGTTTAATTATTCATGCTCTGTTTCAGCAATGTTTCATCTCTGTGTTCGGATTTATGCTTGTTTCCAAATTTCTGCAACCCATACCTTATTTTGTTTGTTCACCAAATGTTCTAGCTGTTGATCTTACTGATTTGCACTGTATAATCTGCCTAGGGTTGCCAGGTCCCCTTACCCTCCTGGCGGGATGCGGGGGGGGATCCAACACTCACCTTTTTGTTGCACCTTGCACACGCTTAGTGTGCATGCAGTCCTGGGCCTGCACAATGATGTCAATTCTGAGAAGTTATGTCATTGCACAGGCCCGGGAGTGTGTGTATGTTTCAAAGCACGCTGATTTGCGCCCCAAATGGAGCCTGTCAGCCTGCTGCAAAGTGCAGGTGTGCTCCCATGGCAGCGTGATGACATCACTCCAGGGAGTGTGCCTGGGAGGCCTGTTCCTCCACCTTTCCCCCCACCTGCCAGCCAGGTGAGTGGTGGTGGTGGTGGAGGGTGGAAGGGGGATCCTCCACCCCCCACCAAGGGACCTTGGATCCCTAATTCTGCCTTGGGTCTCGGTGAGAAAGGCAGACAATAAGAGGTGGCTTCCCTTGATGTTAAAAGAACATTTACAAGGCTATGTTGTCCTAGGCAGTTAGCAACATTAATTGTAAAGCATGGCTGCCTTTCTACGAATCACATCACAGGAGTTCAGGAAAGTGGGGAGGAAAAAAGTTGCCTTCTAGTCACACAATTTCCTTCGGATATCTTCATACCTGCTCCTGGTGCAGTTACAGCTGTTTCCTTGGTTTCCTGCTTCTCTGCCCTCCTTCACCTGTACTATAGCCTCAGTCTTGGGAAGGTTTCCTGAAATACATTCTTGGCTATTTAATTCTGCTTCCTGGAATGCGGCTTTCCTTTTTTCACATTATTATTTAGACTTACAATTGTATGCAAAGTGACAGATTTAAAGCGCACAAAGAATGGTCAATATTCCTTTCTAAGAAACACAGTATTAGAAGGTGAAATATTAGATTACAACATGAAAAAGTAGCCTATTTTCTGATTATCATAATTTTTATAATACTCAGTTAGTGCCCCTTTTCCCATTATGCACAAAGCTTATAGTCTCCTCTTTTGAAAACTGTGGAGTTCACATTTTTATAGACTACTGAGTAGTGGATTCTCATACTGGTAAGTCTAAATATTTCCTAAATGCAGATTTTATTTTTTATATTTAATTGTCTTTCCAACTGTGAGCAGTTTATATCTTCTTTTTTCTGCACACAGACAAAATACTCATGTTCTGGGACCAAGCCATTAATGGATTTTATATACCAATAATAGCTCATCTTGCAGTCTGGCACGAGTTAATAACTGGAATAACTAGAGCCGGCTACTAGTTAAACATCTGAAGCTGATTGATCATCCAGCTTCCAATCAATTAATTGATGACTTAAATAAAATTTGCATATAATGAAGTCTCAACGCCTTTTTGAGGAACCGGAGGGGAGTGCAAAAGAGCATTTGTTCATGTGATTGTATGTTAGCCACCTTGGTGGCCCTATTAGGGCGGAAAGGCAGAGTAAAAATATTATTAATAAATATGTTCCCATTCATTGTTGAGGAAACTTTTAACATGAGGGGCAGTCCCCAGTGATAGTAACGTGCCCAAGCCAAAATAATTGTTAGGAATTACTTTGAAAAATTCTAAATATATTGGGGATTCGGTTTCGTTTTCGCAGCCATGTCGGACGCTCCTCTCGGCAGGTCCGAGAGGAAGCGGCCAAGCCGCCTGGCCGGGCGGCTGATCTGCAAAGGTTAGCCCCCAGACTCTCAGGCAGGGAGTCTGAGTCTGGGACGCGGCGGGAAGAGCCCTCTGACAGATCGAGGCAGGGGGTAAATCGCCCGTTTGTCCCTATGGAGGCCGGCAGATGAGCGCAGCACCCAGTGTGCTGCCGGGCTATGGAAAACGGCAAGGAGCAGAATTAGGCGAAAGCCTGTAAGTAAGCGAATCCCTTCTGTTACTACAAGCGCATGTGAGGAGTGGTGGGGTCTGAAGGTTAGAAGACTCGGATTTTTCCCCCCTCATAGAGTCTCGGAAGATTGGCGGTTCCCCCCCCCCTAAAATGGCAGCGAAAAAGCAGAGTCCTTCTCTTGGCAAGTCAGTTACGGCGGCCTTGCAGAGGGGCGAGACGCTTGAGGAACTGGTTAAAAGAGCGGTTATGGAAGCCATAAAACCCTTTGTTGACAAGCTGAATGAAACAGATCAAAGGGTGGGCTTAATTGAAAGCGATGTGAAAGCCATTAAAGAAGCAGCGGGGAGGGCAGAGAAGTCTGCCCGGGAAAGTGCGTCACTTACGAGAGCAGCGAACAGGGAATTAAAGTTGGTGGAAAATCAGCTGATTGGACTGCAAGTGGAGCGAACACAAACCATTTTGCGTCTCCAGAATGTTAAAGAGGAGGAAAAAGAGGATTTATGGGATCTCGCCTCGGAACTTTTAGCGACACCCACGAGGGCAACTAAAGAAGAAGTGAAAAGCGCCATTTTGGGAGTCCGTCGGGTATCTTCAAAATATGCAATGAAGCGGCAGCTGCCTCGCGAGATTGTTATCGAGTTTTCATCTAGGAGGGTCCGGGACAGTATCGTATATAATTCATACAATGCGGAATTGGACTTTCTGGGAAATAAAGTCAAGATATTGAAGGACGTTCCATTTTTAGTGCGGAAGAAAAGATTTAAGTACAAGATGTTGGCAGCTCTCTTGAGGGAACGGGATATAAAGTACAAATGGCTACTCCCGGAAGGAATCGGGTTTAGTTATAAAGATAAAGCTTACAAGATTAATTCGGAAGATCAGCTAAGGGATTTTGTGGATAAAAATTCAGAATTTGGACCAGATACCAAGCAAAGAGAAGAGGATCCGAAGCCTGAAGGGAGGGGGGAGGCAATGAGCGCTCCGGCGGGAGCTGCGCAGAGGGAATTGCGCCCGAGGCCCAGGGGAGGAAAAAAGTTAATTTGAACTGTAATTTGTAATTCGTATGATCAACCACTCCGTCACTATTTTATTAAGCTATTTTTTACTATGGCAGTATGAAGGGAAAGCATTGAAATGTAGTGTTTAGTGTTTGTAGGTCACCTTCCCCCTTTTTCCACCCCTCCTTTCCTTTCTCTTTTTTTCCCCTTCTTTCCCATCCCTTGTGCTATTGTAGTCTTTTGTAGTTACTGTCTTGTAGGTTATGTATGTATGCAGTAGTTTTGTATGTTAGATATTGAAAAATAAAAAATATTAAAAAAAGAAAAGAAAAATTCTAAATATATTAAATCTCAATAGAGTGTTGACAACCACAGAATTATACAAGGACAAATGGGTGATCTACAGAGACTTGTGGGGGGGTATAGCATTCCCCCTCCCCCGTAATTTCCTCTTTTCCTTCCCTTGCAACACCCACAGCCTGTCCCCATCTCCTTCCCAGTCGCCAGCCAACCTACCTTTGTCTGCTCCCATCTTTAGCTTTCCCTCCTTCCCTCTCCTTGACAGCCTCTACTGTGAAAACTATGGCTCAGGTGCATGGTGGGGAACCTGTAAGGTCTTGCAGGGGGCACCTCACTTTCCCCTATACCCCCTTTCCCACACTACTTCCTCTTTCGCTCTTCCTGGCAGCCATTATATCCTCACCTTTCCCCACTTCCTTCTCTTCTTGCCACCTACCAATCAACCTACCTTTTACCTGCCCCCCCCCATCTTCAGCTTTATTTATTTACTTTGTTTATATCCCACCTTTCTCCACAAGGTAGCTCACATTATTCTTCTGTCCTCCATTTATTCCTCCCAAGAACCCTATGAGATAGGTTAGGCTTAGAGTGTGTAACTGGCTGAAAGTCACCCAGTGGGCTTCCACAGCAGAGTGGTGATTCAAACTTGGGTCTCTCAGATTCTCATCTGAAAGTCTAGCCACTGCACTACAGTTGCTTTTGTAGGGTATTACTGCAACTGAACAGTAGCAAGCAAGTTGGGCCTGGGTAAGTCATAAAAACTGCCTAGTTGCCCAGTTGTTGGTGGGCCTGGTCCCTATGAGTCATCCCTCAAAGGCCAAAACTGACCTGGAAAGGGTTCTGTGCCTACCCCCCCTTTCCTGATAGAAACCAAGAACTGAAGGTTACAGTACTGTTGTGGTTGCCTGGCAATAGCTACTAAGGGCATCTGTTTCTTAAAGCTCCTTTTATCAATCTGTGGGTTTCTACTCCCCCCTCCATGTTTTTTTTTAAACTTTCAGATTTTTCTGGAAACCTGGGGCTCTTCTCAGGTCTGTAGAAAGATCTGATTTGTCTGTTCATTGGCCCAGTCTCTGAATGTAACTATCCAAAGATTTGGCCCTGTTGAGAAATAGATAGATTGATGATTCCAAAAGAGTTACTCCATGACTTAAATGCAATCTTAAGAATGCTTTGCTGGGAATAAGTCGCATTGGACAGACCGAAGGAGGATTCTAAGTAATCCTGTTTATAGTTGCTCTCCAAATGGGTTACTGGATTGGCTTCTTGATGGCACTAGATTAGATTGGAGATTAGATTGGACATCCAAGTTTTTCAGAACTCTGTCACAGCTATTTTACATTTTATTTTAAATGATGACGAGCATCTGTGTTTGGGTTCAAAACCATTATATGCTGTTAGTACAAGTTTTTACTGTGGTGACACATAAGCTGCTAGAAACCCATCACTGTTTACTCAAGATAATGTCTACCAGCACATTCACATGATAGTTATGACAGTAACAATCATGATTATCTCCAGAGTAACTCTGTGGTTTCCTCGTAGCATCCTCACTTAAATGGTAAAGACTCTTCATGCAAAAAGCTACGATAAAACTTTACAGTCTTTCAAGGGTTGTTTGTGGTTACCACCATTCCCTGGGGAAAAACTGATTGCTAGAACAGGTGACTAGTACAAGTAACCACAAATTAGAAGGGGATTAAGCTTCAAGTTTTATTTAGAGAGAGAGACATTTGGGATTTAATTTATCGTGCCTAATTAAATGACAGGTGTGTAGCTATCTCTGTCAGCCAGTAGGAGTGGGGAACTTGGTACTTTCTCTATGAATGCAATAAACTTGGAATTTCAGTCAACAAATAGGATCCCAAAAAATGAAGTAGGTGTCAACAGAACTCACTTTGGTTTCAAATACTGGCTACAGTAATGAGGACAGAGACCACGAGATTCCTTGTAGTCGGTGCCAAACTGCATGGGATGCGTTACTGGAACTCCTGGTGGGTTATTTGTCCCTGAAAAATAACCGTAGAGAGACCCTAATCCAGATCAGGCTGATGTTGGCTCTTCTTCACCAGTGCCGCTTCCCCAGCAGTGGGGGCGGGGGCGGGGACAGACACAGTATAGACAGATAGCATGGGAGAAAAGAGTTGCTCCCCTTCTGCTTCCCCTGCATCCTGGTCCAAACACAGACCAGTCCCTCCAGGGCTAATTTTAGAACCCTTTTACACATCTGGAGTTCCACTCTCAGAACTCAAGCATCACATGGCCCTAGCTTGGGGTCACAGTGAGTTGTTCTTACTGTTGTTGGAACAGTAGGGTTAAAGGCAACAAACCTATATCCGGTGGATGTTCTCCATTCAACAAGTGCAGCAACTGACTCGAACTGATGTTATTTAGGACTAGGATCATGTACTGAGACCGGGGTGATATAATCAAACACACTGACAATGTCACCCTAAGTATACTTGTATTCTGTTCAGATGAGCAATGTAAGCTGCATGCCATTTTTCAGATATTTGTACTAAAACAATTAGTAGTAAGATATAAATGCACATGCAGAAAGCAAGGTTTATGTGGCTATTTCATTATGCTTTGGCAGCCATTGATTGTATGGTTTTAATACATTAATTCTACAAGTTGCCCGAATGGTATATATAAATTCAAAATAGTTTGACCCATTTTGTTAAATTATTGATGGCAATCGAGAACTTTTCATGTCACCAGTTCCCTTAATATAGTTCTAAGCTCATGCTCAGATCAGATGTAGTTATGTGGGCAGAAAATCCCACTGAGCTCAGTAACACTTAATTCTAAGTAAGCATGCATTAGAACTGGGTTGTATGACTGCAATACTTAACATCTGAGCACACAGGTTTAGAATTAAACTAAAAGACTAAATGGATTATCTTGCTGGAATATACCATCTCCCCCGCCCAGTAGAAATGCGCTTGTGACTGAGCACCTGGTTTGTTCTAACACTGGAGTGTGCCCACTTTCCATATATCAGTAGACAGAGGACCCAACTTCTCTTTCCGTGGATGAATTTACTTATTATCAGAGGGAAAGAATGATGTATGTGTATCCAGGGCTTTTTTTCTGGGAAAAGAGGTGGTAAAACTCAGTGGTGGAACTCAGGACTGCACAATGATGTCACTTTGGGTCAGCTGGAACAAGGGGGGAGTTTTTTAAAGTTTAAATTGCCCTCGGCAAAAATGGTCACATGGCTGGTGGCTCCACCCCCTGATCTCCAGACAGGGGAGTTTAGATTGCCTTCTGCACCGCAGCACAGAGGGAGATCTAAACTCCCCTCTGCCTGGAGATCAGGGGGTGGGGCCACTGGCCATGTGACCATTTTCAAGAGGTGCCAGAACACTGGTCCACCGCGTTCCAGCTGAAAAAAAGCCGTGTGTATCCTTTTATTTTGATACTTATATCTTACTTATACCTACCTTTTCTCCTCAGTGGGGACCCAAAGCAGCTCACAACCCTGCTCTGTTTTATCCTCACAAGAACTCTACAAGGTAGGTTAGCCTGACTGGCCTAAGATCACCCAGCGCATTCATGGCAGAGTGGGGATTTGAACCTGGGTCTCCCAGATCCTAGTTTGACACTCTGACTGCTACACCATGCTGGCTCTCAGCTAGTTTGGATGGCATGTATAAAACAACTTTGGAAAATAATGTTGCTAGAAGAACTAGATTGAAAAAGTAGAGCTTTGCTTCTGTTAACAATGATTTAATTTGAGCAAATCTATGTACATGGAAAGTTGCCATAGCAGTAGCAGAGCTTTCATTGACTTAACACTATAGTCTAATTTTTTATTTTGGAGATGTATGACTTCTTGAGCAGGATCCTGCAGTAATTTTCTGTAGATCTCTCATAGCAAAGACTTGAGGTTCCTGTTGTATTAACCAAACACAATGAAGTGCCATTCAATTACTGAAATTTACTTTATTTTACTTTATGTATACTCTGCCTTTCTCCACAATGGGGACCCAAAGTGGTTTACATCAGTCTTCTCCTTTCTATTTTTTTCCTTACAACCACCCTGTGAGGTAGGTTAGGTTGAGTGTGTATGACTGGCTTGAGGTCACCCAGTGAGCTTTCATGCCAGAGCAGGGAATCGAACTGAGGTTGCCCAGTTCCTAGTCCGTCACTCTAGCCATTACTCCACACTGGCTCTCTGAATAGTATGACAGTTTAACCCTTACAAAAAAACCTCTTACAAAGCAAGTATTAGCGTCTATTAGCTACAGGAAAGTAAGATAGATTGATCAAGAGAACCAGGCTGTAGGATTCTGCGGCTTGCCTGAGGCCAATTTCTAATGCCAATTTGCTCTTATTAATAAGTATTTATGCACAACTGAAAGCACAAAATGGGACTGCTGAGAACATAATAAACAGTATATTATTTGCATGGGCAGCTTGCAGAACAGAATGAATAGTATTATTTGCCTGAATTAATGATGAAAAGGTTTGTCTAAATTATACTCACCTGAAATTGTTGAGCAAAGGATAAATTCTTTAAGGATCTAGGAGTGACACTTTACTTTATTTGGTATTTAGCCTGCCCTCCCCACAAGCAGGCTCAGGACGGGGTACAACATTCATAAAATACATAATTATATAAATACAATTAAAATCATAACTCAGATGGTCTATTGCACATTCCTGCCCTCAAATTCAGAGGGAGACATCTGGACGGACAGGATGTCATTGGATAGGAGAAGGAGACAGGAGGTTCAATGATGGTCTTAATACTGGCCTCACCCATATCAGTAGGACATAAACATATTTTTGTTTTTGTGAAGCTTTCTGCTTCAGAATGCACAACTAAAGCACAAATTGGGACTGTTCTATGAAATGGTCTAGATTGCATTATGAGGTGGAATTAGCAATCTGGAGCCCAATGCTATGCAGAGATAATATGCCTAAATCCGTTGAGCTCAATGAGGTTTAGGCCGCCTCACTCTCCATACAAAATGCAGCCTAAATTCCAAACTGATGTGCGGGTTCCTTTAACCTGCTGCTTATATTACCAGCATGGGCAGCTTTCAGAAGTTAATAAACAATATTTTTGCTTGATTTAATGAAACAAGAAAAGCTTAACTGTATTGTACTATTCTGAAATTCTACATCAAAGGATACATTAATTAAGGGTCTAGCAGTCAGCTGACACATTGATCAATAGGGCATGAACATATTGCTTTTTTATTTTTTTTCCAAAATTTTTGTTAGGTGAGAATATTAATACATACAACTTCCAAATAACATCTCAATATCATTTTCCCCCACCCTTTCCCTCCCCCCCTTTTTCAGGACTTCCAACAGCTTTCCAACCCTGTATCTTAATCTATTCCTAATCTATCCCCTATTTCTGTAACTCATTATATCATGTTTACATTTTTGTGGCGCTTCTAGCTTCAGAACCAAATGCAAAAAATTGCTTTGGGGTTTTTAGTTTACTAAATAAATGCATAGTTTAAAACTCAGGATTCAGAGATTTAAGATTTCCACTCCAATCTGGGAAGTTCTCAGATAAGAACCAGTACTGAAAATCAGATTTTCTGGAATTTCAAGTTCTTTTTGGGATGCAAGAGTTTGAGAAGCTGTGCGTTTAGAGAAAGAAAAGAACTTTGGGGGCACAGAACACCTACCAGCACAAATACTAGAGACAAGAACCCCCTATCCGGACATCTTAGGAAACTGACCGTGCAATCCCAAGAACATTTTCCTGGGACTGAGCCCCATGGAACAGACCTAAGTAGGGTTCTTCAGTAGACCTGATAAGGATGGCACTGTGTCTGAAGTACGTGTGACTTTTCAATACAGGAACCACCCAGTAATTTGAACTCCACTTTTTGTACAGGCCAGGATCATCAAAGAGTTCTTTCAAAATAATAGCGAACACTGATTTTGTAAATGTCTTTTATGCAGTCTACAAGTGCATGCTTAAATCTTGGGAACGTGTTAATAAAATTAGTATTTGCAATTTTATACATAAAGGAAAATATGTCTGCAAACCCTTTACATCTGTGCATTTTCATACTGAAAATCATGAAGCTATTCACACTTTGAACACTACAGCGGGTTTTAGTATTTTTCCCTTGACTTCAATGTATGGAATAACTGCACATCTTTTATAAAATGGCAAACTCAAGATCTCATGTGTGAACACATTTATGTCCAGTAGAAGTCAACAGTAAGTTATGTAAGTATTGTCAGCAGTAGGACCTCAGAAAGGGCAACAATTGTAGGGCAATCATTTTCTTCTAAAATGCTTGCCCTCCTTTTGCAGTTGCATGTTTCTTTTTTTTAAAAAAAGGCCATAAATATTTTATGCAAATATTAATTTTATAGTTTCTGTAATCAGCCTTCAATAAACACTTTGTTTCTTCTTCTAAATAGTAAATACGTTACCGTCTTGTGTTCCCATCCTCAAGTATTCTGAAGGTTTTCCAGCAGGACTGCAACATTTGTTAACTGATTGAAATGCTTTTCTGTATGACAAAGATACCCTTGATCAATCAGGCTGTAGTTTTTTGTTTTTTTTTAAAGGTGGCAAGACATATGTTAAGATAGAGGCATTCTTCCTTCACACTTCCATAGCAGGAGAATGCCTCTTTTGTGGGGATGTGGGCTGTGCTTCAGACCGACTGTGTATTCCTATGCAAGTTTATATATTATCGATCAATCAAATGCACGCTTCATTCTTTGGCCAAAATGCAGCCCTGATTTGCAGAACCACCTTCTATAAAACTTCGGGAGTTGCTAGAACTGACGCACTTGTTTGAAACGCCGCCTCGTATTGGTTCTGCTTTGGTCATGCTGGTTAGTTGGTAATTTCTCAAAAATGACTCAAGGAGCCAGCGGTTGGTCTTTGCTAAGGAACCACTTTCTAAATTCTTTCCGTGACAAACAAATGTCTCACTTACAGCTTTGCAACTCAGTGCGGCAAGGCATCCAACATAACGTGTTTTTAAGGCAATACTCAAAACTCCCCCCACCCGTTCAATTAAAAAAATGTAAAATATAGTCCTAAAGCGTAGCGCTTTATGCAGTAATCCCGTGAACAGCGAGACCCTTTTTACGGCAACGGGCAGAGAAAAAACATTCAGCGCGGAATTAAGGACTTTTCGTTGTTTTCCCCGCAGTGGTAAATTTAAAGTTAAACCTCGAGCAATTAAAGGGCAAATTAATGGCGCTTCTTAGACAAACGAATCCTTCCAACCACCGCAGCTTATTTTTGCTTTAAAAAGAAAATAAAATTAAGACCATTTTTGCTTTAAAAAAGTGATAAAAATTCAGACAAGCCTATCAATTCCCCCCGCCCCGCTCAGCACGTTTGATTGCTAAAAGCTTCGAGCTTAGCAGGGAAGACACCGCAGTAGTAACAGGGTTAATGTTTCCTGTTTGCCTTCCAGGCCCCCTCCCTCCTTTCCCCTAACCGCCCCCTCCACGCTCAGGCGGAAGTGAGTTCGCTGCTGTAGAGATTAAAAGGATTCCGAACTGTGGATCAGTTTCAATAACAGGCATCCAGAAAAGAGGCGTCCGTAGAAGGCGAACAGAGCGGAGCCCTCCAGAAAAAGAAATTCGGCTCGCCTAACATCGACGTGAGGGGGAGAGTTAAAAGAATAATAACTCGCAAGAGCATCCATTTAAAACAGAGCAACGCAGGAGAGAAAACCCAGTCCTCCTCCAGCGCGACGGTTCCGTTGGAATCCAACGCGATTCTTTTTCGTGGCTGCTGCGTGATTCGAACCCAACGCCGGTTTAAAAAAAAATTAGCCGCGCAGTTGGGAGTTTTGATGATCGCGGGAGTATAAATTCGGGATTTTCCCCTTCCCATTTGGGCATGAGGAAGGGCGTTGGAAAGCTTGCTTTGGAAAAGAACAAGTTTCCAGAGCACAGCGCGGAGGTAAAATGACAAAGGAAATGTGATCCCAGTCACTGCAGAAGCGCGGGCGGGTGAAAGAAGCAGCGAGAAACGCCGAAGGGGCGGGTGGGGGGATGCGGGAGGGAGGGGAGGAGGGGGCCGGAGCGTGGGCCGCTCGGATAGCATTGCACGGCGGGCTCCATTTGTGGCAGCGAATCTAATACGCCTCCCATGAATAATTCAAGGCGGCCGGCCGGGACCTGCCGCGGCTGCTCTTCTCCCAGGCGGCCCCTTGCGCCGGTCTGAGCGCGTGTGCGCCCGAGGGAGGGAGAGGACACGGGACGACCGCGTGCGCGCCCTCGCCGCCGCCCGGGTTGGAAGGCCGGCCCGGAGAGGAGGCCCGACGGCGTGAGCGCTCGGGGGCCGGGCGGGCGAGGAGACGGACCTCCGGAGCGGACGCGCTTGCCCTTCGCCCCCGCCCCGACTTCATTCATACCCGCCCCCCTTCCTCCTCGCCTGCCTCTCGGCTGCTGCGCCGGCGGAATCGCCATCGCCGCTTCCCGCTCCTCAGACATGCGGTGGTGGAGCCGGAGTGGGCGGACCGGGGCCGGAGGAACCTGCCTGGGCCACTTGCGCGCCTCTCGGAGCCTCTGGGGCTGAACCAGAACTCTCCTCTCCTCTCCCCGTTTGCCACCCGCCGCTCGCCACCGGGCTCCGAAGAACTGGGCTCCGCGGTCCCTTCCCGCCCCCCGCCCCAAGAAGGACTCCGCGAAGAGCCGCCCGCCCGCCCGGATCCAGTTCACGCTGGCTGGAAAGGAGAAGAGGCCGATGCCCGTTTCTGCTCAGGAAGCCCCCAGCCGCCCGCCACGCCGCCGCAGAGGCGTTGAACCCGGAGGAGGGGGAGGCGAGGAGCCTCTCAGGCACCGACTCGGCCCCCTGGAGCGCTTTCGCGGGGGGCGGCCCGTCGAGAGGGCGCCTTAAAGGAAGGCGAGGCGAGGAGGAGGAAGGCAGGCGAGGGGGCCGCCGGCTCCGACCGGGCCAAGCGGAGAGCCGCCGAGGCAGCTGCAGCGCCCCCACGCAGCGCCTCCTGGATGCCGCCCAGCGGGGCTCGGCCCGCGGGTCGCCGTCGCCGGCCTCGGCCCATGCTGCCGCCCTGCTAGCCCGGAGCGCGCTGCGCCGCCGCCCCTCCCCCCCTCTCCCCTCCCCCCTTCCCAATGGCTTCCTTCCCCGAGTCAGATTTCCAGATCTGCCCGCTGTGCAAGGAGATGTGCGGCTCGCCGGCTCCCATCTCGTCCAACTCATCCACCTCGTCGTCGTCCTCGCAGACGTCCAACTCGTCCGGCGGCGGCGGGGGCTCCTCGTCGTCCTCTTCCTCCTCGTGCGCCCCGTCGAGGCGCCTGCACGTCCTGCCCTGCTTGCACGCCTTCTGCCGCCAGTGCCTGGAGGCGCAGCGCCACCCCAGCGCGGGGGACTCGCTCAAACTGCGCTGCCCCGTCTGCGACCAGAAGGTGGTGATCTCGGAGCCGTCGGGCATGGACGCGCTGCCCTCCTCCAACTTCCTCCTCAGCAACCTGCTCGACGTGGTCGTCGTGGCCGCCGCCGCCGAGGACCAGAAGAACAACGGCCGGCCCGGCGGCCCAGGAGGCGGCGGCGGCGGCCCGGGGGGAAGCGGCGGCGGCGGCAGCAACAGCAGCACCAACAACCGGCACCACCACCCGCGCCAGCAGCAGGCGCAGCAGCAGCATCGCGCCTCGACCGGCGGCTCGTCGCCCGGCTCAGCGGCCGGCTCGGCGTCGTCGGGGGGCGGCGGCGGCGGCTCCTCGCTGCTCCTCCGGCGGCCCCACAGCCGGCAGGGCGAGCCTCGCTGCAGCTCGTGCGACGAAGGCAATGCCGTCAGCTCGCGCTGCCTCGACTGCCAGGAGCACCTGTGCGACAACTGCGTGCGCGCCCACCAGCGCGTCCGCCTCACCAAGGACCATTTCATCGAGCGCTTCGGACCCGGGCCGCCGGGCCCCGCCGCCGCCGCCGCCCAGCTCGCCCTCGGCCAGCCCTACTCCGCCGCGCCCTACAACATCCTCTCCGTCTTCCCGGACAGGGTCAACTACTGCCAACACCACGAGGACGAGGTGAGCCGTCCCGGCCCGGGAGAGTAACCGGGGGCGGCTGCGGGGGGGCGCGGTGTGGGGAGGCCTCCCTATAACTGGGTCCCTCAGGCACGAGTGACTGGGCTCAAGGAAGCCGCTTCTGCAACCCTTCCTCCAGGGCTGGGGGATTCGCAGCTAGCAGCAAATGGTGCTGGCTGGGGTGGTCTGCTATGAGTCCCGAATTTGGAGGAGAGGAACAAGGAGCGGTGGGCAGATAGGTTCAGGGGCTAAGAAACCTGGCCCAGATCGATCTAGCATTGCTCGAAGGGTGGGAGGGAGGGGGGGGGTGCTTGAAAATAGGAAACGTTATCAAGGTGGAACCTATTTGGCTGCCCTCACAAATGTCTTGAAGAGGATGTGCTGCACAGCCTTGACTGATTAATAATTCACTGCCCGACAAGGGGGATTACAGGCTGGGGGAGGCTGGTTTTTTGGAGAGTTTGACCGTTCGTGTTAGACTTTCTCTGGGTCTGTGTTTTGCATCGGGGTTTGATGGATCTGAGTCAGCAGGCAACTACGGGGAAAGGTTATTTGAAGACTGGTCTGTCTTCCCTGGTTAGTATTATACCACCAGTGGGATGCAGTGGTGGGGAATCCCCTCGCACTTAATCTAGGACAATGTAGGAGCTGAGTTGTATACTTAATTTGGCTTAAAATTCTAAATCCATAAACATGGGTTGTCTCTGTATTACTCTTGAAATCCATATTGGTCCTCCCAGTGGTTAATGGTAATAAAGTAACGCTTGTATTCAAATGACATTTTAAAGTTAGAATTCATAAGGATGTTAAATGTATCCATCCATACTCCCATGTTAGTATAGAGACAGTATTGCAGTGTTATTTTTAACGCTTTAGCTTTATCTCCCACGTGAGATCTTCATTCTCCCTTGGAGTTTGGGTGGTTCCAAGCCTTCTGACATAGGGACACATCCATTATTTTCACAGAGCTGTCATGTTCTCTACCCCCCTCCACACACACACACATGCACACACTGTTTACAGAGATTACCATTTCCCCCCAAACATCTGGCAATCCTAATTCCCTTTTAAATAGTTTCTCTCTTTAACGCTTCTTTTTTGCCTACATGTAATTCTTGCTACTTCCCAGTTCCTTGCAGGCTTAGTTCACATGGAGCTGTCCATGCTTAACTAAAAGTAATCTCCATAATACTCAATAAAGCAGCAGAGCTTTTGCTTATGCTGTAGGTGGGGTTGCATTATAAGGAACTGTTTTAAGAAGACCGGACAGCCTGGGCTGCTGGTGGAACAGTTGTGTGTACGTTCTGCCTGGCGGTGCTTTGGAAAGCAGATCTTTGCTGTGGGAATGTAGCACACCAAGGTGATGCTGGACCCCAATCTTGGACTTCTGCTACCGACGAACACAGCTACCCACCTGAAACTATCTTAAATGAGAACTGGCAAGCATAGCCTACAGCAGTCTGCCATTTGAATTCCTTCCATCCTTTCCGAGTGTTCTCTTTGAAAAGTCTGGCAGCTTGGTTCTTTTGGCAATACAGAAGCCATACTAGGGAGGCATGGGCAGGCTGCTTGTTAAATTTCTAGAATTAACAGATTTTTTCCCCCCTGGGAATAAGCCTATTGATGAATAAGGTCTGATGTTCTGAGTAGACCTGTTCAGGATTGCACTGTGAGTGGATCACACTGCGCAGACTGCTTTCCATTCTGTTTGTTTGCTGTTCTGCTTGCTGCTGTTGGGTCTTGCATTAGAAACATCGCAATCCCCATTGTGGAAGGAGCATAAGACCACCATTTCCCAGCTCATGAGATTTGGGAGAATCACATAATTTCTTTTGGTGAAGGCATGTGATAAGTAATACAGGAGTGTTAATTCTAGGAGCTTATTGGGATTTACTTGAGTCTGGAACTTAGCACGTGAGTTCTTCTGAGCAAGTGTGGAGTTCTTCTTCCTAACTACAGATTTCTTGCATGTGGGATGAGCAGATAAAATCTTCCATAGCTCAGAGGATGTGAACCCGCTATGCGAATGGCTTTGTGATTGATGAATTGTGTGCTTTTTAAAAAGTTTATCTGTTTTAAGGTTTTTAGGGAAAGTGATCTTTAAACATTGTTAAACAATTTGCCTAGACAGTGACAAGAGCTCTCTTGAGGGGTGTTGTGGACAGCTTTTGTAAGGTTGTCTTTGTGGGTTCCATGCGGTGGTATTTTGAAAACCAAAAGTTAGATTTACACCCAGTGTTTAATGTTATTGTGTATTAAAGACTGAATATTGTTTGTTGTTAATCTTTGCCACAAGTCTATCTTGAGATTCCACTGGGCAGAGTAAAAAACAAAATTGCCCACTGGAAATGGTGGATGGAGAAAGGAAATGTGAAAACATATCACAAAGTCACAGATACCCTACTGCCTAGCTCGTAACAGGAGAGAGCTATTTCAGGTATATTTGATGTTCAAATCCTAAAACAATTGGAAGGGCTAAGGTTATTAGCATTCCCTTTTTCCTAATGTTGAAGAGCATCCACAAACTTCATGCATTAGTTTCTAGATTGGTAGAGAAGAGCGGTTGTGGGGTAGAAATTGAGGAAACTGTTTTGGAAAGGGGATCTTTTTTTACCAAAGGGTACAATAAAAGTAAAATAAGCTTCTAGAACTGATGATTTAGAGCAAGAGCTGAATATTCTTACAGCAGTGTAAAGAGCAATTGATACAACAAGAAGACATTAAACTAGCAAATAGCTTCTAAAAAAGCAACTCTGCCATAGGAGAATTGTAAAAAAAGTAATGTGGTAACTATAACAATTAGCTCATTGCTGTAAACTGCAACTTTACACTGTGGAGTAATGAAACTCAGTTGAATCCAATCTATAACTAAAATGCAGCAACGCGTTGAAACTCTTCTTAGTGCGATCCTTAATTGCATATGTTTCCTAATTTCCTTTTAAAGGGGTCCCATTTTGCATAAAATAGTTTTAAACTACTAGGTATTTAAAATTAGTCACTCCAGTATAGCAAGATTGTTAGAAGATTCGGATTCCAAAGAAATAATACTTAGATGCAACTGCATGGGCTGAAATTCAACTTGTGCGCCAGCATTCCTGTTGGCGGTTTGCATAATGCCACAGTGGAATTTTCCATTAGCTTCATTGTTAAATAGAAGAGCTTACTCCCTACAAAAGTCTTTTAAAAAAGTTGGTTCTGACTACTTTTGAGATAAGATCCGTGTCTGAGGACTGAATGGGTAAGGGATTCCTTGATTATTGCCATGTATTAGCTTTTTAAAAAAAGAATGTATTTTAGCAAGTTCTAAGCAGATCATCAAGTAGCAAAGCATTCAGACCGACACACTGGCAATGTTCTTACAGTTTTCCTGTATGCTCATTGAGGAAAGCAGAAAAGAATGCTTGAATTTGAAAAATAAAAGGAATATTCAGAAACGCCTTTCAGGCATGGTTTGAGGAAATGCAAAAATCTCCTCATTAGGCACTTGAATCTCCCACAGAGCTCTCTTAGAGTTTAACAAATAACTCTTGCCTGTTTGTGAACATCTGAGAGACAATTGTAACTCTTAAATACAAAATTAAGAATGGAAAAGCTATCCATGCACTGGGTGAAAATATTTCTTGAAGTCAATAATAATTTCTTTTCCCACTTATTTTCAATTACAGTAAACTGGCTTGCCTTTCAAGGAAGTCTAAATTCTTTATTATGGCAGTTTCAGTCTTGTAAGATGCTTGGAAACTTAAAATGGTGTCACCTTTTAGTTGTGTTGCTGTTACTTGTTTTATATTAACAACAAACAGGCTGCCTGTTTTCATGATTCTTCATATTAAAACAGGTTCGAGAAATGGGCCTTCTTTCATTTCTCTGTGAAGGTTGGTATACAATTATTCAGTAAATAAGCATCTGAAAAGCTTGTCAACACAACTTTATTGATGCTTTTAAAAGAGGATTTAATGTGTGTGTTATAGTGGGGGAAGGAATGTACTTTGTCTTGCAATACATATTGTGGAGGGGGGTATGAATGTATGCTCTAGTACTTCCTTTAATTCAAGGTTTTTCAGTGGCGGAAAATGTCCTGTGTTGAGGGTCAGTACTCATAACTGCTGTGTGGAGGCTAGTTTATATTGCTTCATGTAGACATCTGCTTGTAGGCTGTGGCTCACTGTGTGCAGTAGGCAGTTGCTTACCAATAATGTTATGGTGACTGTTGTAGTGGCATAGAGAACAACTGACTGGTCTGTATGATGAGCCCCTTGTGAAGATGGCTGCCACATGGTTCAATTTAAAATGGCCACCACTTATCCTGAAAGTCTTCAGAAACTACAGTGGTTGTGCATGTTAAAGTCTACACCATCAAAACAGCGGTAAGAAAGGAGCTGCATATTACCTTATTCTTCAGGAGCACTGGTGTAACATCCAGTATCTTTTAAAAGATCCTCTTCTAGTTGAGCTTCAGAAGGCCCCAAGTTGCATATGTTTGTAAGTAATTAATGTGCATGGAAAAAGTGAACTAAAGAAATACTGGTTTTATTGTACCAAATAAAGAACAATAGGGGGGGGGTAGGTAGATTTGATCTAAAGTTAATAGGAAAATAATGTGCCTGATGGAACTGCAAATCTATGTTGTATTGGATTGTGCTACCAAGCCTTTAGTAGAATGGTGAAGAAAAAGCAACAGTGTTTGGGTATTTCCATTTCTTAGCTATTTTTGTCTAGTGTGAGGAGATACCAAAGAAGTATCCTGGAACCTTGCAAGGAAGCAAGTATGTACATTTTCTCAAACTAGCTGTGTTGATTACTGTAGGGAAGTTAAATGGGAGCTTGAAAAGTAGACGTGTTACAAGAGGAGGGAACATTTATTTGCTTAGGTAGCATCTTCTTTGCATTTTAGCTGTGCATAAGTGTGTATGTTCTTTAAAAATCTTCTAAAACTTTTCATGCAGATCTAGGAAACTTTAAATCTAAGTAGAACAGTGCTTCTGTCTAAAACAAATACCTGAGGCTCTACTTGGAATAGTTTCTCTACGGCTTCCCTCTTACCCCACCCAATTTTCCCTGTCATGAAGAGGATAAGAATTTTTTGTATACACTTCTCATGAAAGCATAGGGTGATGGAGTCAGTTTGCACCTACAGCACTGAATCTAAATCTTCACATTAAACCAGTGTTAAATAACTCAAAGGTGTATGCACACCAACCTCACTGTGGTTTTCAGAGTCAGATTACATATAAAAGACTGCGGGTGAGATGGAATGGAGTTTGAATGTTGTATATGCTTGTAAAAATTAAGAACAATAAAACAAATCCCTTCCCTCACAATTCTACCAGTGTATGTTGTAGGTTTCCTGTAAGGCTGGTGCTGCCTTAATTTTTTGATTAAAGTGTGCATATTGTAAAGATACTTACCATTGCCATTCGGTTTCTTTAAACAACTTGCCAAAACCGTGACACTGGGATAATAGGAACTGTTTACCTAAAAGACTTAAGTATCTGTGGGAGAATGTTTGAACAACAGACTGCATGGTGCCAGCTATCATAACAAGCTACCTCAATGGCCCACATCACCAAGACCCGGTTAGTGAAAAAGTGATTGTCTGGCCATGTAAGTTCTAAAGTAAGGAAAGTTCAACATTGCTCTTGTCTCCAAGTATTCTTATTCTTTATTTGTAGACTGCCTTTCTCACTGAGATCCAAGGCGGAAAATACAATATAATCAACAGCTAGGACATTTCACTGAGTTACGTACAGTAATGAACAGCAGTTCAGATATTCAGTGAAAGAAATACAATAGGGCATGCATGGAAGCAGGAAAGTTTGGTGAGGGGAGCATAAAACCAAGCACAGAGATGACATCTGTCTGAAACAAAGCATAACTAATTTACATGGCATGTTTAGCAATGTGGAAACTCCTTAGTAGGCACATGTCTACACCAGCAGATAGTACAGTGGACAGTGCCCAGTAGAACAGCGTGTAGTCCCTGTCCCTACCAGTGCATCTGTCTGAGCTATGTTTGAGTCTTTGAGCACGCGGATGAGAAGGAGAATTCAGGTTTGCAGCCAAGGGGCTTCTTGGGGAGGGATGGCACTCAAAATAAGTAAGTAAGAGTTTGAATCCAGTTTTGAAGCACGACTTTCAGCTCAGCTTTTCAACATATTTGAACCCAGCTTTGTTCCTCCTGATTCCCTCCCCCCTGATCATAGCATTGTGGTGTGGTCCTTCCAGTGGGTACCTCCCCCCATGAAGTTTTTTTTTTGTTTGCCTGAGGTGGGTCTCCCACTGTGAGCCAAAGTGACCTTCCTACTTTGACTGCCATCAGACAAGCTACCTTTGTTTTTCCTTCTGAAGCGCTAAAGCTGTGTTTGTGTGTGTGGGAGGGAGTGAGATTACCACTCTGTTAGAGTGGTATAGAAGAAAGCTTGAGGATATCTTTGAAATACCTTATCTTCCTGGGCCTTTCCCATCCGTTTTTTGTAGGGTTACTGTGCTTTTAAAATACAGAGTTCACCTTGGGAGCAAAGGTGGGCTGAAGGAATATTCAGATAGTTTTGTCTTGAGAGATAAAGCCCAAGCTTGAAGCCAGCTGGTGTGGTGAAACTATTTTGGTGTTAAAGGGTCAGTATTCTTAGAGATGCTCAGTTGGGGCAGAAGGCGAAGAGGGCAATGGCTACCGCTTAGCAGACCCTAGTCTTAAATTGCCAGTGAAGAGATGGTTGTAATGGAGCCATATTTTGAGGGGTGAAATGGAATGGAGTATATGAAGAAGACAGAATCTATTTGCAAAGCTACCTCTGTCCCAGATAAGAATTAGCCTGGCTTACTGTAAATCACAGAACAAGGCTGATGTGGTTGCATAAGATGCAATCGATACAAGACGTATGGAAGCTCTGGTCGCATTTAGGGCAGTGGAGTGGGTGAATCAGACTCTGCAACTTGTTCCACGTCATCAGAGACATTGCTTCAGTTGTGTGTTCAAGGTGCTTTCTTTCCTGTCTGCTACATTTGATGGTTTGTGCCTTTTTAAAAAAAGAAAAACGTGTCCTAGAAGACTGCCATTAGATAATTTTTTATTTTTTATAAAAGTAATGTGGATTTGTGTTGTGCCTTTTCTTAAATGAGAAACAGATTGAGGGAGTGTGTGTGTGTGTGTGTTTCGAAACAATGAAAACCCTCCTGTAGCTGTACTTCCTGGAATGTGTATATTCCTGCTCTGACAGAGCTGTGTGACCTTTTAAACTTAAGAGTGGGTTGAATTGAGCATCTTGAAATGGCACCTCTTTTAACATGTGCTAACCACACTAAAACAAGGGATGTGATGGTTTGGCTTGGTCCTCACCAACTACATTAAAAAAATTAAAAATGAAATCTTAAGCATGCTTAAATTGGATTAATAGCCACCTTAATAACGTTTTGTGCTATGTTCCTTCAGGACAGAAGCAAATCATGGTTAAGGAAAGCTAAGAGATTACTTAATTTTTTAAAATTTAAGCTGTGAAAAATTGTACTGCAGATCAGTTTAGATTCTTGGGTGTATCCTGCATCTAATTGTCTGCCATCTTAACTGTGTATTAAATGAAAACCAGGAAGTTGCATTTCCTTAGAAACCAAAATAGTGGCAATGATGAATACCAGTGGTTGTCAAATGTAGTCCATTATGCTGCTCCTGTGAATTTTGCAGCAAGGTTGGGGCAGGATCTTTTTTTACAGTGGGAAAAGGAAAAAAAAATGATATTACCCGCATGTACTTGTTTGCAACTCCAGTGAAACCTTAGATTCTAATGTCAACTTGTCTAACTCTGAATTTGTACACATTGGTTAAAGCTTATCTCTTTCCATCTTTAATGGGTTTTTCATTTGACTTTAGTAGCTGTTCAGCCAGAGATCTTATGAATTTTCCCTCTGAATGAGGGACTAGAAGCATCAGTTCTTTTTAAAAGTTCAGCATAAAGAACTGCAGAATGCAGTTGTTTTTTTAAAAAAACTTTCCACAGTGCTGAAGAATGCTGTAGCTGTTTTGCAAATCTAGTCTTAACAGTTGTGTGACAACCCAGCTGTCCAGTAATGTAAAACTGCTGAAGCACAACATAATGTGTACTTGCTTTGTAGAAGCAATTCAGCCAACAGAAATGCTGTTTTTGTGCCTGATAACCTTTATTGGCTTTGTCTAATATTTATCTGCTTTAGTCTTGGCTTATCAAAATATAGTGTAGTTCACATTACAAAAACTTGCTGGTTATGTCCAGCTGTGCCACAGAAGTGCTCCGTGACTCTTCTCCCTCTTGTAACATCTACAAGCAAGCAGTGCTGGACAAGATCTCATTTGCTTGTTGGAGCAGGTAGATACAGTGGAAGGGGTTTCATTGTGGACCCTCCCATTTTCAGAGTTTGTCCGTAGCAAGATGAAAGGTGGTCCTTTGAAGGCTATGTTTCTACTGGGACTGTTGCAGCCCAGCCAATAAACTCAACTGTAGGAGAGAGTGTGAGCTGTGTTGCAGCACGTCCTAATTTGGATCCTCGTGTTTGCTTTTTCTGCTCTACAGCACGATTGTAGATTAACTTGAAGAGTTTCTCTGATCATCAGCCTTATCTTGGAATGGAGATGAATAATAGATGTGGGCTTTGGTGTATTGGTTAAATGGCTTCCTGACCTCCACTTGAGCATGCTTTGGGCTCTCATTCCTCAAACTCAGGCATTTACAGAGGAATTGTAAATGTTGAAAACAGTGTATGCCCTTGTCCAGCACATGGTGTGGTTTCTGTTGTGGATCTGGCATGCTCTGAGCATGGATGTTGCATTTAATGAATCTGTCATGTAAAAGAAGCTGATTCAATTAAGGGAAACTTGAAGTCCTTCCTCTTTTCCCCTGATTATTCTTGTGTTTCTTATAGGCAAAAAAGCAGCAGAAATGCCAGTTTTTCATCTCTTTCTAAGCTGATTTTGTTTTAGTTTATACAGATATTGTGAACAAATGGAAGAGCATTAAGATGTAAACAAATAACCCAGAAAGCCCTTGAGCAGGCAGATACCACCTTTCTTTTCAAGTCATCCTTGTATCTTCTCACATGTGCCTGTGAAGCAGATGTTGATCTTGTTTACACTATACTTAAAAGACAATTATCCTTCTATAAATGTACTCCCTCTCCCCTTCCCTGTTTTTTTTTGGTTAAAGGAACAAATTGATAGCCTAATGAGAATTATTGACTGGGGCCTGTCGTCCGAGTGTTGCTTGGCATTCTTGGGTGATGACTCAGCAGCCTGGAAGTGTCTCTAGCTTTTTAAAATGTACTGTAAAGATTAGCACTAAACTCTTGACTCGTTAAGTTCAGGCAATTTTTGAATTTTATTATTTTTGAGACCAGTTCCTTATTTGGAACAGACTGTGCTTCCTTCATTACTTTGTCAATTAAAATAGAACTAACCTGATCTTGCATAGTTTGAAGCTTGCTAAAGTGGACTGACAGATGCCTACATGAGAGAGAGAGAGCACAGCAAGTGCATCATGATTGGAAGAACAGCATTTATGGGTTGCTTCGACTGGGAGATGCAGTCCTTTAAGGATGTGGGTCTCAGGCCCCAGTGGGTGTTATAGGTGAATCAACACTGTGAACTTGGAAGCAAATAGGTAGCCAGTGTAGCAGTCTCAAGACAGGCATAGCAGCTAGTTCCAGATAGTGCGTAGACTGTCTCATTCTGTTCCAGCTGAAGTTTCTAAATTATCTTCAAGGGTAGCCCCATTTCATACTTGTTAGAGTAGACCAGTTTTGAGGTAACTGGGACACAGCCAGCATATCTAGGTCTGCTGAGTTTAGGAAAGGAGCTGATTTCTCTTCCAAATGAAGCCGGGAATATCTTTTTTTTTGCCATAGCCCAGCCTGTTTTTTGTAATGAAAGATCAGGGTCCAGCAACCCACCCAAAGTGTTAACTGCCTCGGACAAATAAACTTACCCCACCCAGTATGGGCAGCCTAACACCGTTCAGAACATCACACGTCAGCCAGCCTATAACAAACTCTTGTGCTCCTAGAAGGTCAAAAGATGTACTTATTAGTGAGGATGTTGTGAGACCAACCAGGGCCCATCATGTCGGTTATCTGCACAGAATTAATCATTTCCTTTGACCTTCTGCTCTCTTTCCTACATGTTGCATTGATTGCTATTGTTTAGTACTACTGCTTGCTTTCCTTCTGTAAGGAGACTGTAGCAAAGTTATCTAGGAAGTCACGTTGTCTGCTACAAATATTACAGCTTCTTGGCCCTTTAGCTGCTGTTGTTTATATGTTTGATGTGTGCCTCATAAGGTGCTTCAGCTAATTTCTATATTGGATGGTTCTCTAGTTTAGAGAATCTTTGCATTTCACTATTTGGGGTATTGCTTGTTTCACTGAAAGATGTGTGGCTGTTGCAAAGGTAGCACATGTCAAAAGTAGAATGCCTTCGAGATTAAATTTAGCAAAGGCTAAATTTATATATGATTTTTCATCTCCAAAGGAAAAAAGTTCATGTGTGGAGTATCCTTGAAGGCATTTGAAACACCATGTGCTCCGGCTAGATTCCTTTGGAGTTAAGTCCAGAGAATCTGATGCATCTATTTCAATAAACTTCCTTATAGCTGCTCCTATTGCACAAAACAGAGCAAATATTACAGGATTCTTCATTTAATGTCTCTGGCTGCTGCTTTAGATTTTGAAGAAGCTAGCAGTGACTCATGGAAGCTCCTATTGAAATAAATGTTGTTTGTCTTTAAGGTGCCACTGAACATGTTTTAGATTTTGATACCTTTCTTTTACATTACAGACGACCAGTTTAACTACCGATTCAGCGGTCTGTGTAGATATATAATCACTATCAATTTATCCTCTTCATGCATTTAATTTTGTTGGCTATTTGGTACCTGGATCCTTAATATGTAGCTTTTAGGCTTTAGTTGGAAATAGTGCAGGGGAATATTCAGCTCTGCCAGATTGCCACCAGAAAATTGCATGGGCCACTTCTTGCAAAATCAAAGGTCAACACCACGCCTTAGTGGCAGCTGGGAAACTAATGATTTAATGCTGCTTTGACCTTTGACTTCCTAGTCTGTTTGAATCTGACCCAATGTTTTAATTTCCTAGTACTGCTGGGCTTTTGGCTTTTGTCTCTTTCCAGATGTAGCATGCATTTTAAGGCTTGTTACTAAATTAAAGATACCCCCTCCCCTGCTCCATGTCAGTAAAACCTTTAGCTTGAAAAGGAGAGAATACACAGCTTAGATTTGGTGCTTTGGTGGTCACTGAGTCTTAATTGGTTCATTACTAATGGCAATAAATATAAATACATTAGCATCATGCAGTACATGGAAGACACCTTATAAAGGAGTAGTCAAGATGAACATAATATTTCTAGATAATCTGTCAGAATTTGCATTTAGAATTTGATTTCTCTTATTTCGCGAAATATCTATTTATACAATTTAAAGTAGTCTAATTTAAATAGTTGACTTTCAAAATCAACCTCTGTATTAAAAAAGGCTCTTCTGTGAAGGAAATACCCAGTCTCATTTAATGGAGGAATGAGAGATTTTAAATCTGTTAACAGATTTGAGGGGAAATGTGTTGGGAGGTGAGATTCTTCAGTAAGATGTCTGTTTTGGAAGAGGGGAACTAACGCCTAAGCAAAGCTGTGAGAACATACTTCTGTTTGGAGAACTTGATACAGAGATGAGCTCTCTCGCTCTCGCTCTCCATTTGTACCCGTTCTTTCTCCCCTGTTGGGACTAAAAGTGGCTTTCATCATTCTCCCCTCCATTGTATCTTCATAACGGCCCTATGAGGTAGGTTATGCTGAATGTGTGACTGGCCCAAATTCACCCAGTGAGCTTCCCTGGCAGAGTGGGGATTCAAAGCAGGGTGTCCCAGATCTTAGTCCATCACTTAACTGGGCAGGGAGAGAAACAACTACCAGATAGAAAGATTTTCGGCTATGTAGGGAATACAGATGTTTTACTAATTTTTAATTGATAAAGGAGCGCAGCCATGATCTTCAGAATGTTGAAAAACCAATCCTTCAGTCATCCCAATCTTAAATCCACAACAGCATTTTTAACTGGCTCACTTACCAGTTTGATTGCAAGATAACTGAAGAAATGAGCATGCTTCATGAAAACTCATTTAGAAATGTGTTGTAAGTCTTTAAAGTGCCACTGGACTTTTGTTTTATTTTGCCACAATAGGTTAACGCTGCTCCCCATTTACAAAAGCACTATACTTGTTTCTGTTAGTTGAAATTAAAGCCCCAGGACTAAATACCACGGGGGGGGGGGTGGATTTGCTATTGTTACCTAACTAGAAGTTCTCTTTGAATCAAGCAAAGAAACTAGCCCTTTTTAAAGTGCTGGTGCTATGTTTTTCTTCAAAATATTTGTCTCCAAAGCCTCTATGCTATGCAAATTGGATGCTTTTTTTCTGTTTGTGGCTGCTTCTTCTAGCCCACTAGAACTGGAAAAATATGAAGGTAAGGAGTTTCAAGCATGGGAAGTACTTCTCTTAGACTTCATCCACCCTTTTTTAATTGAAAAACTTCTGCAGTCAAAAATGAACTTAAAAAATACAAAGAAAATGCCTTTCCCTTTAAATGCGAATAATTTGAGTAACAGTTAATATGCTATAAGGTATTTAGTATGTTATTATTAAAGAGTTCAGTGTTTTCAATTTTAGAAACTTCAACTTAATATCCAAATATGCTGATAGTCATACCTGTTATGACTATATGAGAGCATTTATGTCCAAACGATACACTTCATTTTCTTTACTATGGAATTTTTCTGTCTACGATTTGCATTTTTTCCTACCTCTCAGAAAGATACATGCGCTATTTTAGCACAGGATGCAGCAGTTTCAAGTCCTTCTCAAGAACTGGGTATACTTGCAATTTTTCTAATAGAAAATGAAGACATTTATACTTTAAAAATTCCATAAATATTTTATGTTGCTAAATCAGTTAAAGAAGTTTAGGTTTTTTAGGTAAGCCAGTAGTGCATATATTTCTGGTTTTTTCTGGTACTTCAATTTTTTTCCTTGCAGGGAAAATTTTTTCTTACATCTTGAAAATTTCTGAAAGCATTACATCTGTAACTCAACCCTTATTCATAAAACTGTGGAGTAAACATGTACTTGGAGATAATTTGCTTCTGAATAATAAATATGGGTGTAGACAGACTGTAGTTTAATGTTGATGGAAATATACTCTATACATACTAAGAGGAAATTAACGATGAACTTGCCTACAACAAGAAAAACAGAGCTGTAGGGAAAAAGAGTTGTGGAATGAAAGTGGAGAAACAGAGGATTGCTGTATGGAGGGTACAAGAATGTATATGTCTCTAACTTCTGTGTTTGCATGTATGTGAGTCTACAGTTTCTAAAGAGGGTGTTGGGCAATTTGTATAAGATATATGCTATCTAAGCCATGTTCCTTAATTCTAAGTTTATGGGGGAGAGATTATAAGATGTATGTACTTTGCTTTACTTCAGTTTTAAAGTAATTTGACATCCTAAGAAAGCAAGTGGGCAAAAATAATAGGGAAATCCTCATGTGTATAAAGCAGGGGTTGGGGCGCATCTATTGTTTAAACTATTTTCATTTTACATGGCAATATAAACTCTTAACAGCAAAAACCCTTTCCTCTTCCTCCCATCAGTTTGCTGCCTGTTCATTATTAACTGTTGTTCATTATTGTATTTTGCTCATTTAAGTCTTAGTGTTGATTATATTGTATTTCACTTAAACTGTGTAATCCTCCTTAGGTCTCAGTGAGAAAGGCAGACTGTAATTGTTGTTGTTGTTGATGATGATGATGATGATGATGATAGAGGAGGAGGAGGAACCAAACCAAAGGAAGCCAAAGCCTTTAGTTTGTAAAATCTGAACAAGGCTTTCAATGATAGGACATTTTTGAGGCTGTTGATTAAAGCGACAATGGCACATAACACACAGAGACAGTTTGTTTTTTCCCAATTTAGTAATTACAAAAAAGTAATTATTGACCTCCACTTCTCTAGAAAACAGTTTTTCTCCTCTAACCTTTTTAAGCCTGTTGTGACAAACTTTACAGATCCAGTCATGCTCAGAAGGTATTTCTGGACTTTCCTGGTGTTGAATAATGACAAGGAAAGCAACTGCTAATACATCTTAGTATGTACCTGGTTTGGAACAGTTCTCTCCAACACAGACTGTTTCTTGAGCAGGAAAAAAATCTTTCTTGGTGTTGTTCAGTACCCAAAACCAAGGAATTTGAAAAAAAAATTCTGACTTTTATGCATAAACAGTTGAAGGAATTCATACTCCACTTGTCCAGAGATCTTCCTGAAGCAGTTCACATGTAAAAACAATTGATATGAATTATCAATATTAAAAAGAATCATACCCCCAAATACCTACAAAACAGGCTAAAAGCAGACCCTAAAGCAATTAAAAATACAAAACTTTTTAGTTTAAAAGCCTGGGTGAAATTCATGATCTCATTGCCTCTTGTGTCTCCCCTGCAGTTGGGGGTTACACACAAAGCAGGGCTTGAGAGGCAGGTGGTGATTGGCGGGCGGGAGATGATCCTTCAAGTCCCCTGCCCCCAAGCTGTTTAAGCTTGGTAATTCTCCCAGTACCATACCACACACTTTGTCCTCAGAGAGAATGAAGTCAAGCTTGGGGACACTTGGCCAGATTATCTGACAGGCATCCTCCATTTCTGAATTTAGCAGTTTCCCCCATTTTTATTTGTTTCTTTTCACAAAATATCGCCTCATTACAATAGTTACTTTATCCAAGTTGTCAGCATTCTTTCAGTCTGTTAGCGTCTAGTAATCTTGCAACTGAGGTGGGAAACGGATTTATTGCACAATTTCCTGTATCTACAGGTGTTTCATCTGCCACAGTGTAACATCCCTGCTGGTTACTGACATTTGTGAGTGAATCTAACGCTAAGGAGAAATTGAGTGAGAGGAGTTAATATCAGAGTCCCTGTTCTGATATTTCAGACAATTATTCTACCCAGCCACACTCAGATATAGCAAATGTGCAGACTGGAAGAAAAAGGCCAAAGAGAAAAGAAAAAATAGTAAGGTGTAGAACGATCTGTAAGTTCTTATACTCTGTAGTGTCTGTGGGGCTTCTCTAAGCATGGAGACTGGTGGTGAGGTCTGCAACACAGGATCCCACACCTTCTGGGTCAATAAGGATCAACTTGCTAACGTTATTTAAATTTTGCTAACACTATTTATTAATTTAAATTTGAATCTGAAAAATTTCCAACTCAGATTCTCCCTGAAAATGCCCATCACTGCATATGATACAGATTAGAACAGCTTCAGAAGACCAGAAAACCTTGCTCTGCTGGCAGGCCCATCTAAATAATTCAGTCTTGCACTGCTGTCAGAATGCTAATAATGGCTGATTCCGCACACGTTGGATAATGCACTTCCAATCCTCTTTATAGATCATTTGGAACGGATTTTTTCATGTGCGGAACGGACCTTTGGACAGTTACCGTGAAGGGTCCTTCTCCTCTGACGGCAGGAGGACATCTTGGGTGTTTCCCACCATCCTATCAGGGAGGCAGGAAGTAGAAATTTCTTCCTCTTCCTCTAGTAGGTGGGACCACCCTCTCTGCCCTCAGTTCGGGTGACTCCCTCCAGCAGTAAGTATTCTTGCATCTCGGTCAGTAGGATAATCTCAGCCCCAAGGGGGGCCTGTTGACACTAGTAGACACAGAATAAGGATCAGACAGCATCAGAGACAATAAAGGGAAGGACACAGCAGAATAGATGAAAACAGGTTCAGCAGAAAGCATCCCTGAAGATCTTGGGAGGGCAAGATGTCCTCCTGCCGTCAGAGGAGAAGGACCCTTCACGGTAAGTGTCCAAAGGTCCATTCTCCCTCTGAGGCGGAGGACAGCTTGGGTGCTCCCAAAGCAGTGCCCTAATCTCTGAGTGGGACAAGATCTTCGTCATCCACAACGAGCTGAAGGACTCTTCTTCCGAAAGCTGCTGTGGCCGAAGAGTATGTGTGCAATCGGTAGTGTCTGATGAATGTAGATAATGATGACCAGGTTGCCGCTCTACATATTTCCTCCACTGGTGCATTTCTTCGAAGAGCTGCATTGGTTGCCGCGCACCTAGCAGAATGTGCTGTGATCCCTGTAGGGACTCTGAGTTTTTGGGCTTTGTATGCTTCCTCTATACAAGTCCTAATCAAGCGAGCGATCGACACTGAAGACATACATTGTCCTAGATGAGGAGGTGTGATGTTGATGAAAAGAGACTCCGTATGATGGATGTGCTCTGTCCTAATTAGGTATGCCTTGAGGACTCTTCTCACGTCCAGCATGTGCCATTCACGTTCCCTAGAATGTCTCGGGTTCGGACAAAAGGAGGGTAGGTTAATCTCCTGAGATCTATGAAAGTTGGGTAGGCCTTTGGTAGAAAGGACGGGTCCGTTCTCAGCACCACGCTATCCGCATGGAAAATGCAGAGGTCCGATCTGATGCACAAGGCACTCAACTCTGATACACATCGAGCCGAAGTTATAGCCACTAGGAAAATTGTCTTTAATTTGAGCCATTTCATAGGATCCTCCCTTATGGGTTCAAAGGGTTTTCTTGTGAGGGCCTGCAGAACGACGCTCAGATGCCACGTTGGGAACCTGTGAACCGTAGGGGGATTCAGCAATGTCGCCCCCCTGAGGAACTTACGTATATGTGGGTGTGACGAAAGAGCTTCCTCCCCCAGCGTAGGAATTACTCTACTAATGGCTGCTACCTGTCTCTTTAGTGTCGCCGGCTTCAGCCCGTGGTCTAAACCCTCTTGGAGAAAACCCAGGATGTTCCGCAGTGATGGTTTCAAAGGATCCACCTTCTTGCGCTTGCACCAGCGTGTGAAAGCTTTCCAGGTGGTATTGTAGATCTTTATTGTTGAGGTTTTTCGCGCTGCAAGTATGGTCCGGACTACTTGCGGTTGGTAACCCATCAGGGAGAGACGCTCCCGTTCAAGAGCTATCCTGTCAGCAACATCCACTCTGGATGTGGGTGCCAAATCGGGCCCTGTTGCAGGATGTCTGGGCGTAAGGGCAGATGTATTGGAGGCATGCTGGACAGTAGCTGAATGGAAGAAAACCATGGTCTCCTTGGCCACCATGGAGCTACTAGTATTACTTTCGCCCTCTGCTCCCGAATCTTTCTCAGAAGTCTGGGCAGCGTAGGCAGAGGAGGAAAGGCATAGAGAAGATCGCTTGGCCATGGAGAAGTGAGGGCGTCGATGCCCTCTGCTTGTGGATGGAAATATCTGCTGAAGAATCTTGGAACCTGTCGATTCAGATGTGTGGCAAACAGGTCTACCTCTGGGGTGCTGAAGTGTGATGTGATGAGCAGAAGGACCTCCCTGTGGAGAGACCACTCCCCCGGGTGAAGATTCTCTCGACTCAACCAGTCCGCTTGGATATTCAGTACCCCTCTGATGTGTTCCGCTTTGATGGATTGCAGATTCCTCTCTGCCCAGCCAATTATCTTTGCTGCCTCTCTCTGTAGTCCAGACGACCTCGTTCCCCCCGTCTGTTTATATAGGCCTTGGCAGCTATATTGTCCATCCTGATGAGAACATGTGAGTGTGAGATTTGTTTGCTGAAGCTGCTCAGAGCTAGAAAGATGGCTCTCATCTCCAGTATGTTGATTGGTAGAGTTTGTTCCTTTCGTGTCCAGATGCCCTGGACCGGGGATACATCCAGAGTGGCTCCCCATCCGTGGAGACTCGCATCTGTAAAAATTTGCTTGTATGTCAGGGTAAAGAAGATCTTGCCCTGTTTCAGGTTGGACTCTATCATCCACCATTTCAAACTCTCCTTGACCCGTCTGGGTAGCCGCATCCGTACAACCCTTCTTTGTGCGATCTGCAGTTGGAAGGGACTTAAGAAGAATTGCAGAGCCTGATGTGGAAAGATCCCCACTGGATGGCTTCCGCGTTTGCTGCTAACAGTCCTTGGAGTTTTGATAAATCCATCAGCAGGGATGAATGTTGTTTTATAACGCTGTATGCCAACTGCCACGTTTTGGCTATCTTTCCCTGGGGAAGGAAGAAGCATCCCGTCCTGGTATCTATTATTAGACCCAGGTGTTCCAGTCTTTGAGATGGCTGTAGAGAGCATTTGCATGAGTTTATTAGAAAACCGTGCACGGAATTGCAGAATGCGTCTGGTGTCTTGCGTGGACGTTTCTCTTGACCTGGACCTTATCAGGATGTTGTCGAGGTAGGGGTGGAGATGTAAACCCATTTCTCGAAGCCTGACGATCGGTACTATGAGGAGTTTGGTGAAAACCCTCGGGGCCGTGGCCAGGCCGAACGGTAGAGCTCTGAATTGTAGGTGGGTTCCCCCTACGCAGAATCTCAGGAACCTCCTGTGAGCTATGGCAATGGGGACGTGAAGATATGCTTCTGTGAGATCTATAGATGTTAGGAACTCTCCCTCCTGTAGCGCCTCAGCTATGGTGCGTAGAGTTTCCATTCGGAAGTGCCGTAACTTTATGAATTGGTTGACATATTTTAAGTCCAATATGGCTCTCCAGTCCCCATTTCTTTTTGGAACTGTGAAGAAGATGGAATAGACTCCTCTTCCTTCTTCATTCAGTGGAACTGGTTCGACTGCTTTTATTTCTATGAGATGACGCATTGCTCTGATTGTGATGTCCTGCCTGGATGGGTTTGTTTTCAGTGGGGAAATTAGGAAGCGCTCCGGTGTAAGAGAGCGAAATTCTATCGAGTAACCATTGGAAATTACTTCTCTTGCCCAGGCATCCACCTCTAAGTTCATCCAGGGCTGTCGAAAGAGAAGCAGTCTTCCTCCCACCGGAGCCTCCTGCGAGTCAGGGCTTCTGACCCTTGTCGTCCAATTCGTGCCTGCTGGTACGGTTGAAGTGTTGCCCCTGCTGTCTGGCCTGGAAGGTCCCTTTCCGTGTTTGGTTCCTTTGAAGGCTCCAGGTTCATTTTCCCTCTGGTCTGCTTCTGGGTAAGGTATGTTGGGATCTGAACGGTTGGTAGCCAAAGGGTCATCTATCGGTCCTTTTGAGGGACCTGGGTAGTGCTTTCTTCTTATCCTTGGTTTCAACTGGAACCTTGTCGAGTTGCTCCCCAAACAGCTTGCCACCCGTGAATGGATAGGACATCAGTATTATCTTAGCCTGGATATCTGCCGGCCATGCTCAAAGCCAGAAGAGGTGTCTAGCTGACGTTGTTGTGGCCATTGCCCTAGAGACAAAGGACCTAGTGTCCAGTGTGGCATAGGTGGTGAATGAATTGGCTATTAAGATTCTGTTTGCTCCCTCTATGAGTCGCTTGCTGCTGTTCGGAAGTAGCTCCATCAGTCTCCGTGTCCATACCACCGAGGCTCGGGAAATGATTGAAGCTATGGCGGAGGCTCTGACCGCCATAGCCATGGCCTCGTGCGCTCTCTTGAGGGGCCCGTCTCCCTTCTTATCCACAGCGTCTTTAATTGACCCCTGGCCATCTTCTGAGAGCAGACCTTGGGATTGGAGTGCTGTCATTGGAGCATCTACCACCGGTACCTGTAAACACTCAGAGGTATAGTTAGGCAGAGCATACAGTTTCTTAACTGAGTTTGAGAACTGCTTGGGGGCTGCTGGCATAGCCCACTCCTCCTTCAGCTTTCTCTCAAAGAACTCAGGGAATGGAAAGACCTTGTCCTTGTCCTCTGATCTGGAGAAGAACTCTTTGTTCCCTCTGGGTCTGGTGGCAGAAGATTCCGCCCTGGATTCCTCCTCTTCCCCTTTAGGTGTTTCCCTGAGGTCTAAGGCTGTTAAAGTCTTTGACAGCACGTATTGGTAATCCTCTGTCTGAAACAACCTGGTAGACTGTTCTACCTTAGGGTCCTCTTCCTCCTCACCTTCCTCTGAGAGGAAGCCCCCATCGTCTGAGCCTTCACTAATGGAAGAGGTGTCTTCCGGCCAGCATACTGAACTATCAGAGTGCATGCCCACAATCTTTTTGGCAACCTTTGTTGGCCAGGGGTTACTCGCTTCCAGATTGGTAGGGTTGTTTGCTGCCCGTCTGGGAAGTTGCTCAGTACTATAACATTGGGGCTCAGGCTGACACAATGAAAGCAATTGTTCTCTCACCGACCTCCCAATGGCCTCCAGGATTTCTGGGGACAGGGCGCTGTTAGAGTCACTTACAGTAGTCTCTCTTTCCATGTGGCTGGAGCTCTGGGTACCAGGATCGTCTTCGAGTTGGAATTCTCCTGCCGGGAGGTTGGCAACTGCGTCGCTGCGTTCGCACGGGAAAACTGCCGAGGCCAAGTTTCCCGCCAAAAAAGAGCTCTGCCGCGCCTCAGCCTGCCGGATGGGGCGCACAGCCTTCCCCTGGTCCTGCTTCGCTAGCCGGGGCCATTTAGGGGGTCTGTCCTCAGTTGTTGGTCTTTCTTGGCTGGACAACCGTGCAGGCTTTGTTTGCATGCCGGCGCCGCCTGAGCCTGTCGATGGTAGGACAGCTTCCTGGGCACGATCTGATGCCTTTTCCAAAAAACTGTCTTCGGAGTCTGATGACTCTCTGCAGGCCATGTCTCCTCCTCTAAATCTCTCCCTCAAGGGCAAGAAAAAGGTAGAGAAGAAGGTAGAACAAAGAAAGGCGATTCTGAAGTATGAAGGTATAGATAGGAAAAAATTAGATTTAGATTTGGATTTAGCTTAGAAAGGGAAAGGGAAAGTAAGTAGTTAGCAGAGCTAAGTCACTGTGATACTGCTCTCCCCTGAGGCAGGAAAGAACTGAGGGCAGAGAGGGTGGTCCCACCTACTAGAGGAAGAGGAAGAAATTTCTACTTCCTGCCTCCCCGATAAGATGGTGGGAAACACCCAAGATGTCCTCCACCTCAGAGGGAGAACAAAAAATCCACCTCAAACGATTTATAAAGTGCATTGAAAGTGCATTATCCAACGTGTGCAGAATCAGCCATTGTGGGGCCACACATGAGCCAGTGCTGGAAAACCTCTGGAGAAAATAGATGCTTAGCTAATCTGCCTACATTATGGCACCCTGAGTAGACTTTGGTGTGATGATCAAAGCTGTGACTCAAGAATATATTGGAAGAGGCAGTCCTGAAAATATTTGGGTCCTATGCCCTTGAGAACTTTATTGGACCTAGAAACAAATAGGCAGATGGTGAAGTATCTTAAACCCTGGTGTAAGACATGAATCACACTTAATTCTATGTAGTAAACGAGTCACACCATTTTGCACAGGATGAAGTTTATGAATAGCTTTCAAGGTCAGCCTCACGTACCATGTACTACAGTAGCCCATGCTCATGATTACAGTAGTGTGCCTCAGTGGCCAGATTGTTGAATGTCTTGGTGGATTGAAGAGAAGGGAACAGTTTCTGTGCTAAATGCAGAGAGTAGAATGTACTTAGGCACTGTGATAAGCTGTTAGAATAGCAGAATTGTTTCCTATCAATAGTAGGTAGTGTGATAGTCTCCAGAACCTTTGCCTGGAAAGTTTAAACAAAGATGTATAATTGAGTGTCATCAACATACTGATGGCAAGCTACTTCAAAGCCACAGATTACCTTCCCTGAAGTTTTTGCGTAGATATTTAAAAATATTGGAGCCAATACAGAACCCTACTGCACTCTGCAGGAAAAGATCCTCTTCCTTGTTCAGATTCCCCAATTACTACCCTCTGCCAAGAAAAGATTTAAAGCACTCCATTACCCTTCCTCTTAATTCAAGTTCCTGCTCTAAATGCTTCAATAATATTGAGTGGTTAACTGTGTTGAAGGCTGCCGAAAGGTTTAATAGCAATAGAAGGAAGGCACAGCCCTTAACCTCAGTCTACCTGTACTGACTCTGCTAGACCTAAAGCCAGAATGAAAACAGCCAAGGACAGATGTGTCATTCTTGAAATCCTGACATTTCTCCCACCTCTCTTGCAATTATTCCCCCCTGCACGCAAGTTCAGCAATGGTCTGTAATTGGCCACATCTTTTTTAAAAATCCGAATTAAGTTTTTTTTCAATGAAAGTTGAATAAACTTTCTTTGAATGCCCTGCTGAAAAAACCTTTGGTTCAATGAGGTTAATAATCATCATGGATGGCTTTTTCACTTTCTCCGAGCATAGTTTTATAAGTCAAGATGGGCAGGGATTATGATGGCAGAGGCAGCCTTTGCAACCCCAAGAATTCTGTCAGCATGCTTGGGAATGCCACATCAAATGGACCGTATGGTGAACAGCTAAATTCTTCTCTAAAATTGCATTCACAGTCACGAGTTGAACCTGTGGCCCTTTTTGCACTTTATTAAATGAGTGCCATATGAATCCTTTGCTGCTCCAAGTAAACAGCCATTTTATGCTATTTAGTACTCCCAACATTGCTTTAATTAATGCGCTTACAGTGTAAACCACTGTTCTCCCTCTGAGGCAGAGGACATCTTGATGGGTGAGTCCCATCCTCTAGTCAGGGAGGCAGGAACAAGTTTTCTATTTCCTGTCTTCCTAGAGGGAGTCACCCTTTCTTTCAGTTTCATTCCTGCCTCAACAGGGAGAGCAGCTTCATCCGTGCGCTGCCTTGCCTTTCAACTGTTTTTCTTACTTTCCTTTGCTTCTACTTTTCAGAACCTGGTTCTTGCCTTGTTTACTCCTTTCTACTCTACTTCCTTGCGATTCTCTTTCTCCCTGTGGGCCTGCTAGAAGGCTTGCAGGGGAAGCTTTCTCCTTCCTTCCTTCGGCTGTGGCGGCCATTTCATGGCAAGACAGAATCATGGACCAGCAGAACATGCTCTTCCATCACAATAGGATTCCTCTCCAAAGGAGAGTTGGAAGCCCCCCTCACCGCTGCTTCCTGGCAACAACCCCAGAGACAGTGGGGTAAACCACAAAGAAGCCGCAGCTGCGGCCACTCACGTCGCGAAGAAACTGGAAGCGCAAAAGCGCTATTCCTCCCTGGGCAAAGGTAGCCATTTCTGGCCTTGCAAATGAGCACAACATTGCCAATCAGCTGGGAGGCGGCTATGGAGTGGATTTCTCCCCATCCTTAAGCCAGTCTAACGTAACACCCGGTGCGTAACACCCGGTGCAGGGCAGCCAAGCCGGTCTGAGATTCAACAATCATTCGTGCCTCCAGAGCCCATGGCAAATGAAGGAGGGCTACTCGTGAGTAATGCGATGGGATCGGGACCCGTGGTAGTACCTCAGGAATTCCTAAATATCATTAGATTATTTTTTTTTTAAAACTATCTTATCTTACCTCAGAAAGCCACGGCAGTCATTTCTGGCCGTGCCAATGCTGGCAACCTTGCCAACAGACCAGGAGGTGGCTGCGGAGTGGTTTCCCACATCCAAAGCAATCAATAGGCGCAAGACCCAGTGAGAGCACCAAATAGCAATGGCCTCAGTGCTGCTGCTGGTCTACTTGTGAGTAAAGCAATTGTGTCAGGCACTGCAGTGCTATTCCCAGATTACCTAAACTTGATTACATAAACTGAGAGTGCCAATTTTTGTCAGAGTGCTGAGGGAAGAGACAGGCCTCCCTCTGGTCCTTCCTCTAGACCTTCCACCCCCCACCCCCCCGCCACCAAAACAGGGAAGTGGAAGAGGCTATTTCTTACAAAGGGAATCCTAGCAGGCCCTCTAGAAAGGAAACCTATACCAGAAAAAGAAAGGGAAACTGAAACTTATTCAGATAGTGACGTTTTTTCTCCCTGTTGGTTCCATATGTGCCTACACGCCCCTTTTTCCTCCAGGGAATGGGGCCTGCTCTCCCCAGGGTTCTCAATCTCTTTTAATCAGCACAGAGTAACTTTATTCTGTAGAAACAAAGAAAATAGCACAAGGCCTAGCAGGCCTTCAGCCAGCTCACGTAGACATGAGTAAACCCTAGACTGGAATGGAACTGCTCCAGTTTTTAGTATCTTGGGACCAACATAAAACATGAAACTGACTCCACAGCGTTACAATTGCCTGTGCTGAGAGAGTTCTTGCTGCAATTGTGTTCATCCTGTCTCTGGAATCTTTCCTGTATGACACCATTTTTAACAAGAGACAATTTGGTGTTATGGCTGGAGTGTTGGGCTGGGATCTAGGAGATCCAGATTCTCATGCCATTCTCCTTGGGAGACCTGCCTGTGGCCTTGGGCCTGTGGCATTCTCTAGGCCTGGCTTACCTTTGGGTTTGTTGCGTGTGGCTAGAATGGAAAGATATGAAATGTTGTATACGTCTTGGAGCCCCCACTGGGGCTGAAAGCTGGGGTTTAGATAAACACAACCATCTTTATACCCAGAAAGGTGCCCCGGGGCAAGAAGTCCTTGATGAATAAACTTTCATTGAATTGGCTACTGGCAGGGCCTCTGCTGTAACCCTTAGCAAATATATTCTTAGTTCCAGTGGTGGTTATTATTGTTGTTGAGGATCTACAGATTAAATCACACCTCATCTCTATTTCACTCTCTATAGGCAGCAAATGCTATAAACTGTTAGTCTATGTGAGAACCAGAATTCTCTGTTGCAATTTTTCTAAGCTCCTGATGAACAGGTCATTATGATCTCTCTGCCATCCCCCTGAAGGGAGCATGAAACATGTTTAACCCTATCCTAGGGCATAAAAGGTATGGGCCAAAGTGCTTTGAATTGAGGCCATTGGTCATCTCTAATAGCAGATTGCATCCTTGTAGGAAAAGATAAAAGCCCAGTGGTTCCCTAAGAACTAACATTTATTTGCTGTGTGTTTTTGTGAGTCCAGTTTACTTTTTCAGATATCTGTGTGTTTCATAGTGACTGTTGCTGTGACTTTACAAAGAGACTGGATTCTTCAGTCCAAAAAGACAGCACTATTGTTACAGGTAAGTGCATCCCTTCTTTCTCATGCCTCCACTCCTCCAGGACAAGAGGAAAAGGAGTGTACACTATATTCTTCACAGTACCAAAAGAATGGAGACTGGAGGGTGATATTAGACTTAAAATATTCAACAAGTTCATAAAACTTAGGCAGTTTGGAGACAATGAGATCCATCACAAAATCCCTACCAATGGAGGGCCCATAGCACAGTGGCAGATCACCTGCCTTGCATACAGAAGGACCCAGGTTCAGACCCTGGCGTCAGTTTGTTCATGGATATCAGGGTCAACTTACACCAAAGGAGTACCTTACTGTACTAGATTTAATGGAAGCATATATTCACATTCCAATCTTGTCCAGGCACTGAAGACTCCTCCATTTCTGCTCAGCGGGGCTCCATCTACAGTTCAGAGTACTTCCATTTGGTCTCTCTAGGACACCAAGGGCCTTCACAAAGAATTTGATCAACCCAGTATATAAGCTAAGCATTAATCTACACATTTACCTGGATGACTTGCTGATCAGGTTAAGCTCTGCATGCCTACAAGCTTCCAGTTCCTGATCAATTTACAGAGAAGTTCTTTATAATCCAAACAGTGACTAGAACATCTGGAAGCCCTATTAGAACAACACACAATTGTTTGTTCCTAATGGAAGCAGTGGCAAAGAAGAGAAAGGAGATGTCATAAGGGATCATCAAGGCCAAGTATTTATTGATGACATTTGCGAAACCGATGGGTCTGCTGATTTCAAGTATCAATGCCATCCATTGAGGTCGACTACATACAAGACCCTTACAGACTTCTGAGACCCTTCCAACTACAAATTATGAACAAGAAAGGCCTTTCCATTCAGTTCCCCCTCTCAGTAAAAATAAATAAATAAAATAATAATAATTTTTTAAAAGTCTCATATGGTGGACACCTATGACCAGCCTTCTGCAAGGAAAGCAACACTGCATTCCAGTAATGGAACAGGTTCCACGGACACCAGTCTGTCCAGATGGGGAGCTGCACTAGAAGATCCACCAGTGCAAGGTCATTAGTCCAGCAGTGAGATGAGACCCTCTGTCAACCTACCGCAGCTTTGGGCCATTTATCTAGCCCTGCTACACTTCAGACCACAAATACTAGACGAACACGTTCTGATCAGAACAGACAGCATGTCAACCAATTTCACCAGGTGCTTCCATCTCGAGGACTAAGTAACTGATGCGTTGACATCACAGTGGCCAAGCATTCTGCTGTTTGCCTTCCAACCACTCCGATTCTCCTGAAGCCAATCAGGAAGATAAGGAAACAAAAACAAACAAACAAAAAAGCAGAAATCATATTGGTAGTACCCTACTGCCCTCAGCTCCCACAGTTCTCTGCTCTTCCAACAGCTGTCAACACTTCCACCACTGACTTCTCCAATATCTCTGGATATGCTCCAGCAATGCCAAGTTCCACATCCATACCTGGAATAGCTACATTTAACTGCATGAAGAGTGAGCGAGACACTCTCGGCTAGGTTATTCACAAGAAGTAACCAACATGTGACTGGCCTCTAGGAGACAGTCCGCTAACAGGATATATAATGCATCATAAAAAGCCTTCACAGGAGATGCAAAAGAAAAGGGGTTATTGTCATGAAACCCAAAACCAGATCCATTCTATACTTCCTACAGGTCGGTCATGCAAGCGGTCTCAGAGCCTCAATCTTAAGATGTCAGGTCACAGTCTTAACAACAGTACTGCCACGGTACTCGGGTCTGAGTCTGTCCAGACACCTCATGTATGTAGCTCCCTCTAGTGTTACACTCTGAAGGATCCACCACAGGTTCACCAATTTCTGACTTGGAAAATGCATACAGTTGTGTATGCTGTTACCAGACACCCCTTTGAGAGCCTGTCAAGGAAATTCCTCTTATGTGCTTGAGGGCTTTGTTCCTCTTTGCAGTTACATCTGCAAGAAGGGTATCGGAACCGGGTACCCTGTTAATTAGCTTGAGCTACGCATCTTACACAAGGACAAAGTGGTCCTGAGAACAGATCCTACCCTCATACCAAAAGTGATCTCTCCCACAGATCACTGGAATTATGTCTACTATCAGTTGACCAAATATTTTTCATACCAAAGAAGAAACGTGGCACGCTCTGGACATAAGACTTACTCTAAAAGCATTTCTTTATAGAAATCTGGAGCAAATCTGGAAAACAGCTTCCTTATTTATCTCTATATTCTCACCAAATAAAGGGATGAGGATGTCTAAATCTGCCATTAGGAGTAACTTCGAGGCATGCATTATTGAAGCACACAAAATTCAAAAAACTAGACATACCAGCTAGGATTACTACTCACTCAGTATGAAGTGCTGCACCAGCACAGCATTTATCAGACATGCTACAGTTAAGGCAGCTACTTGGTCGTCTGTATCTACCTTTATTAAACACTATAAGCTGAACACTTATGACTTAGCTGATGCAGCATTTGGCAGAAGAGTATTACAACATATTTTATGACCAGATGACAATGACCCACCCAGAAAATAGCGACACTGCTCTGGGAGGTCCCATCAGGATGTCCTCTGCCTCAGAGGGAGAACGAACCATTGGATACTCACCGTGAAGGGTCCTTCTCCTCTGAGGAAAGGAGGACATCTTGCCCCTCCTGACGTCATTGTCTTTTCACTCTCTTCTGCCTGACAAATTTACTTCCTGTCCTGATGTTTCCCCTTAACATGTTTGTTCTCACCTTTCTCCTTGTTATTCAATTCTAGAGTGTCATATTCATAATTATGATGCTATAACTGCTTTCGGAGTTGCCAAAACTGAAAGAAAGGGTGACTCCCACTAGGAAGACAGGAAGTAGAAAACTTGTTACTGCCTCCCTAACTAGAGGGTGGGAATCACCCATCAAGATGTCCTCCTTTCCTCAGAGGAGAAGGACCCTTCACGGTGGGTATCCAATGGTCCGTTCTCCCCAGTGGGAACTCAAAGCAGCTTACATTGCTCTCCTCCATTTTACCCATTTTAGTCTAAAAGTGTTTGACTAGCCCAGGGTCACTTGGTGAGTTTTCATCGCAGAGTGCAGATTTCAGCCTGGGTCTTCTAGATCCTAGTCCAGTACTCCAGTCTTCATGCCATGTTGGCTCTCTTTCAGTAACTGGATTCTTACCCACAGTTTGATACTGGTTGTCACAGTTACTAGGAGAGAAACTCATTTAATAAAACGCCTGCATTCAGAAGTCATCATGGCTAATATAGTTGAAAACTCCTGTTTGTAATCTTAGTTTGTTGCATAATGGGAAAAGGAGGGAGTGGTTGAGCCCGGCAGTTACTCAGGTTTCTGCACATCATGAATTTTGGTTGGTTTGTGACATCGGAACTGAGCCAGTGTGTCCCTTTCTGACAAACCGTGTTTGGAAAAGCTGAGATTCAGCCTGCCTCTGAGGGGTAACTCCCTGGAAACCTAGAGCTACTTGGCATAGGGTGGGTTCTGTGCTGCTGTTTTTTCTTCCCAACCTTCTGTGCAAAAAAACGCTGTATTTATACATTGCATAATTTATGCTAATTTGTATAGATTGCAAATTCAGCTGGGGGGCGCTTTGTTCTGCTTTTTTTTTTTGTTCAGATAAATTAGTCCCCAGTGGCAACTTTGTTCTTTTTGCTCCTTTCTACTCCCATCTTTCCAAAGTAAAAGCTAGAATTGTCACATCAGCTTTGGTTCTATAGAATTTGGCAACACGGGTAGAATTCGTGGTATTCTCAGATTCTACAAGGGCATCCAGGGAATTTATTCTCTCTGCTTTTTAGTAGCAATCCTTCCATTCATACCATCTGTCCCTTAAGGGCCAGTGATAGTTTTCCCCTGTACACCTGGCCAATTGCAAGGTATCCTGTTTTACAGCCCATAAGGTAGCGGTTGCTGAACTTTATAGCATCGCAAATTACAACGGTGAAATTTTTTTTAGATGTAAACTTTCTGAAAAGTTGGCTGTATTTCTTTTGAACCTCTGTAAGAGATGGTACTTAACTTAGCTTTTCTTTGTTACTGTAGCACAAAGTCCAGACTGTGTGGTAATCTAACCTTGCACATGGTATGCATGCATAAAATGCTTCATCCTTTAATACACAAAAGCTGTAGGTAAAAGGTAACTTCTTTACATTCAATTACCCTGGAACAGTAAAGTAGTTGAATATTGTATGCTGAACATCAGAGAGAGAGTGAAATTCTAAAATGAAACCAAAGAAATGCAGCCTGATTTGTTTCTACCTTTCTATAATCTTTATCGGGATAATGTGTTGAAACGAAATCAAATTAAATTCAGCACAAGACGATGGCTATAAGTTGCTGAAGTGAATTCCATGAGCACATATGCTAACTGGGGGGGGGGGGGGGAAGCCACATAATAAAGAACAGTCTGATTTTCAGTTCTATTCTGTCTCACTTGCTCTGGGCACAAGATTAAGTTGATGTCGGGCCCTTACACTTTGGAGTCAAATGGATACCTTCTTGGGGGTGGGGGTGGAGGTGGAAAGTATTGTCAAATCATAGCTGACTTACAGCAACCCCCGCTGGGGTTTTCAAGGCCAAGAGACTAACAGAAGTGGTTTGCCATTGCCTGCCTCTGCATAGTGACTCTGGTCTTCTTTAGAGGTCTTCCATCTAATTATTAACCAATAGCTTCTGACTAGATCTGATGTGGTTGGGCTAGTCTGGGCTATCCAGGTCAAGGCACTTTCTTGGGAAGGGATTATTTATTTACTTCATTTATACACTGCCTTTCTTCTCATTAGGCTGTGCATCTTACATTGTTCTCCTCTCTTTTGTCTTATCACCACAACAACCCTGAAAGGTAAATTAGATTGAGTGGGGATTTGAACCTAGGTCTCCCAGATGCTAGTTTGACACTAACCTTGCACCTAGAGCAAACATCTTGCTGGATTGTAAACAAAAACCAGCCCCAAACTTGCATGCCGAGGCTTAACAATTCTCAGTGTGTCTCAAAAGTTTACTTCCATGCAAACTGAGAAAAGGTGAAAAGAACTAGACTGGGAAAAATAGAGGTCTTGGCAGAGTGTGCATGAAAATAAGGCAGCTGGGATGACCAAGGAATGAATTCTCTGCCCAAGCATTTGCGTTCTTTTTAAACTTGGAAAGAGAATGTTAAAGAACCCCTTTTATCTGCCTTCCACTTGTACAGAAAGGGGAGGATTTGGTGCATGAGTCCATATTACTGTGAGCAGAACCACAAGTGACAAAAGGCACAGATTGGACACTTGCCAGCTTCCCTCAAGTTCTGATGGGAAATGTAGGCAGCTTGGCGGAATGTTGGACAAGTGACAGTTGAAAAATCCATTGGACAGCAGTCGGAGAGCCAAGCTGCGAGACCAGGACGCCTACATTTCCCATCAAAACTTGAGGGAAGCTGACAAGTGCCCAATCTGTGCCTTTTGTCACTTGTAGTTCTGCTCTGAGTCTTTAGCTCTTTCTAAGGTAAAATGATAAATCCAAAAACAGTTGCATAAAACTCTTCTGCTCTCCCTTAATCTACAACCTGCTAGGAAATGGAAAAAAACCTCAAGCCTCTATTCTGAATCCTCCTACAGGACAGCAAGAGATGATATATTGATGGAGCAATTAACTTGTCATTCGTGGTGTAGGGTACTAAAAATCTTACAAATTCACCCATGTGGTTACTGCTCTTGTCTTATGAAAGTTTCTTGTCTTTAAGATGTCAAAAATACCTTTTTATTCTTGCTGTCCTGATACATTTCCTTTTTACATTTACACCTACCTCAAAAGTGAATTGTGTTTGGATAAAAGTACTGTTACTAGTTAGTTGAAAATGCTAGGCACTTTCTGTTTTTTTTCCTTTTGTTTTCTAACACTATTTAAATTTGGACCAGAACATTTTCCAGTTCAGATTTTTTCAGAAAACACACATCACTGATCCAGTAGTTACTTCCATAGCATTAATAGCTGTTCTGGAAGTTTGCTGGCTGACTGTGGGCCAGTTGGACACTCTCAGTCTAACCTATCAAACAAGGTTGTTGTGAAGATAAAGTAGAAAAGAGGAGAACAATGTAAAACATTTTGTGTCTGCTCTGGGAGAAAGGTGAGGTGTAAATGAAGTAAATGAAATAAATTAATAAATTGCTTGTAATGTGACCTATTGGCATTTTTTTTTACTATATTTCATTAAATGATACCATGCAACCTGGCAGTTTCCCCATTTTGGTTTGATAGGGTATTAAAATTGGAAGAGAGTCTGAGAACTCCCATTTTGGCAGTTAAGATGCCTTCCCATCAGTTCTTAAGCAGTTTTTTTTTCTGTCACAAGATAATCAGTATAGGTCTTCTGCAGTTTCTAATTAAAAAACTTGGAATGAAGTCTCCTAGAAGTTTGTACACAATTCCAATTGTTTACAAAAAATGAAGGACCATTAAATTGGTTCAAGTTACCAAAGGACTAACCATAATCCTAATTTCGTTTCCAGTCAAAATAATAATTAAAAAACATCTGGTGGAGAATTACCTGTGGTCTTAATAATCTTGGTGGGTGCCACAAGCAACTTGGAAGGAAAATGCGTAAAGGTCAGAAATAGTCATTAGAACATGCAGATAAAGTGTACTTCTTCACACTTTCTGTCCTCTTCCACCTCCTCCCTCCAAACATGCAACTTCAGGGTTCTGTCTTCAGGCGGTATTAGTACTCACTCTTACCCATTCTTGATCCTAGCTAGCGCTAAAAGTTGGAAGTCAAGTCCCTTTTCTCTTGCATCCATACGTGAATAATTAGCCAAAGCATGGCATACAAGTTTGAAGACAAGTCCCCCATCAGCTTCACAGAGAATCTAAGTCTTCTTTGCATCACTGCTTTCACTGGAAGCTGGGACAGGGAGAAATCCACATTCCATTGCTTTTGTTAACTCTGCTTGGCATTTCGGGATTTCTGGGGAGGGGAGGCAGGTGGGTGGGGTGTACAGGGAAGCTGCCCAAGGGTGAAGGGGGAGGGGAGCTGGTATAGGAATTGTCTTGTTGGGTCAGAGTTTAACTTTAGCCTCCATTCATCAGATGTTGGTTGATTGCTATGGAATCCCAAGGGACATTTTACTGAACCCCCTTCCCAACCCCCACAGCACTCTTTGAAAAACAGATGGAGGGGGGGAGGGAGCATGACACCCAGGAATCCTTGGTGTTGTAAAATGTTTTTTACAGTGCACTGTAAAGCCCTTTCCTAGAGCAATCAGGTTTATGGCCTTGCTCTGGTACCCCCGTAGCCTGCTGTGGCTATAAAAGATGAATAGCCTAGCTAGTGAGTGATATGCCTCGCTGGCTTCTGAAAATGAAGCCTGTTCCTGTTGTTGTTTTCTGCATTTTTCCCTTCAAATTCTGCACCACCAAATCGGGAAATACTTCCTGTTTTAGGAAGTTATCAATTAACTCACAATTAATGTCTTTCTCTATAATGCAAATTGCTCTTAGCTATCTCTTAGCTGTCCCCCCACCTCCGCATTCCTGTTCTGCTATTTTGCGTGTCTTCTGAAGAAATTATACCACAGAGAGATTCTAAAATTATACCACAGAGAGATTCTAAAATGAAACTTCATTATGATGGGTTGGAAATATTGTTAACTTTTATTATTACAGCTACACATGTGATTGCATTCTTCTGTGGAAGACATGGTTAAATACTAAGATTATTTATCTTGCTGCTCCACAGCATTAGCTTTAAATGTGTGCAGTTTGAAAGTTTTTGTTCTATTTTCCTTCCTTTTCCAGAAACTTCTATTCAATCCAATAGTGAAGAGGTTTTGTCTATATATGTGATGTGCCAAATGGTTGCCTGTATGTGTAATCCATGAAAAATCATTGGTGGGCTGGGGAGCTCTGATTGTCCATGACAAATCTGCAAACTGTTGAGAAAGGACTTTTTTAAAAGGGGGAGGTCTTCAATGATCAGATTCCTGGGATTCTATGTAGCCCCCAGTTCCTTTGCATGTAACCTCTATGTCTGAATTCTCCTCTTGTCCAAAATGTCCTGTCACAGTTCCTACTGATTTTCTCACTTCATAGCTGAATCAGAGCAAGTGATTTAACTAAACATGAAGATTTATTTCACTGCAGCACACCGTTGGGATGTTCTAGATGGATGGTGTTGGTAGAAGTGAGGCAACATAATCATTTGAAAATTTAACTTAATCCTAACATCCAAAATTACTTTTAACTGGGACCTTGTACTTAATGGGTTGTCATGTAATGGAAGGTTGATTTCTCTTCGATTGGAAAAGCAACTGTGTGGAGTTCATTGGCCACAGAAGAGAGGTGTTACTTTCTGGTAGCAGTCCTCCCCAACCCCTGGATGAAAAGCCATTCCTGAAGGCTGGAATATCCTCCAGACTACCCACCCAATTTGTACAAAGGCTGCTGAAAATTGGTCATCTGTCTTTTTAAGTTTCTGGTGCTCTTTTGCATGTTGCCGAGTTGTTTGTCCCAGGTTAAATATAGGGCTCTTGACTATCTCAGCACTATCGCTTATGAGAATTTGTTTTCATTCTTGAGTGGTGGGATATTAGCCCAGTAAACAGGAACCATGTTGCATTTTTTCTCCTGTGTTGCATGTAGCACTACTGCCGCTGTTAAATATTCCAAATGGAATTTGATTAGAAATAGCTTTTTAGCAGTCTGTTCTTAACTTGTTTCAAGCCTGTCTCCTTTTAACAGCCACTTTCCCCCTAAAACGGAGTCTCATCCATCGAGCAGTGTCCTTTACGGAAGATGTTTGAAACCTCAGAAGAGGCTTGCTTCTCGTACCTTTTCCATTTGTATTATCTGCTTGTGAAAAGGGGTGACTCAATAGCTGTGTCTGTAATCTTTTGAAATGTGCACAGTCATTGAAAGAACATGGAGGGTGGCCAGTTTGTTGAGAGAGCATAGCCCGATGATGGTGGCGCAAATCTTGCCAGTGTTGTGCCACATCCATATAAGCATGGCAAAAAGGGGAGGGGAGAAAACAAGGCCTCCTCCATCATTTCCCTCCTCTTTAAAACTGCTTTGAAACTCTTCAGCTGATTTTTCTCCTGGTAGGGGTTATTTCTCCCAGTGAGAGGAAAGGAACTGGAGATAAGTGGCTTTGGGAGGGAGGGAGGGGGGGAGATGAAGGCAACGAAAGGATTCAGCCCCAACCATGGATGCTGCTCTAAATCTCTACCCCCTTGCCACCTGGTTTAAAGAGATTAGGCGGTGACTTGACTTTAGCGTATGGGTTTGTCAGTGGTCCATGATATGATTCTCAAACTATGCATGGGAAGGGGGGTAGCAGGTTGCCTCTAATTATTGAACGAATGAGTGTTTTTCCAGTATGTAAGATAGGGTATCAGGGTTGGGCAACTTGACTTGGCTTGGTTGTTCTAGGGTCAAATTAAAGACAGAGGCTGGCTGTGTTCCAGTGTCCTGACAGCTACTTTTAGGGATGTAGACCCCTGATTTGGATCAGAGATGAAGTAGTTTTGCCTTTGGAAACCACCATCACAACCTCTGCCTGCTTGTTAGCGTTGGGAGGAGAAAATGAGCTCCTGTCCTTAGCTTGACTGTCCCCTCCCCCTTCTAAGCAATACACAGAGAGCAGTTTTTATAGTGAAACCATGCAGAGGTAAAAGGATTAACCCCCTTCCTTGTGTGGTCCTGATCCAGATCTCACCTGAAATCCTAACTTTTGAAGATATTGCAAATATCTCAACTGTTTGGATTTCTAGCAGACAATCTGAAGAACCTGTCTTTCTGCTTTGGTAAACCTCTACTGTTGGTTAAATCTTGTCATTTGTTGCTTGCCTGAGGGTGGGATGAGATGAGTAGTAGGTGGCTCTATCAACTTGTCCAGCTACTATGGTAGCACTAGGCACAGCAGTGTCTTCATGAAGAAAGCAAGGCCAAATGCTCATGGTGCAGTGGGGAAAATGAAGATTCATTGAATAGAAACTGGGGTGGGGGAGCCCCATTTCATTTTGCTACTGCACGGCTGGCATTTGGCCCTGCTTTCTTTCATCCTGCTGACGGGTGCAACCCTCTTGTTTTCCTGTTCACAGCATGTCTTGACAATATGTCTTCCTTGGTCTCTTGTATGTGAGTCTGTCAAGAGCATACACTGTTGGGTACTGTGTTCTAAGGCCAGTACTTCCTCAAAGGAAACTGCGCTTCCCATCAGTTGAGTCAGACTAAGAGCTGCAGGACTGGTGCAGCAGCCGTTTGCAGACAAAATATGCCCTGATGCTGCACTAATCTAACCTGCACAGAGAATGTGACTTGAAAGTTTGCAACCATTTCTAGGGAGGTAGGAAGGCAGGTACAAATTTCAGTGGGACAGCAGTCTTAGTATCTGTTGCAGCCCAAGAATCCTGTGTGGCACGTTAAACAGTAACTATGTTTTCACATTTTGTTCAATACAGTAAGACTGAATACTTTGAAGGTGCCGAACATTCAGGGAGATTAAGTGAGCTGGACAAAACTTGGATTGGGGATGCTTCAGCAGATCCTGGGAGGTGGGGGGTGGGGGGCTTCGCTGGATTGTTTGCAACCAGATCTGGTGCCAATACCCCTGGAATAGTCTGCTTTTTGGAAAGGGAGGCAAAAGTTACAGTTGCTGTCTACACCTGGACTGCTTTATGCCTTTCTTCCTAGGAAGAGGATTTAATAGATGTATAAGCAGCGTGTGGTTCTGGCTGGTCTGTTCTGCACTTGGAGGCTGTGATCTTTAGAACTAATTTCAAAAACTACCTGTTCAGAAATGTGCTTTTTTTGGCCTGCCAGTTGAAGATAAAGTCTACTAAAGTTGTCATACTGCTGCACAATCCACACTTTACATGTAATAGGAAACTATTTTAGGGCATTTAACTAGTGTGTGGATAGGTGGTAGCTCAGATGTAAGGATGAATGAGCAGTGCAAATTGTTTTCAGTCCTCCTGCCCTTGAAGGCTGGGCCCCCTAGCTCTGTGCAATAAAAAGAGCTGGGCGGGAGAAGGACACCTTATCCTGTTTCTGTTTCATTTGCATGGAAGAGAGGCGGGAGATAAGAAGGACAAGATGATTGTTTCTCTCTTCTGGAAGGTTGAGGAAGGTCATTAATGGGTGGGACTATATCAGTGGAGCATCCTGGGCCAGTCATATGCTCTCAGCATAACCCACCTCACAAGGTGATTGTGAAAATGAAATGGAGGAGGTAAACAATGTAAGCTGCTTTCTGGTCCTCAGGGGGGAGAAAGGCAGGGTATAAGTGAAGTTAAAAAAAATTCGGGAGTAAATGCGGCTGGTGCTGTGTTGTAGTATCAGAAATGAAAAAGAGATTTGCACTATCCGTATAACTTGTAGGTGCCTCTGGGAAAGCAAGTGATGGGATTTGGGAGGGGTTGCCCTTCTTCTCCAAGTGAGGCACATATTGCCTCTGTAGGGAAGATCGGCTAGAATATTTTAGTGGTATTCTAGGCTACACATGCTGCTCTACACTGCGAGAAAACTCTAGAAAACTGTTACAGAGCCAGCTTAGTAAGTGGGGGAAACAGGCTTGTCAGATGGCAGCTTTTCCCTGCACCTCCTCTGCAGGATCTCATTCATTCATTCAAAGTTTATTACGGTCATAGACCAGCAAATCTGCAGGATTTTGAGATTTCAGTCTTTTGACATGACCACTTTTCTGAGATGAGAAGATATTACTTAAGACAATTAATAAGTCTATGAAGGCCCTCACGCAGCTTTTGAGTCTGACAAGAAAAACCAGTTTTGTACTCAAAGACTTTTTTTTCTTTTTTTTGGAAAGAAAAAAAATCTCTATGGTTATAAAAAAAACTATTTTGGGCATTGGAACAAAACATTGGAAACTCCTTAGTCTGCTGCTCTTGCAACAGTGTACTGGTGGCTTTCTTTAACAATCTGCTAATTGTTTTTGATTACTCATTCCTCTCTTTTGTGGCTTGTGTGCCTGAGTGACTGACCGACTCCTTCACTGTGCCTTGTCTTCTAGCAGAGAGTAGCATCTGCCTCTGCCTGACAGGACTGCTCTCTGGCCTCTTGACCTATCCTTGCTTCTGGCATTAACTGTTTCAGGGGGTTAATAGTAGGTTTAGCTGGAAGCCGAACCCTTGCTTGTATGGACGCCATTTTCTCTTCAGATGGCCCCTTTGACTGGGGTGGGGGGTGGGGAGGCCGATACTTTTAACAAACAGGAGAATTGTGATATTCATGTGATTTAGTAGTTGACCTCCAAGCCCGAGGCTTCCGCTAGTGTGTTTTATAATTGTTAAGGTGATCAGTACCACAGTGTTCATTTTAACAATTTACTCTTTATAGTCTGGGATAAATGCAACTCTACAATGCAAAAAAAAAAAAGTTTATGCTAGCCAAAAATACTGTATGCTTGACCAAGCAGCGATTCATTGAAGAAAGTATCTCCACTCTGGCTTCATGTAAAAAAAAAATACTACCTTAAATTTTGGGAGTGGCATTCAAGAGTCTCTGACCACATTCTCTTCTTAGCCTCTTGCCTTGATGTGGTTGGCTGTTACTCCCGCTGACTTGAATTCTGTTGAATAAATTTCTAGTGCTTCTACAACAGTCCATTGTGAAATTGTTGAGCATGAAATCTGAATGGAGTTCTTAAAGGATAGCCTTTTAAGATTTCACTATAGCTTGTACAGAGGCTTTTGGTGTCTTTTCATGTGAGATAGCTGTTTCTTTGAATGGATTGCGAAGTGTCTCTTTGCTACTTCCCTCTGCCGGATAGAATGTAAAAAGAACCAGTCAACTCTTTGTTGAAATTGGGCTGGAAATTTTTACTGCCCGCTGCATGATTTTTCTTGTTTACAGGGTATGGGCTGCAAATTGTAAGTAGATAATTTCTAATGACTTGAAGGCATTTCTAATAAGGTGATTAAAAAAACTATGGGGGAAGCAGATACAGAAAAGGTATGCTGCTATATTTTTGGCCTAAAAGAAGGGCTCTCACTGGGTTGGATCCAGTGATCCGTTGCCTCTGTTAGAAGGGAGTCATTGGATTCAACTCGTTCCCAATGAATTTTACAGGAAGTCATTGTAATAATAATCTGCATGGCTGATTTTTTAAAATGCTTGTTATGTAATCTGCTGCAGTCCTTTAAATATCATTTGACCTTTCCTGTGGCTTACAGGTGCTGCATTTCTACTGTGACACTTGTTCTGTGCCCATCTGTCGGGAATGCACCATGGGACGACATGTGGGTCACAGCTTTATCTACCTCCAAGATGCCCTGCAGGACTCCAGGACGCTTACCATTCAGCTACTAGCAGATGCTCAACAAGGGCGGCAGGCCATTCAGGTAAACGTGCGTTTAACATAGGGATGCTGTCTGTGCTGTGGCTACTGTACATTATCAACTCAAATTGTAGCTACTGACTGATAAGCTTCTCACCATGGATGGTGGGATTAGGTGGTAACGCATTATGCGATATCTGCTCTGTGTTCCCAGCTGCAGTAGCAATGTGGGTGAACTGGCCCTTATGAGCTGCATTCTACATTGTAGTACCAGACATGTCATCATTATACTAAAAATAAAGTTGATCTCTTCTTTAAGCAGCATATAACATCGGATAGAATTGTGTATTTATAGAAAACTCATTCATTTATAGCCCAACATATTAACTGCAGTGAAGGTGAACACCCCTTTCCTCGCATAGAACTGACAAATAGTTCTCAAATATGAGAATAACCAATTTTCCACATAGCCCAAGTTGTGGATACTTAAATCCACAGAATGGGGCCATGGAGAGAGAAAACGTCTGTGTATAAATTTAGGGGAACCTCCCTGGTTTGCAGAAACATCTGAAATTGGGGGTGGGACTCAAGGTGATGGGGGGTAAGTGATTTTTTAAAAGATCTTGTGACATGATGTCACAAAATTTCAGCCACCATTACAGGGATTGCCTAGCAACCTTATGCAGTGGCCCACGCTCAAGAGCAGGCTGCAGCAAGACAAGAGGTAGACTGTGCTGTCAAGAGAAAGGGGTGGGTGGAGACTGACTGGTGGCAAGAGAGAAGGGGTGTGGAGGGAGGGGGCAGATGCAAAGGTGAGGGGAGATTGGGGGTTCCCAACTCCCTTGAAATCTTTCAGGTTCTTGCTTGTCTGTATCTAATTTTTGTAGTGCTCTAGACTTGAACAAGAAGAATCTTTTCACATCATTCCTTTCCCAAGCTATTTCAAGATTGTTGTTTCCCCAAGATTCATCAGTGTTAAAATTCTATGTGTTTTTACTCATATATTTATTTAAAATGTTTATACCGAGGAGCCTTGGAAAATTTGGCTTTTGCTAGACTGACTTGTTCGTTATGGTACTGCCAAGTAATAAAATTGGTGAGCTATTTTTATGTCGCATGTTTAAATTTTCAGAACCTGTGAGTCATGGTTCAGGTTCTTCCCTTTCCAACATACAAATGTCTTGCAAACTTTCTTGAAGTATTACGAATCTGCTCACATCTCTGGGTCAATTAGCTTGCTGTTATTTCTGGCAAAAAGGAACGGTGTGGGTTTTTTTTTTTAAAAAAAGGCAATATCTGAACCAGTACATCATGATCACATATCCGAAAGCCTTTCAGGTGTGTGGTAGGGGAAGAAAGGATTTTTCTGTGGTGCACACCTATCCAAATTCATTCTCTGTGGATAGATGCCATTAAACTAGTTAAATAGGTATAGCTCACCTTGAAATGGGGAACCTGATGGAGATTTTAGATCTAAGCTGTGGCACACAGATGTTGCCTGTCAACTCACAATTTGATATGGTCACCTGCTGTTGCTTTTATTCCAGAGCCTAGAGTTTGAAAGGTATTTCCTTCAGGATTATGAGCATTGTCCTATTGAAAGTTTGAAATGTTATGTTTGTCGAGGGATTCTGAAACTGAAAAGACAAAGCCCTTTTTTGCACAGGCAATTTTTGCTGCTTTTGGCCCCATATCTCTTCAGGTTTTCTTCCATATTCCAGATGCTTCGCTCCCTCTTCACATTTCAATGCGGCGTTTTCCAGGGTTCTTCTGAATTTTGTGCCTGTGCTTTTTTTTTGCACAAGCAGAAAATTCAGAAGAGAACCCTTGAAACACTGCCTTGAAGTCTGAAGGGGGAGTTAAATGTCCAGAATTTGGAAGAAAAGCCAAAGAGCCAAAAGCAGAAACAATCGCCCGCGCAAAAAAGGCCAAAGTGCCTCTCTTTGCTCTTCTCTTTCCATCTAAATAGCTCCATCTGCTGGCATGAATTATAAGCTTCCACAGATCTAGAAGATCAGGAAAACCAGGGCAGTTAATTATCCGAGAGCACCTAGTGCTGGGTTTAAAGAAAAGAAAAACAGAGGACAAGAGATTTTCCCCTTAAACACAGATATGGAATCTTAGAGAATACATTTTTCAGGTGGTACAGACAGCTCATATAAACCTAATTAGGATTTCCCTCAGCAAATGTTGTCCTAAAAGAATGTAAATCAAGCCAGATTTATATGATGATTTGAACATCCCTAGCCTAGGAATGTGGTAATTAGTTGCTCAAACAAAAGCCACATAATATATTTGAATCAACTCCGCTGCTCGGAACCAACATCGGTTATTGTTTCAGCTTCCTGCTACAGGAAGCCCTTCGCGTTGGATCCAGCCAGCTTTGCCACTGGTTTAAAAAAAGGCAAGGAAGGGGCCCGACCAGCGGGGGCAGGGGGCGGGTCATTGGACCTGTATAGACATAATGTATTGTGACAGTATCTATAGTAGGGAAATTGTATACGACTGAATGAAAAAGTTGGCTGTATCCATCCTGCATGACATTCTCTTGATTTTGGTTGAGAGTTTCATATTGTGTCTTCATCCCAAGGAAATTGTGTAGATGGAACTTGATATGTTGAGTGCTGAAGGTTGCTTCAGTCTGTAGTCTCCCAGTTGAAACATACACATCCTCCATTTTCTGTCCTTGGGGAGATTCCAGGCCTCTCTTTAGCCATTAAAAACCGCTTTTGCTTTTTTCTTCAAAAACTATTCTTTTGTTGGAATAGAACAGAACATAATGTTTGTCGCTAAGTTAGATTCAGAGCATGAGCCACAGTCCCAGTGTTACCATATCCTTTTCAAAACTGAATGGCTAAAATGGCATGCTTTATTTCAAATGTTGAAGCCACACCATAGATGGGCACAAGGGCATTGTTAGAGGGGCTGGCTTACTTTGAATCTTTGCTAATAAGCCCTAGAAAAGTGTTCTGCGGCTGATCCATATCTCGGTTCTTTAGCCGCTATGCTACACCACCACTGCCTGCCAAGTCTATGTGCAATCGAGGCTGGAGCGTTAGGCCAGTGAGATCCAGCTTCAGATATTCTCTCTGCTCTGAAGTACATGGAGTGCCTTTGAGCCAGTCACTGTGGCTTGAACTATTTCACTTGTTTCTTGGGATGAAGGAAGGGACTGTGTGCTGCCTTGGATGAATTTGGGGATAGAGGTATAATGCCTCAGAACAAATAATACAGCTCTTGAGTCTTGTTCTGCTTCCTTGCTTTGTCCTGACTCTTAAATATCCTGGAAGGACTGCGTCCTCCCATACTGTCCAGCCTGACAGTTAAGATCTCCCTCAAGCCCTGCTGTCTGTGCCCCGGCCTTCAGAGATGAGGCAGGTGATGACTAGACGCAGGGCATTTTCTGTGGTGGCACCTTGCCTCCGGAATGCCCTCTCCCTTGAGGCTTGCCTGGTTTCTACTTGACTTTATTTTAGGTGCCACGCCAAAATCTTACTCAGGCTTTTAATTGGGGCTTTTATTTTACCAGCTTTTAAAAAGGGTCTGCTTCTGTTTCATTGATAGTTTTTATGTTATTTATGTCCAGTGGCTTGTTTTATTGGTTTCATTTTATATTGTTATGTAATTTTACTTGCAAGCTGCCTCAAACGGGACCTCCCAGGCATTCTGCTTTTATGCCTGCAAGAATTCTCTGTGGGACAGTATTTAAACAAACAACCCCCCTCCCCCATCTGTAATCTGAAGTGCTATAGTCGAGGAAAAGCTTTACCATCAAATTCTTCAGCAAGTATAAGTAGCCATATTAATCCGAAGGGGTACAGTGTCTGGTTTGCATGCAGGGAGGTCCCAGATTCAGGCGCAGAATTCTCTGTTTGCACGGATCAGCTGCAGAAGCCTCTTGCCCGTGTGCCTGGAGAGCTGCTGCCAGGCAGAGTAGACCGTGTTGACCTAGAGAGGCCGGTTGTTCTGCCTCGGGTATAAGGCAGCTTCATGCGCAATTCAAGTATTGCTTCTCTTTCAGTTGTTTAATGAAGAGGCTTCAGGGGAAATAGTCTGAAAAATGCTTCTGAGCATATTTTACAACCAGGAAAGCCTTGACCCTCTGAAAGGGGGGAAAATGTTCTCTGCCTGATATTAAAAAAAGGCCAGTGCTTCGTTGCTCGATGGAGAAGGCCTCCTAAAGAGAGATTAAATGAACTTGCTGAATTTTCGTGTTTTGTATGAAACATCTGCAAGAAGAAGAGCAGACATTGAATGCTGGGGAACCATGCATCAGCTCTTGCTCTTTCCGTGTCATAAGAATTAGCTCAGAGAGATGCGTTGGTAGGGACAGGGACTATACACTAAGCTGTTGGGTACTGTCTGCTGGTGCAGATAGGCGCCTACTAGGGAGTTTGCATGTTGCTAGACATGCCATGTAAATTTAGGTAAGACTTTCTGCTCTCGTACCCTATTGTATCTGTTTTCACTGAATGTCCTAACGGTTGTTCATTATTGTACTTCGATCAGTGAATTGTCGTTGCTGTTGTACTTCACTTGCACTGTGTAATCTGTCTTGGATCTTAGCGATAAAGCAAGTAACAACAATATAGACCATATTTTTCTCTTTCATTGCAACATACAGCTAGCTATCACAGTGTAAACAACAATGTTGCTACCCCAATAAATCATTCTTTTAGAAACTTGCCTCCTTCCACAATAGAAACCTCAAAGGTATGAACCTGGAGGTTTTCAGTTCCACTTTCCCTGTAGCAGATTTTATTTATCTAACTCTATTTATAATAGCTTATAAACCTAACTTTCATTATTGAAAAAGGCTACTAATGTTGGCATTATTCCATCTTCACCATTTTATATTGCCAAGTTCTAATTTTCAAATCCTATATTATCCAGTGTTTGCCAAAAGTATTGTTCCTGTCTGTATTTTCTTGGTTTTAAGCTTATTATAAATGTGAATTCTTTCAAATTAGTTCTAGAGCTTACTTAACCTGGAATATCTCTTTACGAGGTTATTAGATGCACGTCTTGCAATGCATTCTTTGTGTAAGGTTCACTTGGTGGTGTGTGCGTGTGGTGGATTGTGTTGCAATAAGCTTGCACCCTCTTCATTGATGATGACAAACTTCCGTCTTGAGCTTAGAGCAATGGCAGTTTGGCGTGTCTGTGGCTGAAGACCTGCACAAAACAGAAACACACTGAAACTGTTAGCAAAGGGCTGTGATATCAACTGAACAGTCGAAGAGCTTGGAAATGGGTTTTAGCTGTTGCCCTAATAATGCTGATGAAGGTCTGCCAAGACTAGAGCAGCTGACAGTCTTCTGGGGACATTGAAAGTAACTTCTAAAAATGGCAGAAAAGTACATTTTATACCCAAGAAATGAAAACAGATTGCCGGTCTTCAAAGATTACTGTACTGGGGTATTTAATTAAGAAATGATCCAGGGTTAATTTGGATTTGGGCAGCTTCACTTAAAGAATCTTGTGACTGCTGCTGATCCTAAGTAGAGGTTGAGTGGATAGCTGGAAGAGCAAGCAGAAGATCAAGAGAAGGCAAGCAAATGTTTCCAAGCGGTATTTGCAGCGTCAGGAACCTGCATTCACTCAATATCAAAGGCTCAGTCCAGCAGCACATGTGCACACGGAGCAGTCTTTGATAAGCAACATTTGCAACAGAATTCTGCTTTTCCTTTTTCTCTCCCCTCCTTGCATGTCAGTACTGTGCCATAGAACGAGAACTCTATAAAACTACTTAGATCAGGTAAAGTGGGAAGGGCCTGGCAAAAATACCCATGTGCTCTTGATGGAGGGAGAGGGGAGTGACCCTTCCGTTAGGATCCCTGGGTGTTTAGATATTTGTTTCACCCCAAAGCAGCTTACGTTGTTCTCCTGGCCTCCATTTTATCCTCAAAACAACCCTGTGAGGTAGGTTAGGCTGAGAGTGTGTGACAGAAAGCTTCCATGGCAGAGTGGGGATTTGAACCTGGGTCTCCCAGATCCTAGGATGACACTCCTATCACTATACAACATTTGCTTTCAGTGGGCCCTGCACCAGTGGTAGGCTGGATTAAGTCAATAGCTACTTAATTCCACTATGCATGTAAATTGTATGAAAACGTATGTGTTAACTGTCTGGGGGGAGAGTTACTCAAAATAGACTTATGGGAAGTGACTTGTAATTTGTTACATAACATCAAGTGGAATGCCAGTTTTGGTTCATATCTAATCTTTAACTATGTTTCAGTTGGTGACTGTGAGCTAACAATGGTAAACTGCCTGACCCCTAAAATACACAAAACTTTGTTTCTAAAAGATAATGGTAAAAGAGAAGACTTAGAAGATAAAAGGAAACAAATTGGCTGGGGATGAATGGCTCCATATTTGTTCTCAATTTGTACAAACTTGGAATTGTTTTTAAATGTATTACAGTTTTGCCCTGTTGCCAGTCACAATCCTCTCCAAGAAAGTGATCTCTTGCCTGGTTCCTCATGGATGCCAGGGTGCCCACTCATGCATCCACTTGTTTCTTCCCCCAAAACATCTTTCCCCAAAGCAGGCCTGGCTATCCTCGACCTCATTGGAGCAGGAAGTGCTTCAGAAGATCCCAGGAAACATAACCTCTGGGGCTGCAGAGAGTGCCCATTCAGAAATGGCCACTTCCCCCATAGGAAGATGCTTGGCTTGTAATTTTGCAAAATCCCTCCCTTTGGAAGCTCTTCTTTGTGATAAAGCCTTATACCCTTTCTAAATTTCGAACATGCCTACAGGCTCAACAAGGTTGAAGATAGATGCCTTCTCTATTGAAATGATAGTATGGACAAGAGAAATCACAAGTGCATGGTTTGATTTGTAAATTTGATGCCTTCAGATAGTCCTCAGCTTAACAAGTCAAGAGTAGTCCATTCTTTGAATCTTAATTTGCTTTCAATGTGCCTAAAAGTGACTCCTGACTTTTCTTTGAGCAGTAGATCCCCTGTGCTTTATTACACATTGCTTTTGAAAGTGACCTCAGATTTCAAAGGATGGGCACCATATGAGTATGGAGGGCTGTGGCTAAGAAACACGTCCCAAAATTGCACAGCCAGTTGCATACTGCTTTAGCTCCAAACTAGGGTTGCCACGTCCCCTTTTCCTTCCCAGTGGGAGGGTAGGGATCCAGTGCTTCTCAATGGTGTTGGGATGGTCCCTGCATGTGTGCTTCGCAGCAAGCTGATTTGGGGCCCAAAGGGCTGCAAAGCGTGGGAGTGCTCTTAGGGCGGCACAGTGATGTCAGTGATGTTGTTGCACCAGCCCCCAGGAGCGTGCCCAGGAGGTCCGTTCCCCACCCAGGTAGGCGGTGGCAGAGCGGGGGAAGGCGGGAGTGGAGAATCCCCCGCCCCCACCGTGGAATGGGATCCCTGCTTCAGACCTGTGTTTAAATATAAAGCACTGGCTCCAAAAAAACCTGAGAGCAGAAATAAAGGAGCTCCTAGAGCTGTTCAGTCACTTCTTGAAAAGTTAATTGAGTAAGGTTCTGCAGTGGCTCTTCTATTTGTGCCGGGTGACCTTGGGTCAGTCACACACTCTCAGCCTAACCTACCTAATAAGGTTGTTGTGAGGATAAAATGGAGAAGGGGAGAACGTTGTATGCCACATTGGGTCTCCATTAGATGAAAACCCCAGGGCTTTTTTCAGCTGGAATGTGGTGGAACAAAGTTCCAGCACCTCTTAAAAATAATCATGTGATTGGGGGGCCCCACTCCCCCGATCTCCAGACAGAGATCATTTCCCCTGGAGGAACTGTAAGGCTTACACCTCACGTCAAGCAGCCTTTCTAACAGGAAGGCCAGCTTGGGCCCCAGTTCCCCAGGTACAAGGAGTCAGCGGGACTCCAGACCCGAGGACGCACACCCCTTTGCATGCCCAGAGGTGCCCCCTTGCTTTCGGGGTCATTTCCAGGTGAGCCATTCAAGCTTGTTTCCCTCAGAGCTGGGTGGGAGCCTTGCAAGCCGCCCCTTCGGTGGTCCACCGCTCTCCTGCTCCTGTGATGCCCCCTTGGCAACATTTCCCACAGCCCAGCGTGTGGCTCCTTTAAAGGCTGGGCTGAGCCTCTGGCCCCTCCCCTTGCTTCGGTGCTGGGATTTGCCCCATGTGCTGGCACCCACTGAGTTCCACCACTTCTTTTCCCAGAAAAAAAGCCCAGAACCAGGGTATAAATGAATAAACAAAATGGAATAAAATAAAATATTGTGAGGTGCAAGCTAGCCCTTTGATTCGTGGAAGATGGTTTTGTATTGTATTTTGTATTGAAAATTAGAATTAGGTCCCTTCTATTTGTTAATATAACTTAAAAATGGTAATTGGCACTCTACAGAAATTATGTAGACATTCTGGTGCCCCACTGTCTGCTTTTCACATTTACATAAGGTGAGGTCAGTGGAGGTGGGACAACAATCTAAGGCTGTTTTCACACACATTGGATAATGCACTGAAAGTGCATTTTAGCAATCGTTTGAAATGGGATTTTCCTGTGTGAAGCTGGAAAATAAGTGCATTATCCAGTGTGCGGTAAAACTGCCATCACTTTGGCTGCTTTCAAATGGGAAGAATTGGCATATGCTTCCCACCGAAGAGGATCCATCCCCATAGGAGGTTGTGTGTGCAGCTTTTCTACTTCCACTAATTGTTACACTGAAGGTGTTCATGATCATGAATCTATAATACATGAACAAAATTCCCTGTTTGCCATTTTGTGCTGCCCCTGCCTTTTCAAGGCAAAAATTTTAGTTGTCCTTTTTGGAAGGCAGGTGCTGCAGACTTGGGCAGCATGCCTCTAAGGAAGGGTGAGGTGCCGATGTGTTGCTTTTACAATCTGAAAGATAGGCAGGCTGCTGCAGAGCAGACCAGGGAAAGAAGCATATGCTCTCGCCCCCCCCCCCCACCCAAGGAAGAGCAGAAAAACAGGTGAGATGTAAGAGACCTGTGCTGGAGGATCTGAGATACCTCTACATGAACCTGAATTGCCTGTTAAAGGGATTTTTTTCTTACCTGGTTGGAATTTGGCAGGGTGATTCCTTTGGGTGCAGGGTACAGTCCGTGAAAATTTTATCCCAGTTGGCTGGCAGAAGAGAAAGTTACTGGCGGAAAAGGGTGTTTCCCAGTGGGAACGAAAGCAGACTATATAATAAAGAACCTGAACTTTTAGAATAAAGATGAAGAGTAAACACTTTGTTAAAGCTAAACAATCAAAATGTCCATGCCCTGTTTTGCATGCAGAAATGCAGCTCTGGAACCAACCCAGCAAAAAGAAGCGACTATACAGGCACTTGCCCTGACCTGGATAGTCCAGGTGGCCCTCATCTCATCAGATCTTAGAAGCTAAGCAGATTCAGCCTTGGTTAGTAATTGAATGGGAGACCTCCAGTGAAGACCAAAGTTGCAGAGGCAGGCAACGGCAAACCATCTCTGTTATTCTCTTGCCATGAAAACCTGTCAAGGGTCATCATAAGTCAGCTTTGACATGAGGGCGCTCTTACAGGCACTTAATACTTAAGGTATCTCTGAAGTGGGACAACCTCATACACTCCTCATTTGAAAGGGGCTAGAGAATTCATAAGGAATACGGTGTGTCTTCAGGTCTCATCCTGTGTTTTCCACCAGCCAGTTGCTAGTGGGTCAGACTAGCAGGTGCTTGCTTTTCAGGGAGGGCTGAAAAGAACTTAAGGTGCTCAGGTTTCTCAGATGTTCTGCCTTGGATTCTTGTCCCATGTTGATGATGCTAAGAATGTAGATGATTATGTGCTACTAGGCTGGAATAACGGGGGTTGCATGAAAAATGCCATGTGCTCTATTTGTAATGATTTTGACAAGGGAGTCTGTTCTTCCTTCCCATTGTAGCTGAGTATTGAGCAAGCCCAGGCAGTAGCAGAGCAAGTTGAGATGAAGGCAAAGATGGTACAATCTGAAGTGAAGGCCGTGACCTCTAGACACAAGAAGGCTCTGGAAGAAAGGGAGTGTGAGCTGCTGTGGAAGGTAATTAAAAACAACAACAACCACGGAGCGTATCTGATGAGGACAATTGCTGTACCAAATACTGACTAACTACATTGCCCACATGGCATGCAGTCTCCTGGTTCCCAGCCACAGCCTTTTGCTTCAGCAGGAGCAAAAATGAGAGGTGGGAAGCAACATCCCAATGTCCCTTCTAGTTGTACCTACAATTGATATCCCAACACTCTAGGAATTTCCCAGATCTCTTAGATGTTTACCATACAGGTTGGGGAAATTCCCATTGGAAGAAAGAGGCTGGCTGGCAACCCTAACCCAAGGCGGTGTCTGTACTATGGAGTAGTGGCTTATCTGGTCCAGCAGGGCAAGGCTACCCACTGGGGTATCGCTTAGAGTTGCCCGTATGTAAATTGCATGCAATACAAATATGGTAATTCTCTGTTGAATAGAAGTGCCTTTGTCTGAGATTTTAAATCTGAAAATAGATGGGATTAATTAGAAAGTCACAGAGCTGTGAGCAGTTGGATAAAATAAGAATTATTTAAATGGGAAGTCCTTCAGGTTTTCTAACACATTCTGAGACCTAAGAATCATGAATTCTTGCTACAGGCAAAGTGATGGTATTCCTTGCAGATTGTGAACAACATAATTAACTTACCTAGGCCTCTGGCATGACTAGGAGATGGAATTCCCATGTTCGTATGTTCAGGCCTGATTATTATGGCCTATGAAGGCAGAGGCAAACTTTTCTGAATGTACCTCCCTTCAGGGAGACTTTCTCCTTTCCCTGAAGTACATTCTGAGGGCTGGGTCTTTACAGTAGGATCAAGGCTGACAACTGGAATCTAGTTTAGCCATAGAGATGAACTAAATCCCAGTTGAAAGACTGAAAGCTGGTCTAGGTCTTAATGCTATGAGGCTTTGCGGGATGATATTCACTCACTCACCCACTATCAGCCCAACCCCTCACACAAAATTGTAATGATAAATTGGAGAAATACCACACATACTGCTTGGACTTGGAGGCAGGGAGGAGTAAAAATGTCATAGATCATATGTGGTCATTAAAAATCCAGTTTTATAGCTCCTTATGCCACTTCATGAAAGATTATGCAGCTAATGTTTGGCCTAAGATAAGTAAGCCTACTGGATTTAAAATTAACCATACAGAACTCGTCTGGTCCTTCCCCCCACCTTCTCTTTCAAGCACCTGCACCATTGCATCTGCAATAAGTTGCGCCATCAGTGAGATTAGTAAAAAAACAGTATTTTTCTAAACATTTTAGTTCAAGAACATTTTTACAGAAAAATCACACAACTCCCCCAGCACGCAATCTGTCCCTCCTTTATGTCCTCAGAGCAAAAGAGGCAATTGAGTTGCATTAGCAAAGGTATCGGAGTTCATCTTTGTCAAACTACAAGCAAAATAATGCTTCTGCCGTATTCGTGATTTACAGTTTGTAGCTTAAACATGTGTGTGTTTCAATCTTCATTTTAGGTGGAAAAAATCCGCCAAGTGAAAGCCAAGTCTCTCTACCTGCAAGTAGAAAAGCTACGTCAAAACTTGAATAAGTTGGACAACACCATCAGTGCAGTTCAGCAGGTTCTAGAGGAAGGCCGGAACATGGATATCCTCTTGGCTCGAGACCGCATGCTCGCTCAGGTACAAGAGCTGAAGAACGTCAGAGGTTTCTTGCAACCTCAAGAGGATGACAGGGTCATGTTCACTCCTCCGGATCAAGCGCTGTATATGGCCATCAAATCTATGGGGTTTGTCAGCAGTGGGGCCTTCGCTCCTCTGACCAAAGCCACTGGGGAAGGTCTCAAACGTGCACTGCAAGGCAAAGTGGCCTCTTTCACAGTGATTGGTTATGACCACGATGGGGAACCTCGCCTCTCGGGGGGAGACATGATCTCGGCTGTGGTAATGGGGCCTGATGGAAATCTTTTTGGAGCAGACATTGGTGACCAGCAGAATGGAACCTATCTGGTCAACTACAGGCCTCAGCTGGAAGGGGAGCACCTAATATCTGTCATGATGTGCAACCAGCATATAGAAAATAGCCCGTTCAAAGTCATGGTCAAATCTGGGCGCAGTTACGTTGGCATTGGACTGCCAGGGCTTTGCTTTGGTAGTGAGGGAGACAGTGATGGGAAGCTGTGCCGCCCTTGGGGGGTTAGTGTAGATAAGGAAGGATATATCATTGTTGCTGATCGCAGCAACAACCGCATACAGGTCTTTAAGCCCTGTGGTGCTTTCCACCACAAGTTCGGCACCTTGGGCTCAAGGCCTGGCCAGTTTGATCGGCCTGCCGGCGTCGCCTGTGACTCTTCCCGGAGGATTGTTGTGGCAGACAAAGACAATCATCGCATCCAGATCTTCACTTTTGATGGCCAATTCATTCTGAAGTTCGGGGAGAAAGGAACCAAGAACGGTCAGTTTAACTATCCCTGGGATGTCGCGGTAAACTCAGAAGGCAAAATCCTGGTGTCTGACACAAGGAATCATCGGATTCAGTTGTTCGGGCCTGACGGAGTGTTTCTGAATAAATACGGTTTTGAAGGGGCACTCTGGAAGCACTTTGATTCCCCGAGGGGTGTAACGTTCAATCACGAAGGCCATCTAGTAGTGACGGATTTCAACAATCATCGTCTCTTGGTCATACATCCTGACTGTCAGTCAGCGCGCTTCCTTGGGTCTGAAGGCACAAGTAATGGCCAGTTTCTGCGCCCACAAGGTGTGGCAGTAGATCAGGAAGGTCGTATCATTGTGGCAGATTCTAGGAACCATCGTGTGCAGATATTTGAGCCGAATGGTAGTTTTTTATGCAAATTTGGCACTCAGGGAAGTGGCTTTGGTCAGATGGACCGTCCTTCAGGTATTGCAGTCACCCCAGATGGCATGGTTGTTGTGGTTGACTTTGGAAACAATCGGATTCTCATCTTCTAATCTGTGTTTATCTGTACTAGGAAGAAACTGACTCAGGGAAAATCCTTTTAAGAGAACACAAAATTACAGCGCTAGTTCAAACCTACCTCATCTTTAATTTTTTATAGATGAATGTACTTCCCCCTTTTTATCTGCAGGGAGTGAGCCTGTGATGTTATAAACTTTCTTATCTACCTCATTATCTTTGTGTTGTTACCTCCACAGTATACACAGTACAGTATAAAATGACCCTCTTTTTTCCCTGGATGGGACATCATGCACAAACATGTTTTCTGTGCACATTTAGGTGGTTTGTGTGGTAAATTCTGTAGACTCTGCCAGAAGAGCATGCGCTCATCGTTAAAAAGAAGAAGAAAAAGTAGCTTTAGATTCTTTTAACTTCGTGTTCTGATGATACTGTGGGGGTTTTTGAGGGAGGGGTGCAGGGGGTTGTGTTTTTAGATGCTGCTGCAGCAGAGAACTCTTTCCTTGTTCTCCTTTTTTTATACCTCAGTGCGTTTGACTTGCTGTTCAACCTAGTGTCTCATTTCTAGAAGATGTTGATCTCTTTTGTTTGCAGAAGTGGGATGGGATTCACCAGGAAAAGCATAGGGTCGTCTTTTTTTGTTTTTGTTATTTTGCATGTATATTTTTGAAAAAAATGCAGTAACTCCGCAACACATTAAGAAAATGCACAAATGTTTTAATATGCTAAACTTCTTACTTGCTAGTTTGGGGCCCTAGTTGAAAGGGTTGCATGGTAAGTGTTGCTCATGTGTAAAGGCCCTTGAGGCTGCTGTCTGATTTGGAAGCAGCCTTCCTCCTCCTTGCTGGACAAAATGCTCCCAAAACTTGAGAAATTGAGAAGTGACCTCTGATGCAGTGTGGGGAGCTGCTGCTGATATGATAGGCGAAGGGAGGAAACCCAGAACAATTCTGATGCACAAATGCAAGCCCTGGCTCACGTCAAAGGGAGTTCTTTGGATTGCAGCACTGCTGTCATGATGGTCAAAACTGAATTCTTGTTTTAGAACTTCTGCCCCCCCCCCCGCATAGCCCAGTTTTTTTTAAAAAAAAAGATTCCCCTTTTCTCTTGACGTGTGTATGTATACTGAGCAGGGCTATCTGTTGTATTTGCAATGAATGTTGAGTGGCAGTGAGCCAAACAGCTGAGCATAATGTTCTATTTCTTCTTAGGAGGCAAATTGTTTTTGAGGCTTGCATTGAAGAATTAACTTTGTCTTTTTGTTTTAATGTAGCTTTATCAAGAGAAGTGTGTACTCTTTCAGAGATAAGTAACAGGAAGCACAAATTTGGAAATTCAGGGTGTGTTTCAGAAGTCCCAGATGAAGGAAAATTGATTGTATTAACTCATCTAATTGAGTTGGCTTCCTGCTTCTGTCAATCTTTTCCTCCTCCTCCTCCTCCTCCTCCTCCTTTGGATGGATCATCTCTATGTAGGGCCTTCATCTTTCCAAGACATCCTTGTGGCTTTCTCTGGTGGACTGGAGATTGCGTGGAAAGCAATCCACCAAAACTCTACCTCATTGGCTCTAGCACCAAAGAATGTCACATAAAATGAAGTGCAAGCTTCTTGAAACCAAAATAAGTGTTTTTTAATCAGCCACACCATAAAGCACTGAAAAAGTCAAGGATTCTTATACTTCTGCAAGAAGCTTCCCATTTCAAGTTTTATACCAAATTATAGGAATGTGATTCCTTTCATACTGAGTCTTTGATCTCTCTAATAGGCATCTTACCATCTTGCTTTCCTCTATACTTGTTTGGGAGTAAGTCCCATTGATCTCTGTAGGAACTTACTCCTGAGAAAATGTGCAGTAGATTGCAACTGTGGTGCTGGGTCCCAAGATACAGTTTCCTTGGGAAGAAATCCTTCCCTGCACTGCCTTCTCTCCTCTAGATCCTAGTTGGGAATTCAGATGTCTGATCTTGGTACTTCTAGTGCAGCAATCAGTTTTCATCCTTGGTGTTGTCCTCTGTTGCCATCTGCATTAAACAGACTTTGCAGCGTTTTCATGTGAAGTCTGAAATATCCGCTAACTAAGTTGGCTAGAGCTAGTATAATCAGGATTTGTTCAAGTTGCACTTTTCATATTTTCCTAGAGACTTTTGTTAAGAAACGGAGTTCTGACATGTAATAAGCCTGTAGCCAATAGCAGAGAAGTTGCAATTCTTTCTCCGACACATTTGGAGGATGTAAGGAGGAGCATATAGGCAAGATTCTGAACGTTCTTTATGCATTTCTTCTGTGTTTTAAATTGTCTTGGTCGGGACTGTTGCTTCTGCTTAGTTGTCAACTCTTCACACCCAAGTTTTTCAGGGTTCTAGCAGGTTTCATGGTAGGGTTTCTGTGGCAGAAGTTATTTTACAAGCAAAAAACCTCAAACCTAGACAGAGTGTATGTTGGATAACTTTTCTGCACAGCCACTTAGAAGTTGAACCAGTGCACACGTTACAGTAGAGTCTTCTGCTCGTTTTTTTTTTCCTTGTGCATGATTACTTGTGGTGGTCGGGCAGATATAGATGAGCATGTTTTGACACCATTAGGATGATTATGTGCGAAGTGGTTTCTCTGATTAGGGAAAAAACAGCGGGTCATACCATAAACTTTCTCCTGATGATGTTGTAGCCCCGCTTAGACATTCTCCAATACAAAAAATACAGTCCTTTGTGAGCCTGTCCCATTGTGCGTGAAAGGATGGGTTTTGTCCCATGCTGGACACTGCTCTGCTTGTTGGAAGTTAACTGCATTTTTATTGTTGGATTTGAGAAAGGCGTAGGGCTTGGATTCCCTGCAGTTCCTCTGTGTCACTGGAGCCAAAAATGTTCCTGCCTTCCTCCCATGCTTAGTATGAAATTATCATGTAACCGTGGAATGCACCCTGTGTCCTTCAGGTTGGAGCATTTACTTGTGACTCAGTAAGGGGGAAATAAGGTTAGACTTTCAGATCTAGCTACCAAAGATAATTGGTTAAAAAGCTTTAATTTTAGAGTTGGCAGGCCCCCTTATGTATATTGTAAAGCAAATGCTTGGCCGCCTCTTCTATTGATGTCACCCTTCTTTTCCGATGGGCTTTTCTTAAAACAGCTACTTCTAGTGTTGTTGTTGAATTAAAATTCCTTTTGTGCCATCTCATCCTTTCATGTAGTGGAAAACCACTGGTTGGTGGAATTCTATTGAGTTTCATGACTTTCTGCCTGTATTTGCTGCACAAGCTTGGGGAAGCCAGAAATCTCTACTTGTTTGGAAGGAATGTGGTTTTGTTTTGTTTGTTTCTTCTTCCATAGCCATGCTGTTTACCTCTATCTGCTTTTTTGGCACAAATTAAAAAAAATCTGGTAAGTATTTTCGACTTTCATATCATACACCTTTTATTTTTTAAATACTGCTTTTTTGGCTACCCAGAATGAAACCTGTATAGTTACTGCTGTTAAGTAGTGCAAAGCACACTTGATCCCATTTGAAGTCTTAATGTGGCTTTTGACTTGGGAGTGTTTATAAAACTATAAATCTAAGCTGTGTAATAATACAGGGAAAATGTAATGCCAACACAATACATCCCTTAGGGGCTTGGTCTTCATTTGGACTGACAAGATTCAAGTCCATCTGTTTGCATGTTAATGGGAATAGCGGGTCATTGAGCACAAAACAAAGATACCAAGAAATAAGTAAGCACAGACCTGCAAACAAGCTTCGAACCTGTGCTTTTTTTTGTTTTTAAAAAGCTGTCTAATGTAGTCTTGTAAGCTAGTAAACCTGATTTAGGAAAGAGGTCACTCTTTACCACTTTCTAAATATGGGGAAACAGTTGTGCACTGAACACTGGCAAATAAATCTGAGCTTGTGTTATAAACTGTCCCGTCTTTGCTCTGCCCCAAAGGTTGTCCATCAAAGTCACATGGTTGTTTCAGTTGTATAAATCCAGTCTTGTTGCTACCAAATAATTTTTTAACCAAAGTTTTCCCAATTTTTATTTTTGCTGAGGGCCCAGAAGGAAGCTAAATAGAAGCACCTTTAGGTTATAAACTCACTACCCTGGAGTATAACTTCTTTAGGGAAACCTTCAAGGACATACCGTGGTGGGAACCTGAAATATCCTATAAATCATGCTCCAACATAATCAGATCTGAGAATAAGGAAGGCACTTCCTTTATGCCATTCGGTGGAAATTGAATGAGATTGGTGCAGTTTCTTTTAGTTAGTTAAGCCAAAATTAATTTATTGAAGAAAGGTCTCTGCTTGATTTAGCCATCTCTCTGATTTCTTTTGAAGATCAAAAGATTTCCTATGTTCAGTTCTGGTTTAAATTAAGAAGTGCCAAAGCATTTTTGTTTGTTTTGTTTTTTAAGTGAGTGTATCCAAATAGTGCCAAAAGGTAATAGGGTATTTGTTTTTTGTTTTTTTAAGTTTAGAGACACAGAATTTGGAGCTGTGTTTAAAAGTAAAACACTGGTACTTATATGTTAGACAAACACTGTTTCTGATCCTTGAGCCCTTGGGAAACCAGCAGAACCCCGTTTGCTGTGGTACAGGATGCTTGAACAAAGTATATGTAAAGTTCTACCTCACTTGGGAGAAGAAGCAAAACATCTACCTCAAACTTAGCATTAACGTTATAGAAGAAAGTGGTTTTCCAACATGAGGAGAAAAGGGATCGACTATCGGTAGCATAATGTTTTTTCCCAATAGATACACCATTTAAATATGTTTAAACATGGTAACAACATGTGGCTGCTTTTCCCTAGAAATATTTGGCTGGCCATAGTAAAAGTGTAAATAAGAAAAAAAATTTAGAAATCTCAGGCTAATTTACTGATAATCCTTCATGAACTTACATACTCTGGGAATTATATAATTTTCATCTCTTTCAGTATTATGATGTATTGGCTGTCACGGTGAACATACTCTTAGTAGGTGCAGAATTCTTACGACCACAGGTCTCTTCTCTTCAAGAGAAAAATAGCTGTTTGTTCATATATACATACAGAGTTTTTTAAAATCAGGTGGGTGCAGGAGGACTCAATATGCCTGGGTCAGAACTCTCCTTTACAAGTGAGACTTCATCAAATGATGCAATATTCTCCAATTTTTTTTTGAGACTGAACACTGATGTAGAATGGGCTGTTTAAGAGACTTCCATCTACTGCTTCACCTTTTGCAGGATAGCATGAAAAGCAGTATACTTGCATTATTGGAGGTGGAGAGTCTCAAATCTTTATCTTCTACTCTTCCTCAGTCTTACTTTCAAGTGACAAGTTGGAGAAGATGAGTACAGAAAACCACTCATGATTATTGTGTGTTGAGTTTGGCAGGCATTAATAGTGGCAGATGTACCTGTCTTGTGTATATATAAAGTGATCTTACGGGTTAACAAGCCAAAGATTGGCTGTCATTGGTGCCCCCCCCCAAACATTGTTAAAGCAGTCCATTGTTCTTCAGGAAGAATTTTTTTAAAGCTTTGTGTACCTGTATGGTCTTAGACCTCTTCCATGATTGTATCAATTTACAAACTCAGGTTGCCTTTTTATTTTGTTTTTGAAGCTCCTTTGGTCAGAGCTTTGGTAACTGAATGTTAATTGTATGTAGTAGAATAGATGCTTTCTATAAGCTAAGCAAACCAGTAAATTCCTTGGTAGCGTTCTAGAATACTTCGCAGTCTATGTAGTTTTCTTTTCCATGGAGAGATCTTGTTTTTAGCCCCCTCCCCTTAAGACAAATTTTTAAACAATAGTTAATGTAATGTGTGCTTCATCTCCCAGACTGTTTGGGGTGATTTTTCTTACTGTAAGTGATATTTCTTGAGTTGTGCCTCACCTGTTGTATCTGCTTAGGATGATTCTGTACTTTTTAAAGTACCAGTAGTTCAACATGCCTTTTAAAAAAAGCATTTCCAATATTTTTCTGTGCCTCAACACTAAGTGGATGGTCTAAGACCAAAAGAAAATAAGTTCAAAAATCAGTGTGGGAAAAATAAACCCTGCAGACTAACATAAATGTATGCATGCACATCCTCAAACTGGTGGTTATATCCAAATTATTTAAACAAGAAATGTTTTTGCGCTTTTAAAAAATACTTAAACATACTATTTGAGGCGTTTTCAGGACTGTGTCTGAAAGGCCTTCTCGGTTTTAAATTTTCTGCTCTAATACTGCACTCAACTTGTGTGTGTGTGCGCGTGTGTGTGTGGTATCCATTAAGAAAAAGCAGTGCTTCAACTCTGGCAAGAAATTTGGGTATTTTGATGTGTTAACCAAGAACGTTTTCCTCTCTTCAATTTGACGCCTCTTAACTTTTTAAAAAGCTGTTGTTCTGAACTCTTTAATTGTTGCAGACAGCAGAGTAAAGCAGGACAGGTGAGGCACAAACTTTGTTTAAACAGGCTAAAAATGTTAGACCTTTGTGTGTTCAATGGAGGCTTCTGAATGTATCTTTGCGGTCCATGGAGAAGGCTGAAGGAGGTAGCAAGGAGACGATGTATCAGCTACTGGCAGCCTTAAAACAAAGTCATTGTCTCTCTGGACTTTAAAATGTTTCTATGCAGTTTATTTTTTATTTTTGTTTAATCAAATAAATGTGAGTTTCACTTCAACTGTAGCCTGGCTCTTCTCTGTAAAAAGCAGCTCCTCTCTTAGCGAAACAGCGATGATGGGAAAGGTAGGCAGCTTGGCGGAATGTTGGACAAGCGACAGTTGAAAAGTCCATTGGACAGCAGTCAGCGAAGCTGCGAGACCAGGATGCCTACATTTCCCATCAAAACTTGAGGGAAGCAGACAAGTGTCCAATCTGTGCCTTTTGTCACTTGTGGTTCTGCTCACAGTTGAAGTTGGAGGTGGGGAGGATGGGGGGGGGGGTACCAGTAGAAGGAAAAAGAGAAAATAGTGCAGGGAGGAGGATACATGGCAAGTGGGGTCCATGCGCCCCCTTCAAAGTTTTTGCAGGTTCCCCCTGACCCAACAGCCAGCACCACGGCTGGTCCTGCAGTTCTTTCAGGGAGAAGGGAAAGGGAAAACTAAAGGAGTTTTGTTCCTCAGTGTCTAAGCTCAGGGTTAGTTAAGAGGGACTGGTAGTGGCAATACCCTGGGAGCAGAGTGTTTTGTTCTTGACTTCCCTCCTGGGTTCCTTGAGGGATCCTGTGCAGGATCCACGTGTGCAGAAAAGTGATGCTACAGTAGCATTGCTCCAAGCTATGCCGAGCTAGCTTTGTGGCAGCACGTAGAGAAACAGAAGGAAGGAAAAGTAAGGGCAATGTTCTCAACGTCCAACCCACTGCTTACACAAGACAGTCTCTTTGACAGTTAGCCAATGGGAGGATGGAACTGATAGCATAAATGGTATTGTACATTAACTAAACCGTTGCTATTTGCAATCTTTTTATTACTCTGTAGGAACAGTGGTATAGAAACTAGTATCCACAATGTCCTTCAAACAGGTCTTAAAAAAACACGAGTGCAATAGAATCCGAATTCATTTTTGCCTAGGAAACCTGTGCTCTTGTCATACTTTAGGGATCATAGCCAGGTGCTGAACTTTCAGTTGCAAGCATGAAGAGGTTAGCTTAAAGGAGCGAGTTACAGAAAAGAGAGCTATGAATGGATTTACAAGAAACGAATAGTTCCACTAAAATACTGGGAATACTACACTAAGGGTTAAAAGAAATCTTCAGTCTTTTAAAGTAGTTTTCTTTTAATTAAAAAAACAAGTACGCTTCAGTACATTGTATGTGCAGGTACCAGAATCATAGTTAAAAAAAAAAATTAAACAAAATTCCAAATGGTCCTTCAGATGGACCACGGTGCCATAGAGCTTCACTTCCTCTGAACAGCAGTGAATGCCGGCATCTGAATAGGCTGGACCAGGTGGGCAGGCTGAAATACAGGTTTCTTCCGCATTTCGGACAGCATTTTCACTGAAGGGAGAAGCTGGTTTCTTTTGATGATCTGTAGTGCCAGCTGAGTATTGCCTACAAAACAAGTTCAGATTTGATAGCTTGTGACAAGCTCATACCACATTCGCGCATTACAGAAAGCTTTAAAGCACGGTTTACTGCTACTGGAAGCTACCTTTACTGCTTAAGTGACATGCAACATGTTGATCTAGGTGCCAGATTGCAAACCCTTTTTCTGACTGAGACATCTGTGTGTTTAACATTTACAACTGGGATGATAATATTTTCACAAGTCAGTAACTGGTTTGCCTTTTCTGCAAAAGTAGCATTTCAGGCTAGAGACTTTTTTTGTACAAAATTTAAACAAAGCGCAAACTGTTGGCAAAACTCTACACCATAATTTTTCACTCAAAATGCACTAATTTTGACAGGCAAAGGGAAAATGGTAGGACCAAGGACTAGCCTCTAGAAATCCTCCTTGCCATCCTAAGTCCAGTGGCCACCATTCTAATGTTTGCCTACCAAAAACCTTTATCAGAATGCCCCCCCCCCCCAATGAAGACCAAAAAAAGAACTCCCTGCTCCCAAGCTCTTTTCCCACAGGCACCTGCTTAACCTCAAATCCTCTGACATACCTAACACTTCCCACACTGCCTGCAAATGCAAGCTCATTACACATTCTACACTTTGCACTGCTTCATAACACTTCATTCTAGTTTCCTGTATGAGCACACAAGATCTATACTGCTGATGGCCCATTTGTGCCAATCACTGCTACCTAGCCTTGAAATCTTAGTTCAACAACACTGAGGATGGCAATCAGCTTGGTAAGGTCCCTGAGCCTTGTGCATAATAGCTCTGCTTTAACAAAAATATTAGTACAGGAAGCTGCATCAAGTATGAGCAGTGCACAAACATGATACACACAGTCATTACTTGATACATCATGAAAAGGATGTGAGTTTGTGGCTATGCCAAGGTTATTTACCATTCTGAAGTTCAAGGTATACAGCCAGTAAGATAGCCTCTGGTGGTATCTCCTTTGGATGAATCAGCGAGGCAGCCTTGATACCAACATAAAAGAAGAAAGAAGAAGCATTTAGTATGTAATTTGGCAAGGAAAAAAACTGTACCAGCTGGCGAGAGAACACCACATAAAATTAAACAGGGTGCTACTCCAGCATGGGATTGTCAATCCATATTCAACATGAAACCAAATGAAAATTACTCAGCCTTCCTCAACTACTATATGCACTCTTGCCTGAATTCACAGTTTATCTTTTATTTTGACACAGCTCTCCTATAGTTCACAGTATGAATGCTGCTATCATCTCAAATGTTAAAGAGAATGGTTCTACAGGCTGCTAATAGTGTACAATTCATTAAATGAATGCCAGTACATAATGTCTCAATAGTACAATTACAGCTCTTAAGAAAAAAGAAAGATGACACCTCAAGGCTTGGGAACAACACAACTTGCAGCTTCCCACAAGTAAAAAATATTGAAACTTATCCACAGCTGACAGAATGTAGAGGGTGAAATGAGGGAAGATGCATTGTCCCTACCCTGGAGGAGCTGAAAAGATGAGGCAGATAAAGCCTGGATCAAAGCTAGGCTTAGAACAGGTAAGAAAAGGAGCTGAGGATTTGCTCAGATTTTGCTGGGGCTTTATTTCTAGAAGAGAACCATGTTTGTACAGCAAAGTGGGAGGTATCTTGAACGTCAACATTTTAAGACGAGAGAGGTCCTTCAAGGACTTTTTGAGGAGGGTATCTCATTTTCCCCTCCATCACCACATCTTTCTCTTCCTTGCCCCCCACAGCATCTCCCTCTTTTCCTGCTTCCTTCTTCCTGTCTGCCCACCCCCCGTCTTAACCTTCCTCCTCCCCACCCGCAGCCTCTCCCCTATGGCCCAGTTGCATGGTGCTATGGTGGGGAACTTGCATGGAAATGCACAGACTGTATCACCTTCCCCAAACTATTTCCTCTTTCTCTCCTCCTGGCAGCCTCCATATGCTCATCTTTCCCTATGTCTCTCTCTCTTTCAAATCCACTAAACAACTTATAATTATCTTCTCCTCCTTCACCTGTATTTCTTAATTTACTTCATTTATATACTGCCTTTCTCCACAATGAGGACACAAAGCAGCTCACATAATACTCCTTGCCTCCATATTATTAACACAACAACCCTGAGAGGTAGTTAGGCTGAGAATGTAAGACTGGATCAAAGTCACCCAGTGAGCGTCCACAGCAGAGTGGCAATTCAAACGTGGGTCTCCTGGATCCTACTCTGAAACACTAACAACTATGCTACACCAGCTGAGAGTGGGGTGGGGGGAGGCTCCTGCTGAACAGTAGCCAGCAACCAGGCCTGGGTGAGTCATGCAAGTCATGTGGTAGCAAGTCATCCGGAGGTTGCTTCTGGGCCTGGCCCCAATGAGTCCTCTCTCAAAGCCCAACACAGCCCTGGAAATCACCCTGTCCCCTCTTCCTGCCTTTCAGTCAGAAAGCAAGCCTCCTGGAATACTAACTAAATTGGTTGCCAAGCAACAGACACCTTTTATTATTTTGGTTTTTTTAAAACTCCCCTCAATGTATTTCTTTTAGATTTTTCTGCAAACCTGGGGCGTTATTCAGGTGTATAGAAAGATCTCTCTTGTCCATTCACGGGTCCAGTCTTTGGATATACGTATCCTCAGATCTTTGCCACTTCACTATCAATCTATAAGACCAGGCCCAGGAGGCTACATTAACCAAGTGGGAACAGACTTAAAATTTTTTTCTTATGCCACATTCCTTAAGTCTCATACAGATGTCTATTTCTGATCATTTCAATTCCTATAAATTGAAAAAAAAACAACATACACCAATAAGCTAGTAACTCTGGTCTGATGTAACTCAAGAGCAGCACTACAGGTACACTGGCTGTAGGCGCAAACTTAAAGCATATCTCCTGAGGTGTCCCATATTGTGTGTGAATGTGGCCATTTCTAATAAAAAGTTTTGCATGGATTTTGTTGGTTTTGGATTTTGTGCTGATCAATACTTTCTGAACAATAAGACTTAGCACTGTGCGACACACACTCACACCCTCTCTTACTACTACAACAGCAGAGCACTGCTTTTTTCTCCTGCACCAGGAAAGCCAAACAAACTACAGTGATCACTACAAGGATTTTAAAGATGAAAGTTGCCAAAGCGTGTTTGGTGTCCCTAGCTGGAAGGAGAAAGCCCCGTTTTCTGACAACATATCAGGAGGGGAGAGAAGATGGAGCATAAAGCTGCAGCAATGAAAAAGCAAAAGAAACCCCTCAAAATGCACACATGTATCTGACAGCCAGTGCCTTGATATGACACCAGTGAACATTAATTTAGTTTCCTTAGCAAAGTTACAGCAAAATTCTTACCTGGTGCAAACACTTGCGAGCTTTGTCATACTCGCTTCTCAAGCAATAAGCGCTTCCAAGGTTGAACAACATCATTGTACGTGCGGAAGTGACTGAACTGGGGTAACACTGGGGGGTTTGCTTGCCAGCTAGAGAAAAAGAAAATATATTACACAACTAGTTATTTGTTAAAACAAATATAATAAGCATCTAGAATTAGCCCTGGCAGATGCCAGCACACGCTAAGAATTGCTTCATGCTTTATATGGCAGTCAGGTATATAAGCACTTACTATGGTAAAAGCATCTCCAAACACTTGCTGAAGACACGTGTTGGAAGACCTAAACAGCTGCCGCTCCCTAGTGCCTACCCCTTGGACTCCCCTTTATTCTGCCTCTTCTTTTCTTGTGTGAGACCCAGTCATTAGACTTCCCTCTCTGTAGTGAACCATTACATCCAAGCTATGGTCTTGTAGTATTCCCTCCAAACTCTAAAATTCAGAGGTAATGCTAAAACCAGCATTCTGCTCCCCGCCCCAAGCTTGTTCCCAGGCTTCTTCATGTGAAGACAAACCATATGTGTTTGCTTCAGCAAACCGTGATGGAATACTAATATGCCCAGACTGTCAGGTAAAATGTGAAGCAAGTCAAAGGATACTCTCTTCGACTTTGCAGCTTAGATCATCTGCTTGAGCTACTTGCAGCCTTCTGTTCCAAAGTTACCCAATGCCATGTTTCATGATGTACTACAGAAAGTAAGTTGTTCTATGATGGAACAATGGATACATGGGCCCCTGCTTTATGGCAGGGAGATTCATTTAGTGACCTTCACATTGCATGGCCTCTATTGCAAGAGATGCTCTGAGCAATATTTGAAACGTCCCATGTGGCAATTGCAAATGTAAGATTTCTTTTACACAACACTTTATGGTTAAATGACATAACAGACACTGAAAGGCACTCATAGTAGCAATTATTAAAACATGATTCTATGAAATTAGCTTCGAGACAGCTACTTTGATGGATAAAGGGTTCATGCAGAAAACTGCAGACAAGAGTATCTGAACTGTTCTTGCATTTAGAGCTGTTCATCCCTAAGCGAGCCGAGGTTCACTTCCCTATCTTTCACTGTATCATTCCCTACTGAGATGCTAGCTAGCCAACAGCAGGATACTTACAGGATTCCATGGCTTCATTTTCACCTTTGTCAGATCCTACAGGAATAAACAACCCAGAACACACCATGAATACTGGGCAAGCAATAATTTTTGCCAGCTTTGTAAAATTTTAAACTGTCCACATTTTTAATTATACTGAATATGCCAAATAAGCCAACAGTATTTTAATGACAAATATAGCCAGCTGATTGCATTAGTATCAAAAACTGTAACTGTAGTTATGACCTGAATCTAAATAGTTGGAAATTTTAGTTTATTTTAATGTCTATGAAACTGAAAGATGTGTTACAAAACAGCTGGGAATTCCTGTACTTGAAACATTCTGAAGAAGGGAGCTCTGACTCTCGAAAGCTTACATCCTGAAAATCTTTTTGATCTCTAAGGTGCTACTGGACTCAAATCCTGCTGCTAAAATATTAACATTTGCAAAAACCTTAGCAATACTTAATATAGAAAATAATAATAAAATATTCTGGGCTACTTTGTTTCCATGAAATGCACAGATTCCAGGAAATGTGAAAGAAGCAGATTTATGTCCTTTACAACAGCACATTAAAATGTAGAATGGCTACAAGTTATGGCAAGAAGGCAGTTGAAGGCATGACCATATAATCAAGCGTGGACTCATTAACCTTGATCCTGCTCGTTCGAAGAGATCCCCAGGGACACATCAGTGACATTTTCCGGGTTCAAGTGAGTAATAGCATCCGAGATTCTGTCTAGAGAGATGAGTGCCTCTGCGGCATACAAATGGCCAAGGAACCTACAACAGCAACAGCCCCATGGTTACAAGGGTTGATCTAGCAACAAGTCACATCAAGGAGAGAACACCTCTCTGTCAGATTGCCTCACTGCACAGAAAAAAGGCAACATAAAACAAGTTTCCAATTTTTAAATATGGAGGTTATAAATTCATACTCCTCCACCCCTACCCTTCTAAAGCAATTCCTGCCTCTGTGTCTGCAGACTCAAGGGCACAGACGGAAGCAACACAGCTGAGATCATTTCACCATATATAATGCTATACATCACCTTCTTCAAAGCCCAATACAAGTATAAAGTCATTACTTCTCTCTTTCTCCATCAGGAAGCTATATACTGGTTTACGTTCCCCACCAGGGAGCTATGTACTGGTTTACTGGTAAACCAAGAGGGGGAGGGACAGAACAGAAGAGACTTCCTCCTTCCCAGAGAGATCATCATAGTGCTGTTTAAGCTCTTGTTTTTATCTTGTGTTTGATCTCTTACACTGTGTTTAAGACATGCAATAGGACCGCTGGGATAGTTAATGACAGTTTCACATGCTACTAATTTTATGCTGCAGTTTTATTGTTCTACACCTTTTCTCTTTATAATCCATCTCATGAACTTTTAAGTTATGAATATTAAACATACAACTGATGTCTTAGTTTGTGTTCCATATGCCTACATTACATACAGAAACAACACATCCTGGGAACATTGTCAACAATGAGATGGCATCAAATGCTTACTTAAGAGACCCAGATAATTTTGGTTGCTGAAGAAGTTTATCTGCATGATTCAAGGCCATAAGGTTGTCCCCCAATGCCAGAGCCACATAAGCACTGCAAGCAAGTATAGAGCACCTGGAGGGAAAGAGAAACAGCAAAAAGCTAGGAATTTCAGCATGTGTTAAAAGGCATGGGCACTTCAAGTACTGGTATACAGAAAAGCTACATAAGAAAATGAAACAGAAAAAAAGCATGACAAATGTACTACGCCGATTTCATCATTAATATTTTTACAGTGTATACTGCAACATTCGACCAGGGCAGCTCACAACCACCAAAATTAAAACCAATTCACTGCAACACAGAGGGGAAAACCCCACACCAGAAAACATTACTATCCAACAGATGCAGCAACTACAATCCAAACAGGATCAATTTGGGAAGGCCTTGTGGAATAATAAGGTTTTACAAGACTTCTGAAAGATTGGCAGGAAGGGAAGCTATACCAGAGGGAAGGAGCAGCCACCAAATGGCACATGATCTGACAAATGATAGCCACACTTGACAGGAAGGGGGCACAACTGACTTCCTGACAGTTAGACCGATCCCTCAGTGGAACAGGCTTCCTCAGGAGGTGGTGGGCTCTCTTTCTTTGGAGGTTTTTAAGCAGAGGCTAGATGGCCATCTGACAGCAATGGTGATTCTGTAAACCTAGGCAGATCATGGGAGGGAGGGCAGGAAGGATTACATCAGTGCTCAGTTCTCATGGCCCTTTCTTACATGCCCAGGATAAGGCCGATCGCCACTTTGGGATCAGGAAGCAATTTTCTCCAGGCCAGTTTGGCCAAGGATCTCTTGGAGGTTTTTTGCCATCTTCTGGACACAGAGAAGGGGTCACTAAGGATGGGGGGGGGGGGGAAGGTAGTTGTGAATTTCCTGCATTGTGCAGAGGTTGGACTAGATGGCCCTGGAGGACCCTTCCAACTCTATGATACTATGACTGACCTAAGGTAGCTCAGTAGTTTATTCCAGGATTGGCAGTCCTTTAAAACCTTCCCGAATCGAAATGCTAAAGTAAGAATCAACATATGGAATTGAAACCGGAAGCTAACAGGCAGCCAATGGGTTGCATCCCACAGATGTTTTGTTGACAGAAGTGGATCTTCCGCACCTTCACCTTTGCCCAGCAGCTTCCTAAACACCCATAAAATGGCACTGGCAGGGATCAGGGGACCCTCTCAGACAAAAGGACATGTAGTTGGTGGCTGCAGTCAGGAGGGGAATGGGTGAGACTGCTCCTCCTCCATCTTCTGTCAGCAGAACTTCTGAAGGGTAAAGCCCAGTAAAATGTTTCAGGCACCAATCATAGCTTCAAACTCCCTCCATGAGGCACAATCCAGTCACTGAGGTTACAGAGCCAGGCTCAGCACAGTCAGGTCAGCAGAGCCAAGGAGCAAAAATGCAACAAGTTTTTCTGTAAGCCACAGCTCAAATAAAACGTGTCCACTTTATTCAAACTCTCCTCTGAAACAGACAGTATTGATTATGTGCAGTATTACAAGGGAAATAAGGGGGTATTAAGCCAAGAGCATTTTACCAGCAGTACTGCTGAATCTGAACAGCAAAACAGAGAATCTGTGCATTGGCAACATTGTTTTATTATTGCATGCAGCAGGGCCTCAGCATTAATATCACATTGGACATTAACACCCCAGGCCCCTTAAAGGAATGGAAAAAAATTCTTGCCCTGAAATCTGAGCCACACATTCCACAGTTTCAAACAAAAGGCCGGCATCAGGATGTCAGTATTAGGTCAGGATTTCACAGCTTGTAATTCTGCCGCCCCACCCCAGCACTTTGGGATCTTTTCCACTTCAGAAGGCAGAGTTCAAGGCAGGCGGCCTCAGCTTCAGGGCAAGAATCTTTGCCTTACTTGCTGCAAGAACAGATTCAGTATCTTTGGCATGGAGAAGAAAAGCAGACAGAATCTTTCTGAACAGCAGATCTAATGCTGGGGGAGCTGCAGGAGCAGCACATTAAACTCTCTGGATGGTAGGTGGGCTATGACTGCTCCAGCCTTCTGGCAACTGTCAAGCCCACTTTTGGTTCAGCAGTAAGCCACGTTAATTCATGGCAGGGCCTGGGGTTCCTTTCTTCCTTTGCTCCCGGGAGGCACGCACGCTAATTATACACAAGCAGGGTAAGAAAGCTCCCTACAGCCCGCTCCCACTTCCTCTGCACCATGCTCAGATGTCACATCAAATCTTGACACCATCAGAAGCTTGGGAAGGAAAGCTGGGCTTATCCACTCAAGCCCCAACCAATTTGATCTCTCCTCTCCACACACATCAGTGGCTACAACTGCAAGGAGAAACATGGCATTGTATCATATTAAGACTGCTAACACCTTGCCTGCACTAGGGGAAATGTTGCTTAACAAGAAAATGCACTGAGGCTTGTGAGCTCACTATTAGGACTGATTGAGAAACAATCATGCCTACGCTGGCCTGCATACAAGCTGCTGCACTTGCAAGCAAAGTTATTTTTGCAGATTTTTATGTTTACAAAGCAAGAGAATCACAGTATCAAGAGGTTGTAGACATTACCACCACCCACAGCAGAAACTAAACATACAAGTCTGAAAAATATGTTCTCTTAAATAAAGATTCTTAGCCAATACAGAATCCATGGTAGACAACAAAGTCCTGTTTTATGTATCAGGAGGACAACCAGGTTTGCTCTTCCTTTATTAATTCATTAGATAGTCCTATTTCAGAAAACACATGGACCCTATAGAAATGGGTATTTCTGAATACCAGAGTAATTTGCCTTTTTTGCTTGCAATGGCATGCTGAGGATTGCCCAGCCCAGCAGTCAGAAAGTTCTGATTGTTTCTGGCAGTTAATCCAACCATGCATCCCAAGGGAGAAGACCAACTTTGTCCCCCCTCCCAACCCAAATGGATTCTGACATATCTCCACAGTCTGTCTTTAATGACTACAGAGATTCTTAGTTGTCTTGAGCTTTCCCCCTCCCTCAAGATGCTTTGGCCTAGGAATAAAAGTTTGACTTTTTAAAAAGCTGCCATTCTGTATCAGCTGACCCGCTGTGTGATGAATGCAGAAGATCTGTCAGCCCCAAGAGAACTTACCGACCCTCAGCTATTCAACTAGACAATGAATTAAGTTTACACCACGTGGAGGACTAACCAAACTGGATCACTGATTCAAAAGCAGAACCACAATAAAGTATACTACCTAAGCCAAGGAAGTGACCTCTCCATGCTAACCGGAGCTTGTTTTCCACAAAACAGAAAATACTGAAGCTAAAGAAAAATATGGTAAAAAGAATTTTGAAAACAACTACTTTGTCACATGATCTTGAAAACAACCTGAGATTTTTTTCAGAAGCACTTAATCTTTTTCAACTACTATTAGAAACAACTATAAGATGGGTAAACTATTCTTCTGGTATTTAACAACTGTGGAACCTATGGGAAATCTCTGCTGACAAAAAGGATTTCCATCAGAACAACATGACTTCCTTGTCTCCCCACCTCTCCCACCATACTGCAGCCTGAAATATTACTCCCAGCCCTGGAACAGCATGAGGAGAGAACCCAAAAGAACACAAGGAGCTACTGCTATATATGCAAAAAAAAAAAAAAAAGAGGCTGATCAGCATACTAGTTCTATTAGCTTTTCCCTCCAGTAGGGGCACTTATGCCTTTAGCATCTGCTAAAGATCTGCATAAAGCAGCCAGCTGCTAAAGACACGAGAGCCTCATCAACATGAAGTTGGCAATCCCTACCCCACGAAGAATCCATGAAAGCATTTCCATGAGCCTGGAACAGTGGAAGGATTGTCCTAATCTACGTAAGTTTTCAAGGTTTCTATAACTACCTGAGAAATGTCTGGGGTTGGGGGCCCTGTCCCTGAACTTACTGGGTCTGGTGACGCAGGCTCCTCAGACAGCCAAGGCAGCCCTAGCATCTTCAGAGCCCAGCCCCACCCAGAATTAGGGGAAGAAAGAAGCAGGCAAGCCACTGCCCAGGGAAGCATGCTTGGGATCTTCCCTGAGCCAGCTGCACCCACTACCCAGCAGAGAAGCAGGGCTCCATGGCCAAGCTGGACCTGGCTGGCAGCCATGTGGCTGAGGATTGAGGCTGGTAGTATCCCCTCCTTTCTTGGGCCCACACAGGCCAAGGAGAGGTTTCCGAGGCAGTGGTGAAGGGCAGGACACAGGGGGAGGCCTGCATTAAGAACACAGCCCCACCTACTGGCCACACCCCCTAGAGCCCTGCCCTATGTCACAGGGGACTGGATGAGCCCAGGGCTGGGCTACCCCCCCCCCAGAGGCTCTTTAAAGGTCAAGATCGAGGGCAGCTGAGGAAGAAGGGCCGGACTTCTACATTGCTGGCAGAGGAGAGGTGCATGCAAATGAGACAGGAGCCTGGGTGAGTTGAAACCCCCCTCCTCTCCCAGTGACAGAGGCACCTTCTGTGGCCAGCCTTAAAAAGACACTGGAGGGCACAGCAGCCCCAGACACTAGGGAGTCACGGCCTGACAAAATGTAATTTCAAAATATCTGACCTGAAAACAGAACATTAACAAGAGCTATTCCAGTCTAAGCCCACTGAGGAACTCAGCACAAGACTGCACTCAAAGTGTCCTATGTTGACCCCAAATTAAAGAAATGGCAATATGGGTTCTTTGATACCTTGTCATTCAGGCTAAACATCAGAAAGGAAAATGCTACATTGTAACTTACAGGAGATGGTATTTGCCACAAGCCTCCACGGTAACATTCAATCTAGGCACACTGTACAGGATGGAGTTCATTGATCAAGATGATAAGGGGCACAATGGGAGAGAGACAAGACCGCAATCTCCACATCTCCCAGGGCTTTGAAGCACTGGTGCTCTTGCTATACTGCCAGAAAGGCTTATTGCTAAACTCAGTCAACGATGCAGTCCTGAACTAGCATTTGCTTTACAGTCACTAACAAGCCACAGTTAAGCATAAATCCTCTTTACCCAGACCCTGTCAACTGGCAGGCAAGGATGGCTAGCTTGTTCTAAGGACTTAGCACACCGCTAGTATGCTATGCAAATTTGAAATTTCATTTCTCTCTAGTTTTTAATAAATGAATGATGTGGAATAAATAAAAGATTTATTTGGGCGGTAAATATAGACTCCCTTAGTTTAAACCACTTGGAGCGATACATATAGGGGCTAAACTAATGTTTCTCTTCCCTCTTCTGTTATTGTGGTTCCTATGGGCAAGAGTACAATCATTCTGATTGTAATGACAAGATTTTCTTGACAAGCTGTCAAGTTTCATCAATAGAGAACAACAGATAATTAAGATTATATTCCTCCTTTTACAGCATATGACACGACATCATAAATGTAAGATGGTTCTCACAGCCTTTGAATAACAGATGCACTTTAATCCAAAACCTGCCAATTGAGGAATTATAGTTGTGTGAGTCAACTACAGCAAACTAATAGTGAAGAAAACACAGCTCAATTACTATTCCTTAAAGAAAAGACTACAAAAGCAGTCTAACACGCACAGATTATATTGCAATATGCGCAAGCCCATATTATTTATTTACATCTATAGTCCACCTTTCTCACTGCAATTCAAGATGATGAACAGCACACACCAGGAACTAAATGAAGGTGCTCATTTCTGCATCCAAGTTCAAACACACACTGAGTCAAATGGAAGCTCACAACAATACAACCATTTTCTTATATTAATATAAACCTGTGTAAAAAAATACAGTATGCATATTGCCCTTCGGATGTAGATGTACCCATTATATTGTAGAAAAACTTCACATGTATAAAAATAATAAGCCAGGGCAACGCCGCATTTTAATTCTAGATTGGAAAGTGTTAGAGCCTACCTTAAATTTTCCAATTCCTGTTTCCTGAGTGGAGAGGATGGTGGTGCAGGGACAAATTTGTCTCCTTCGTGACTCTTACTGCTGAAGGGAACACAAGACAGCATAACCAATGAGGTCCCCAGCTCAGACAAGAGGGCAACAACCACCGGGACATTGAGTCATTTTGTCTAAACAAAGAACTGTGTAGATTAAGCAAGTTGAAAGGCAGAATGGAGAAGAAGGAAAGAGACCAATGTTTAAGAATGCAAGAAAGGAGAAAAATGCTGTATTAGAAGCAGTGCTAAAAAGGGGGATAGTAAAACTGTTGTGTGTAGTAAAATAAAAGCAGCTTCTTCAGTAGATTATAGAAAGCAGCACTGGATGAGCTATACTTCTTAGCAATGTTTTTGATTCAAATTTGCCATTAAAGAACAAAAGCAGAACTACTTTCATCCTGGAATTGACAAACAGAAATCTATTCAAAGACAAGTTCTTCAATCCAGAGCTTCCTGAAAATCAGGTTAGAAGCAAACTCAGTTTTGTGGATTCATATTTGGTCAAGAAATTTTATCAACCCCAATCAGCATTCTGTAGAACTCCTTTGTAATTCTAGGCTATTGTCACTTACTATTGCTCATCTTCTGCCTCCCCCCTCTCAAACTACAAAGATTTGGCAACATCTTCATTCCATGTAATCTATAGATGATATGGTCAAATGCAAAAATTTAAACCAAGTCACTACCAACAGGAAAAGTACAGCAATAGAACAAAGAATCTCTGCCTGTCAAGTACTTTATACACTGCATAGCAGGAAGGTGTTTACAGACACAAATTGAAAACTACATCTTCTAGTGGTAGAATTTAGCATCTTTCAATAGCACTTTTGCTTACTAACATGTCCTTTCTACTATCTCAGCTTTCCCCTTTGTTCACCTATAGCAGTATTATTATGGAACTTGATTGGAGCAGCTGTGGGCAAAAGAGACTGGCAAAACATGGAGCATTAGTAAGCTCCCTGTTGCCCTTACCTGCATGCTTCACTGTTTTCATTGTTTTCGTTATTTCCTCCCAACTGGCTACCAACTTTAGATCCATTTTCCTGCTTTGGTTCCTGTTGATCTTCAGGAAGTAGCAGCAAGGCATTTCTTAGACAAATTGCTGCAAACTCCATGCTGGCTACAGGAATAGCTGAAGACTGACCATCACTTTAAAAAAAAAAGAAGAAGCTTAATTGGCGTTCTTTGTACTATATTAACAGTATTCAAAGCTTTCAGAGTTAGATGTTAAGGGAAAAGTATCAACTTACTTAATTGAAATTATGTTCCTGTTTGAAATTGTACTTGTACAGATAATGCAAATTAACAGAGAATCATCGAATGATGCTTATGTATATGGATTCCTATCAGACTGCCAAGCAAAGGCAGCATCAAACATGCATTCCAAGCTGTACAAGTGCATGGTACATTAACAATGCTGCTAAAATGATGGCCCTTAAAATTCTGCAATTGAAATGGTACCATTCATTCTTGAGAACACGATTCTTTACACAAAGCCATGATAACTCAGTTGGGCAATCCCCCCAACACATAACTGACTCAATGAGATTCTAAGTTCAAGTTCCTTTCCAGTGCAAAAGTCATGGCCCATGCAAAAAGTATACTCACATGACAATGAGAGTATACAAACATTAAACAAACAATAAAGCCCTTTGTGGGATGCATTAAACATCTTTTATCATTCTTAGCTTCATCTTGCCAACACTACATAGTAAAGCATTTTTATTCACATGATCAGTGCCTAATCAACTGTTTGTATGCAAGGTATCAGAATAACTTGCATTAAGTACAGGAGAGAAGTATTTTCCTACCCAACCATCAATTTTCCCTTCTGAAGCACAGCAACAAAAAATTCTACATAGTACTTACTTATAGACAACATTCTGTACGGATTGGGATGCTAAGACTATTTTACGATGATAGCCTTGGCCTACAATAGACTGTACAATGCCCTTTTTGCTTGGAAGGCCTTTTGTCTCTTGTTCTGAACTCTAGAAGAAAAAAGACATCAAGTCATGTTTGCTGGCATTTTCTCTGCCTGTTCACTTTTATTCCCTCCTCCTATTCAAAGTTCTGTACACAGCAAGCCTATATTTTACAGTAGAGCACTCTACAGTTCTTGGGCCGTGGGGCTTTGTTTTTCCTGGGCGCACACAATAGAGATTCCAATATATTAATACTTAACAGCAGAGCAGTAAGCCAACTTTTCACAGGAACAAGAAAAATTCTGAGTTCAGACTCAGAAGATTCATTGTTGGAAGTTATCTTCTATGCAATTCACAACATAGTCAAAGACAGAACAGACTACGGCCTTGGCACCGAAACGTCACATTTTTATCCTTTTTCCACTTAGGGTGTGTGCGTGTGTGTTATGTGCCGTCAAGTCGTTTCCGACCTATGGCGACCTTATGAATGAAAGACCTCCAAAACATTCTCTCTCTAACAGACCTACTCAGATCCTGCAAACTGGAGGATGTGGCTTCTTTTATTGAGTCAAGCCACCTCGTTTTAGGTCTTCCTCTTTTCCTGCTGCCTCTCCACTTAGAGTGGGACCTGCAAATGGGGTGGGGCATATTACGTACACCAAAAGCACATTTCCTTCCTCCCGTTTTATCCTTTCAACAACCGCATGAGCCAGACAAGGCTGACAGAGCATGATTGGCCCAAGTTCCCCCAGTGAGTTGCAGGGCCGAGTAGTGACAGGAACCCATGTCCACATTCTTAACCTAACACACTAAAAAGTTATTTGAAATCTTTTTAAATACTCAGGCTTATCAGAAGACAGGCATGCTTAATATGCCGTTCTATACCCCATGCTCCCACTGTTCTATCAAGTTCTTTTGAGAAAATAAAATGGTGCTCATTTTGTTACTAGAACAGCTGTCCTGAGTTACCTTAGCTGATTTAGACATGCAAGGCCAAATCATAAGCATTCCACAACAATATACACTAAGCAACTCTTCAAATAGCTTCACTAGATTACAGAGACAGAATCTCAGCCTGAATAATACAAGCACTATTCCTGAATTATCAGCCCAGTCTGGCTAAAACCTCAACTTCCATCAGGCGTTCACTTGGTGATGTCATCACTTTACACCACTGTTCTAAACAGCAGAACCTGCAAAATACAGGCTATGTAGCAATACTTGCTGGAGGGATGATACAGGATATCAAGTTGTCTAGTGTTCACTATCAATTCATATTTTTATTCGCAATACATTCTTATAATAATTCCTCAACATATTAAAAAAAACTTTTTCTTCAATAACAAACAACAAGAATAGCAGCTGCCTACCAAGTTATCCAAGCTGCTAAAGGATGGAGTGAAGGATTCAACGCATGCAACCCTTCCTTTCCCCTAGAACTGCACTCATTACTTCCTTGGGCCTTTAAGCCACTTCTGATTAAAAAGAAACTTACTCCTTTATTGGCAGCAATGCAGCATTCTGCTATTCTCAGCCAGAGGCGAGGATTCGAGTGATAAACTTGGACAGCTTCTATAAGGCATTCAAAGGCAGCTAGTGGCCTCCCAATGTGTAAAAGCTGAATGCCACAGTTATACAGCAACTCGTAACGTTTGTTGGTCAACAGAGTGCACATTGGCCGCCCAGAAAACTTTTTGCCTATAAAAGAGGGTAACAGTTTAACAGAATAAAACCAAAACAAAAAAAGGCACTGCTGAACAAGGGGCTATGCACAAAAAATTAAACTAATCTGCATCCAAAGGCCAGCCACCTCAGACCTATTCAGAATTCTCAATATTTAGTGCTTTATACATTAATTTCTGGGATCAGAAATAGCAATTTACACATGGCCATCAATGCTAAATTTTAGGATGCTTTTTGTTAACTGACAGTCTCCCTGTTTCCCTTCTCTTTTCTATTGCAACATCAGTTCTTAGTTTATTTAACTTCTACCTCTTAAATATGAATGTGGTGACTAGGACTGCTGGAAAATATAATTTGTACAAGGGCTCAAGCTCCTGGGGAGCAGCTGAAACCTCTGGATACAACTTCAGAGTGTGTTTGTATTCCACAGCAGGGTGTGTCTGCTGCTGCTGGCAGAACCTCCCACTGAAAGAAGCAGTGAAGCAGGAAATAGTAGCCCAGAGGTAGCACAGCAGCTCCCCATTAATGAGGGGGGTATCTGCTGTTTTCCCACAAGAGGTTGGTGAAGGAAATAAAGGGGACAGAATGGAAACACGTCCCATCTTCTTACCCCTCTGTCAGGAAGGAGGGATTGATGTTGATCCTCCACTGGTCTCCTTCGAGTGAAAATTTTCAGGCGGTTTTAGCAGTAGACACACGTTTGCCTTACAGAACTCTTAATGTGGAAAACTTCTCCAGTAATCTAGTCTAATCACTGTTTATATTCATAATAATCATGAGCACAAGTAACTCTCCCCCTTCTAATGCTGCTCAGATTTGAGCCAGATGTTGCTCTCTGAAGTATTTTCCAGTGAGCATGTTTCTCTTATATTGTGAGGAGGAGAAATAATGGGAGATTGCAGAAGTTACATTTGTGACAAGAAAACTTTTATCATGATGGAATTGTGGGAAAAGCTCTGCAGACATTCATGCACCTCTTTTTCAGATTTTACACTGCTCGCAAATGAACCACTTGTATGAATAGTTTCTTATTAGGGTTAGCTGGCTGTAGAAACGTGTACTAACTTACAGATTCTAATTTATGTTTTAAGACTGATGGAAACAGGGATTGTTATTCCACATTATTCATCCAGAATAAAAGGATATGTTCTCTGTATGAGGTATACATCACAAACATAGCCATCTCATAACTACATATTTGCTTCCATTTCAAACTAGGCTTGCAATCACAACTTTGTCTGCCAAAGTTAAAGAAATTCTTTTGTGCAGTGACTGGACTTTGGCATCAACATATGGGGCATATATTTGGTACATACCCAGCAAGCATGCAAATGGCGCTGGTAGACTGTGAACGGCAGACATGGCTCAGCTGTAAGTCTATTTAGGCATTGCTCTCATTTGATTCAATCAATTTCTTCCCAATATTAAGATACCATTCTGCACACAAAGGTTTTAGAGAAACCACTCTCTACACATCACAGTCAGCTCTTCAGTTGGGAAATGGGAATATCTATGACTTGAACCACAGGGCTGAGGGAAAACAAATATAACCAAGGAGCATTCTGCATGCTCAAAGTGCATCACAAACAATGAATGAGAGGGCCTGACCTAGACAAGGCAGATCGGGAGGCAATTTCTTACTTTTTCTGTAGTCCATAAATCTAATTACTGGCTCTGACAGCACTCTTTTATTGACTTACTTTACCTGGGTCTGTGCTCCCTGTTCCAAGTTGTGCACAGGCATTATCGTTTTCCTGTAAGGCCTTTTTAAAGTAGAAAATTCCTAAATTGTGTTTCCCCATGGCGAAATGGATGCACCCAAGATTATTCCAGAACATGCACCGTAAGCATTCACCTAAGAAACAAAGGGAAAAAGTAAAATTTTGGGATTGAAGAAAAGGAGTTTGTTACTGATACAGATTTAAATACTCATCTCCAGAGTGTGGAATGGTCAAGTATATACTTGAGGTTATCTATACCTCTGAAATTAGATCCTCAAGTTGAAATAATGAAAATTAAGTAGCTTGTGTTTTATTTGTTTTAGTATCAGAAACTTTTTCAGTATTTAGTATTTCTTCCTCTTACTTTGTCAGCCAGTATGAAAAGACTGCTGAGAATCAAATGAGCAGACAAAGAATATACAACAACAAATAGAAAAGGAAGTCAAGAGCATTCAGTATGGAAATCTTCAACTACTTGAGGAGTCACCAATCCCTTTTATCCCCAGGTTCTAAGTTAAGATAAGCATTGCCCAAGAAGGCAGCTGTTTCTGAGCAGATGCTCCTTGAAGAGCCAAAAATGACACCTCCTGAAATACAGATTCAGATTCGTTTTATTGTATATGGCCATTGGCCTTCACAATACTTCCTGATCCAATGAGGCTGAGAAATGCCTGGACTGGCTCTTTACTTTGAGAAAGAAGCAAGTAGGCTCCACAAAATATATTAGAGGGCATAATGGTGCCCATGGATGCCGCTAGTCTAGAAACAAATATATGAAGCTATCTAATACCATCAAAGATTGATCCATCTAATTCAGCACTGTCTACTCTGATATCAGCTCTTTTACGTACGAGAAGAAAGGTCCATCTCAACACCTGACATTCTTTAAGTGGGGATCTTCTCCATGCAAAGCATGTGCTCTACCACTGAGACACAATTCCTCCCCCAGGACTTGCCTGCATACTACTTCTGGTTGTATTTTAATTGCCAGGGGATTCAAATCCCAGGGAAAGGAAGACCCTACAGCCAGCTGCACCTGTGGCTGCAAGTTTATAATTTATTGTTCTAAGCAACAGACTAAGACAGGCTCTGATGGGAAAAGCTTCTTAAAACACAAGTCAAATTAGTTTTCTTTAAAGGCTACATTATGCAATTTGTAGTTTAACTGTGGGCATGCAGTCATGCACACACTCAACACCTGTGTTGGTTTTATTAAATTAATCTACTACCAAGAAACACTTTCATTCACAAAGCGTCTTCCTGCAGCTTTTTAACTAAATAAGTGGAAAAGGTTTAGAGAGTATCTTCTCCATCATGTTTTAATACAGCAGGGTGTTTTGCCTCCTTTAAGCACATTAATCTGAAATCTCTCCGGATGCTTCATATGTAAACATCTGCAACGTGATGACAGATGGTTTTTACAAGAAAAAAATTCTTACAAGGCACCGTCTGCCCAACATTGTAGAAAGTAAATGCAAGTTAATCCAGTAACAAGCTTTGAAAAAGATCTACTAGTCTCAATAGAGGAGAGTGCATTATCAAAAACTTTTAAGTGCGTACAGGAAGATCACTGAATGTGCAAAAGAGCAGCTGCCAGCCCCTCCCACCCTCCAAAAGCCCCCAGGGCTTGGTATTTAGCTAACCGTCTTCCAAAGGGCAGAAAGACAAGATATGAAGATTCAGTGATCTAAGACACCACCCCTCCTCAAAGTAAGTGGAGCCAACCCCTAACATAATTAACATTCACCTTGATTAACAAGAAATGAAAATGTGTACAATATCAACAAATATAACATGCTCTTGCCAAAAAGCTCAGCTATAAAGAAGCACTTTTCAGAATAGGTTCTTCAGTATTTTGATGTTGACTAGCACACTCCTTAGAAATCTTGGTTTTCAAACAGTATTCAATGTTTGGAAAAAGAATACGGTGAAAAAATTGTATCTCTAGCAGCATTTCACACTGATGCAAGGAAAGGGAATTAAAACATCACGTGAGATCCTGTTTTGCAAACACATGAGTTTATTTTACCTGTTTTCATAAATCCCGGATGTTCAGCAATGTTTGAGCTGTTCAACAGCTTTACTGCCTTCCGATAATTGCCTCTTAAATACTCAAAGTTGCTTTTCAGAAAGAGAGATGGTGCAGACTGGGAAGGGAACACAATCCAGTTACTGATATTTTGAGGGAAGGAGCTGGCAGCATACCTTAGCACTTCAATTAACTAAGGGAAAGAAGCGGGGTGAGGGGGGGGGGGTGCCGACTTTGGTACCTATGACATCATGTCCCTCAACCAGAAAGCTATTACAAAGGACATTTTACCTTGGAAGGAGTTTTCACAGTGGCCTGTCATCGGTCTGAAGGTCACAGCTGATACAGAGGGCCATAAAATGAATAAGCTATCCACACAAGAGGTAGTGGAGAGAGCCATCAAGTCTTAGCTGACTTACGGTGACCACTGGTGGGGGTTTCATGGCAAGAGACTAACAAAGGTGGTTTGCCACTGACTGCCTCTGCAATCCTGGTCTTTGTTGGAGGATTACTAACCATCCAATTACTAACCAAGGCTGACCCTGCTTGGCTTCTGAGATTGGATGAGATCAGGCTTGCCTAGGTTATCCAGGTCAGGGCATCCACAAAAGTATCAAATGAGAAAAACTACCAATGCAACAAGATTCCAAAACCGCACAAAAGAGAAGCAACTAGAAAGGGGTCCCCAAACTTTTTGAGCCTTTTGGAAGTCTGACATAGTGTGTAGGCGCAGCAATAAAATGGTTGCCACAAAAATTGCTGCTGCAGGAGGTGGAGCCAATCACAACATGGCTGCTACAATTTACCTTCAGTCCTACGGTGAAGATCCTTGTGCTGTGGAAGCAACTTCTATCAAATGTTTTTAAAAATCTGCACAGCCAATCTAATTTCAAATGGGCAACTGGAAGCCATGCTTGGCAAAAGCACTACCTGGCTCCACCCACTTTTAAAAAACACTTGCTGGATACCAGGAAAGGTGTTGGTGGGCGCAATGGTGCCCACAGGCAACATGTCTCTGACCCCTGAAATAGGGAATAATAAAAACCTGGAATAGGAGGGGTACCCAGGATCCTGGTCCTTCTAAAAGGGTGCTAGCTCAAAAGGGAAATTGTAAACTGCTCATATGCCACTATCAGAACTCTATGGACTATTAGTACTCATGTTTAATGGCAACACTTTGTGATAAAATCTTAAGTAAAATTAATGGAAAACTCCTTGTCTCCCTGCTGTCACATGTCATCAATCCGGTCACAGGAAAAGAGTCAGCAGCCAGAAGCCCCTCTCATCCAGCCTGGATCTAGCACCAGCTAAAAGATCCCTTCCTCCTAGCGAACCACTGCCACTGATCAGTGAAACGTCACTGGAAATCCCTTTCAAGAACACCTTTTCAAATGATACAGATCGCTATTTCTATAAAAATAGCTTTAGGAGCTAGGGGTTTGGGGGGGTGGGGCGAGGATGAAAATTTTAAATTATAATACATCAATCAAGCTATCTTGAAGTGTCAAGAGCTGCAGTAGAAGATTTACACACTAAATGAATAAGAATAGCACAACAATCCAGAATGACAAAAGAAGAAGAATTGCCCATTTTCAACAAATCATCATACCTAAAATCCACTTCATATGGGAGAGTCATACGCCTTTTAGCTCAAAGGACAAAACATGTTGAAGACTGTTTCAAGTGATTTTTTTTTTTAATTTAGGCATTTCTGTGTTTCTGAAGGATCCAAAAGATACTACAGAAATTTCTGGACTACATTAAGAATTTAAATGACAGAAAACAAAAAAAGCTTTATCAGGCTGGCAAACAAAAGCTCCAAGGCTTTTGTGAGCCACAAGCTAAGAACACTTTGGCTATGCCCAGCCCTTATACCTGCAGACCAGCAGGACAGACGCACCTATGTACAGCTATGCCGTGCTACTGCTGGCAAGATTTCCCCAACAATCTCCTCTCTTTGTTCAGAAAGCCTCTGTCCATGTCCAGGCCCCACATGCAGAAAGGCAGCAGACGGATCCACTTAACTCAAAGCTCTGCCTTTTAAACAGCTATAATGGAGCCGTTATAGGTTTGCATTTCTCAAGAACTCCCTTTTTCCGATGCAATGGTCTTGCGTACTTACATTTCCAGTAGTATTCATAACTGATTTGATCTCTCTCTTGCATGCTTTCAGAGATTTCATCTGAATATAGGCTCGCACCTTATACTGTCAAAAATTAAAAAGCCACCTTAAATCATATTGCATTAAAACTGCAATGGCTTCTTTGAAATTATGTTGCTTTGGATAGCATATCTGGAATATAAGATACAGAAATTTGGCTTGCCTGATATGGTTTAACTGAACAGAGTTTTCACAGTTGTGAACAGGTCATTTAATTTTAATTCAGAATTTTTAAATGCAGACTCCAAGAAACACATCCTAAGCAATTAAAGTAAATCATATTAGCCTTTTTAAAAAGACATCAGTGGAACATCTCAGCTCAGTGCCCTGTTAGGTAACCCTCCAGGGCAACTGGTTGGCCACTGTGTGAAAAGGATGCTGGAATAGATGAACCTTTGATCAGATCCAGCAGGGCTATTCTTATCACCACGTGAGTATCCATTCCATGCACTGTGACATAAGCATTTCTTACTAGCCTTTTACCAATCTGGGGGATGCAAAGAAGTACAAAACAGAGGTGACACTTACAAAGCATACTAGTACCATACAAAAGCCAAATACGCAAGCTGGTGGCTTATTTTGTTCATGAGGTAACTTCTATATACAGTATAATGTGGAGAAACACTGAGGCAGATGGGGCTACACACAGATACAGTGAACAGAAGCCATTTCTGCATTCACAGTAGCTAGAAAAAGCACAGTAATTAATCTAAAAACAAAGGCTGCCAGCTGTGACTTCTATGAAGGTCACTCTTGTCCAAACCAAGTCTAAACATAGTAAACATACAGGAAGAATCATGAAGATAAAACAAATTTCTGGGTTATGCTTGAAAAGCAGCCCCTAGTCAATTTAAAAATGCAAAGCAGCAGCTTTCAAAATAATATGCGTATGTTCAAGAGTAAAAATGAGACAGCCCCAGATTGGGTCATACCTGATGTATTTTAGACTTAGCAGCTTCTGTAAGAGTTCCACTTTCAGCTTTGTGATTGGCAGCTTCTTTACCAGTGTTATTACCTGTCTGATCACAGGCAGAAAGGTTAAACAATTGTGTCAGTTTGCAAAGCCAACTAATTTATAACACCCAATTACAGAAAAATAGCCTATAAAGTTTAACCCCGCTCCTTTAATCACATTACTGAAGACAATAGCTCTAAAGGCAGATTCCTGTGCCAATTACAATCATTTTGTTGGTTAATATACCAAACCAAATTATTCATTTATAATGTCTCTGTCCTTTGCCCAGATGTGTCAAGGTGGCTCACAAAAAGAATACGCAACATGGACAAGAATTAAATTAACAGAAATTCTGATTACATTAATTTCAAACAGTAGTCAAGTGTTAAGTATTACAAGAACTTTTGTATTATTACATTTGTGCTGTTTTTTCCCCAGACCCACCTCATTTTTCCCATTTTTGTTGTTGCCTCCTTGTGAAATCATTTTTTCCAGTACAGCAAGCAAATGCAAGGCTTTCTCAGCTTGGCAAGTCAGCAGATAAAGGTCAACAAGCAGAAAACACACTGCCTGGGCAAATTTTTCCTCTACACAAAGAGAGAAGAGACACTATACTGAATATACAATAATATAAAGCCATTCTAAAAGGGTGCTAAAATTCTACAAGAAGAATCATATCCTGAAAGCAAATTTTTAACATTGAACTCAAAACAGCATTAGTTTAGTTACAGATTATGAAAAACATCCACTTCAGCACAATACTACTTGTACAAGTAGTTATAATTGTACATTTGATCCAGCACATTTCTGATGTCTTTATGGGCACAAGAGTATGTGAACACAAGATGTCTTATTTATACAAGTGCTTACTTGACCCTGTCATCGTGGCCTTTTACTTGCTTCCACAGAAAAAGATATGCTTCTACATCTGCTACTGAATTGCTTCTCTTTAGACATAAGACATTAATGCATACTGCATACTTTATTCAGAACTGACCATAAGCCCACTATTACATGCAACAGATCTCCGTAACGTTAGAACAAGTTTAGCATCTAAACTGAAATATATTAAGTGCTTCTTATGACATTAATGCATTTAATAACTATAATTAGGATCAACAGAAATAACTGACTCACCATGGTGCTTGCAAGCCATTAAGTTAATATTTAATTAAATTAAATCTGCAAAGTAATTGAAAAAAAATAATGTCAGGAACCTCTCCCTTTCTCCCAACGTACCAAAAGGCTCTATGAACTGATAAAGTTTCTCTCCAACAATTATAGCTTCGGTGTATTGCCGAAGATGATACAGAATAACAGCCTGGTTGTAGTAGAGCATGCTGTTTTCAACATCATCCAAGCCATCCATTTCCTCAACGGCTGAATGAACCTATAAGGGAACAAAAAAAACACCAATAAATTGCAAAACTTGCCAATTATACAAACTAAATTCTCACTACTATGGTTTGGCAAAACACTTCAGAATGCACGAATATGCAAAGGCAATTTATCAGACAAAGAAATAACTTTAATATATTACATAGAAGTTTATCTTTTGTAGACTCCCCTCTACACTGAAACACAAAGGCAACAAGCAGCGCTTTTCATTCTGAGTGATCACTCTGGCTGGCCACTAGTTTTGCTTTAGTGCCTCTTCGGGAAGTGAGGAGTGATGGACAAAGGCTTCAATTTATACACACATGGGTTAGAGGTGAACTTTCGGCAAGTCAAGTAACAAGCTTTGTTGCCTTTTTTGCAATAACCCATGAAACAGAAGTATTGCTCAAGGACCACCAATTGCTGATTCCTACCTAACGTGTTTCTCATCCCAAAGATCACAAAACGATTCAATGAAACATTTCATAACAGTGCAAAAAGTCTAAGGACAAACCTCTCCCATATAAAAGGGCTCTCCTCTTTTCCCAGGTGAGCTAGTCCTCCACTTGTCTCCTGTAAAGATTGTTACTATTGCAAATAAATTCTCTTATCTAGCACAGAATTAGTCCTTTCTGCAACTAAACATGCAAACTGCAGAAACAATAAAACATTACAGACATGAAGTACGCATTCCTTCCTATTCATATTCATTTGCAAGCACATCTCACTGATTTCAATGTGACTTGAAGTGCACAGGACTTCAGCCTTTGACAATCAATATTTCTATCACATTTAATCTAACTAAATCCACCTACCATGCAAAATGTGTTGAAGGACATGTTCTGTTACAGAAATTTACTATTGCTTTCATACCAGCAGAGGAAGCACAACCGGCTCAACTCTTTTGGCTCCCACTCAATGGGAATGCAGCAGAAGTGGTAGCATATACCCACCACTGCTGCCCAGGTCCGTGATGTGCTCCCTTAAAGCCAGGAAACAGCAGGTGGGAGAGGAGCTCTGCCCAGGCACCACTCATCAGTTTCAAGACAGGATACAGAAGACCTGTGCAGCCATGCAACATGGGTAACAATGTAAGCAGAGGAACACATTCCCTCCACAAATATGCCACTGGTCCCACAGGGCTGGAGAAAATGTTTGCAGCTCACTGGAAGTAAGCAGCAGCAGCAAAGCCCAGCATTGCCTCCCCATTTGTGCCATCTCAGATCCAAGGGACTCCAAAGTGACTGCTTGGGCAGTGAACCAGCCCTACAGAAAAAGATGCTTGGGAATGGCAGTTTTGAGCTGCAAGAGTTAAGTCACCTCCCCCTCTACCATCTACTTCCTCCATGGAGATGACTCCATTTGCTTTCGCTATTTTTGGTTTTAAAAAGGAGGAAAGAATCATGAAGGTCACTAAAATGCCTCGCTGAACTCTAAGAATTCAGTCCCATTTTTGAAAAATGGTCATTTTTGAGAAGCATCTTTACAGAGGACAAGGAACCCAAGTGAAAGAGAAAAATATTAAATGGGAGACAAAATTATTTTTTTAAAATACCTGGTTTTTCAGCTGATTCAGTGTCTGTTTCAAGTTATCTGTTGTTGTCTGATTACTTTTACAGAATTCTGCTACTGCCATGTTTAAAACTATTTTGTAATCATCTTTGTTTATTTCCTGCAGGCAGCTAAGGTGTTGCAGACACATGTCATAATTTCCAGCCTGTAAATAATACAATTCAAAATGTAAGGTTTGAGAAGAAATACACTATTAACCCCAGATTCCAAAGTACTTGGTACTGATTTGGGAAAAGCAACTTCATCCATTCCTTTCCTTCCTAAAATGGAAGTCTAGTTCTTTCAACATAACAGCCTGAATAATACTAGAATTAGGAAAAATAAAAGACTGCAACAGTAGAAATCTTAGTAGACTTGCATTTTTCTCAAACTGACAAACTTCATTCCAACAAGTGGGAGAATTTTGCACAGATTTATTTATTAAAGCATTCGTATCTCACCTTTCTCTGTGGCTCAAGGCAATTTACAATGCACAATACAAATAGTGGGACTTTCTAACACAAGGGTTACATACTAGTATCCCATCCAAATATACCTCATAGGAGCTTTTAAACCAGCCTCTGATATAGAACAAGCAACAGCTGTTAGGGAAGGTAAAATTCCCAGAACAGCGTGCATGGATCTTTCCTACTGGGACACTCTGTTACAGTAGTTTATACCTCAATGTTCTAAAATTCTGTCCAAGCTACATAAAACTGTATAAATTTACTTTAAAGCATTTTATTTTCCACTGTAGGGGGGAAAGATACAGCATTAACGCTCTGCACTAAGGTCATATTGAGTGAAAATTCAACTCTGTTGATGGAATTTTATTCCAAAAATAGTTTTATACTCTCACAGAGAAGTCTCTTTATAGGTTAGTTTTAGTACTCTCGAGATGGAAATCTGCATATGATGGCTTATAGTGGAAGACTGAACCTTCTTTCTGTTCTTTTATCTGTGAAATGGGAATATTAGGGTGACCAAATTGACAGGATTACCAAACAATGAAATAATTAATGCAAGGCACTTCGCATGCAATGCTAAATAAATTATTAGTAGTTTTAAGCTACAAATGTCCTTCTACTTGTGTTTACAAACTGCATACATCCTTGCTAAAAGGAAGCTCAATAAGCCTCAGAAAAGATCCCTAAGTATACATCAGTAATCTGGTAAAACATAACAAAACGTTAACATAAATATAGCAAATGATTATTCACTCTTTAAACTGGGCCCAGAAATAAGCCGGTAGCAATCACAGTTTTTCATCACTACTCTTAATTGGCTCCATTCTCCAGCTACAGCTCACAAGAACAGTCATTTAAAGCTCACTGCAAAAACAAACTTTGAGATTATAAAGATGACAGTCACTGGGTCCTCATCTTCCAGGAAAGGATGCAGCCAGTTAATAAGAGGTTTATAAACTGCACTTCTGACCAACATCATCACCTGAGTTTCCACAAGCTAAGTGGAATAACAAGAATTCCTCAACAAAGAAATTCTAAGGGTTTTTTACAAGTCATTGATGGCAATTGCATGTGAAGTAATAATAATGATTCCGTTTGCCCTCCTTAGGCAATCTTATGCTGTTCCTACAACCTTACCCAACATATTTATTTTATAGCAAGCGGAGAACATCTTGTGCCTTACGTTAATTGTTTTAATATGCTTAAAGTAAAAACATATTTAGCATCTCAAGAATTACCTTACCATAAATGCTTGCAGTGCACTATTTGATAGCTCCTTTTCTTGATCAGTAATGCCAGAAGAGGAACTTGTCCCTTCTTGTTTCTCTGCTCCCTGATCTACAAGAATGTAAGAAATAATAGTTAATTCCAAGCACACTTTCAAACTATTTCAAGCAAACATTCTCTCATATTGCATTCTTCTTAATTATACCCATGCCTAATACATCAATTTTGACTCTCTCAATTGTAATATTTAAGCTCTTTTATGATTTGAGAAAAGCCTATTTTAAGGCACTAAAGACCAAACAAATAATTCAGGAAACTGTTTAGGTTGGTGAGGTTGTTTTGTACTGTAGTAAGCACGTCAGAAAATCAGGTTTCACACTGTTTGCAAAATCTATTACCTATTAATACATTAATAATGAATGAAGACAGATTTTGCCTTGACAAATTTTCTTCAGCTGTAGGAGTCAGGCAAAGTTTTAGGAGTCAAACTCATTTTTCAGCCTTCAGAGTCCCAAAAGCACTAAACACTAAGAGTGCAATCCTATGCAGAGTTACACCGGTCTAAGCCCATTTAAGTCAGTGGCCTTAGACTGGAGTAACTCTCCATAGGATTGCACTGTAAATTAACACTAACACTAAATTAACTTTCTCGCCATTTTAAATTCTGTTGTTGCCTTAATTTTTTTTTATTTAACTGATATTGGAGCTACAGTTACAAAACAAATTCATCCATCCTTTACTTCCATTGATGATTGTAGAGAGATATGACACAGTGATTGCTGAAAATTCTGGGAGCCACAATGAAATTGCAAGGTAACCTGGCACCCAGGATTTGTCAAGCCCTGTTATGCACACAGAAAGGCATGATTTAAGTAACAATCCAACCGAAGTTACGAATGTTCAGCATTTAGCGTCTACAGAGTCAGAACTGAAAAGTCTCATTTAATACAAGCTGCTTAAACATTTAATTTGGGGGTGGATTTGAGACAGCAGAGCTACTCTTTTGACCTCAACCTTTTACTTAAAAAATCTGCACCCCGCCTTTCCACCCACTGAGCTCCAAAGCGGCTTACACTGTAGGAAAAAAAACCCACCAACACAAGTGATAAACGTTTTATAAAACTGCTCGGAGGCCTCCCAGAGGCCAGGCAACCCTTTCCAAGGATACGCGCCACTCCCTTTCGAGCCGCGCGGAGGAACACGCGAAGCTTTCCATCCAATGGAGGCAGCGAATCTGACGAACACGGATCTTGTTCTGCCGCGACATCAAAGAGTCCTCCCGAGCGGAGGGAGAACGAAAAGCCCCCACCCCGCAATACCCCCAAACCGGAGAAGCCTCCTTTGTGACTCACCGCCTCCTTTATCGGCTGCCATTTGCCTCGCGGACCCCGGTCGAAGCGCGCGCGCAGTATCAAGGCACTCTCCACGAACCCCGGCGCGCGATTTCGGTCGCCTCCACAAAAACCCTGCCTCAGAAACCCTACCGCGCGAGTGGGGGGACGGCTAATTTTTACCCCCACGACTTCTGACAGAAACCATATCTGCTTCCGGGTTCAAAGGGAAGGGGAAGCTCTAGCCTGAGACGTCCTGTCTCTGTCGCAGCGCATAGCGTCACAATGGGCAGATGAGTGGGCGGAGCCAAGCTCTTTCGAAGCGGAGGGGCGGAGCCACGGCGAAGGCAGAGGGCGGTGAATCAAGGCACGTGATTGGTGCCATGGGATGAATGGAAAGCGTTTGGGTGCAGAAGGCGGTTCGCTTAGCAGTAGTGCCAGTTGGGGGCGGGTTGCCGACAAAGTTTGGACTTAGATGCAGAGAAGTTAGCCGTGTTAGTCTGTGGTAGCAAAATCAAAAAGAGTCCAGTAGCACCTTTAAGACTAACCAATTTTATTCTCGAAAGCTTATGCTAAAATAAAATTGGTTAGTCTTAAAGGTGCTACTGGACTCTTTTAAAGTTTGGACTGTCACTGTAGGCTTTGTATTATTATTTTTTAATCTTCTCAGCCAACGGCTGAACATTTTCTTTGCGCTAAATAATTGTGGTTTGATTCACCGTAGTCGGAATAGAAAATCTTGTGCCCTGATCAGAATCTATACCTTACTCTAGTGCTCACGTCCTGGCTCCTCTTTCGTTTTAGAAAGGCTTCTCTCTGGCTCGCTGCTGTATAGAGTATAGGGATAGAGAAGACCTTAAGTATGTAAACAGGTTGCTTGCAAGGACTGGAGTTCTACTCAGCGCTAGAAGTAGGGTTGCCAACTCCAGGGTGGGACATTCTTTGAGATTTGGGTGGTGGAGCTCAGTAGGGGTGGGGTTTAGCCACGGGACAGATCTATATAGTGCTATATAGTCCACTTTCCAAAGCAGCCTTTTTCTCCATGGGAACTGATCTCTTTCTTCTAGAGATCAGTTGTAGTTCTGGGATATTTTTAAGCTCCACTTGGAGACTAGCAACCCTAGCTAGAAACATGTAATGTGAAAATTTTAGCATTTGTAAAATAGGAATATACTGCTAAGCAATGCTGAAAATGATTAAAATAGGATACTTTATGGAAAAATGTTACTTTCTGAACCGTGGGGGACACTCTTCAGGCACAATCCTGTTTATCGTTATATACACTTAAGATGCTGAAATTTTAAGCATGCACAACTCTAGCCTGGATCATGGAGATTTATGTGAAGTTGCTTTTGCTAAACATATTTAATGCCACTGGATCTCATGGAACTGGCATTTGGCGATTGGGCTGAAGCTCTCTCCCATAATAGTTATTTGTTGATTCATAATAAAAGATCAGCAGGTTTTCTTTAAAAAAATTACTGGCACTCAGCAATAATAAAGTGTTTTGAGACCCTTCTAAGACAGACACCCAGCTGTAGTGTCACATAGTTCTTGAAGCCAAATAGAGGAAGAGCAAGGGTACCTCTCAAATCTTTCCACTGAGAGGAATGCCAATATTTGGCCAAATCTTGCCAGCCTTCCAAATGTTGACACTGAGAGCAGTTATGAGATATTAGCATACATAGGAAGCTGGATTGTTAATGAGTGATTGCTCAGACATCTTTTTAAAGGAAATATGGGAAATGTATCAAGTATTGATTGTACAAATAGGAGAAATGAAAACGTGACAAAATTGCCTTGATTCTGCAAAACTTCAATAATAGATGGGACAGTGTGCAACTGGTGAATAGAGATGGTAATGGTGTAGGGCAGTTGAATACCTAAGAAAATTTTGTCAGTGTGCATGGTAAAAGTTTATTCCCCTGGGTACAGATAGGAGGCTTTCGATGGTATTTCATCTCTAATGGGAGCTGGGGATAAATGCTCAGAGAATCCTGGCAAAAGCATTCAGGTGAGTAGCTGTGCTGGTCTGTAACAGACTCTGTTATCCGCACCTTACCAAAGACCCCACCATCCAAAAAGAAAGATTTATCTTTTATCTTGGATAGCTCTCAGCGATTACTAAGGCCTGTCAAACAGGACTGCTTATCAGTACATTATTTATAGGGTCCTTTTTCTTTGCTCCTCATCAAAGTACGCAGACACATTTCTAGAGTTTATTCATTACCTTTATTATTGGAATTACACTCTAGTTTCTTAAAGACGCAAGATACCAATATATATATGGTCATTAATATAAATCCTACAAAAATCGAACACAGGAAAGCAATAAGAATTCGGTTTGTTAACATTTCCTAATTAACTCTAAGTTTAAAACAAAGTTTCTATGAAATGTATTAAGATTCCCATAGCAATGGTAAAATTCTCACCTAGATTCTCATGAGATTTCTTCCAATCAGAACTCTAACATACTATCTAATTTTGCATGTTTTATAGGTTATCTTATGCAAATATCTAAGATTTTTTTCATGTGATAGCATAAACAAACTATTATTGGTTTGATGCTTCATTAAATGTTCATAATTTCTATTGTATTACCTTCTAATTAGCCCCAAAGTGATGTTATATCCAACTTGCAAAACAAAACTATAAATCTGTTAGAAATGGCAGAAAGAGTTAAGTTGGTAGGTCACCATTGGTCCGTTCTCTGATAGAAAAACATTAATCTAGATAGAGTCCACTATTTTTAATTGGCTGTCAAAGATGAAAGTGACACCGGTTTTGGTTACCTAACATTTTGAAAAAAAAAACACAAGACAGTTCATGCAAAGTTTGGAAGTTCACCTAGAATACATGTGTATTGCTTAGTATTTCTTACTGCAATGTACTTTAATATATATTACTGCAACAAGTCTGTAGCAGAAGAGCAAGATTTGGGTCCAGTTGCACGCTTGAAAAATATCTGATTTTTTATATGTTTGATAGTATTGTGAGGTTGGCTGGCTTGATCTCTGACAATGCACCAGGGAGCAGTCAAAACAACGTGAATGTTTCTCAGTGGGTATGGATGGTTCTAAACATGGCAGTGCTGCCTCTTGAACATACTACACCTTCAAAAGTTAAGGACAAGTAGCAATATTTTGTTAAACAATATTGTGCCACTAGGTGGTGTTATGTTGCAGGTTACTATGCAATGTAATAAAATATTTTCCTTTTAAAAATTGGTGTGTGATTAAAATATGAAAAGGTCTGAAAGGAAGCGTTATTTATTGCCAGTAAAATCTAAATGTATCTAACTACTACAATCTAAAAAAAATGAGCCCAGCAACTGGCACCCTAATCACTGCAGAGGTGAGGAAGCAGGGTTGTCCTATCTGGCACCTAAGCTGGGGTGGGATGCTTGCACCCCTATAGCACACCAGCTACAGTATTGTCACAATATTTTATGAAATTCATGAAGTGCAGAGGAAAAAATTAACTTCCAGTATAGAAGTATGCAAAGGTTTAGATGATCCAAAAACATATTTTGAGCAATGGGGACTAAGGTTCACAAGAGCTATCCTAGCCATTTCAGTAGAAATAGTTTACACAAAGATGGGAATGGTTCCAATAAAATGATAAAATGTGGCTTGTCGCTATGAGAATGAGCTTGAACGATCATTGTGTTTCACACTCTTTCCCTCCGCTCCCTCTTCCCCTCATGCACAGGTCGATAAAAGCTTCATCTTTCACAGTAAACATCATTAGTCATTATGCCCAAACCACAAACTCTGATTTGTTCCCCGCAAACCACGTTTAAACTGTGGCTTGGAATCCCTTATATGGAGTTAAGAGAATAAACCATAGTTTGTGGCTCAAGCAGAATGAAAAACAATGAAACATCAACCCATACACAAGGGAAAGAGGAGCTGATACATAAGTTGTAGGATCCCCAGGCTCATTCACATCACAACATACTATGGTTAGTCATTACATCTGCCGTGCAGGATTGAGTTCCGGTAAAATGTCAAAGCTGCAACCCTAACTGCCAGGCAGGAGCAAGCACAACCAAGCACCGGCAGCATCATGGGGCCCCTTAGCTTGGGCCCTCTGGTAGCAGCATGATTGTGTCAGTTTAGCAGTTGTGGCCTCCTGTACCACCACAGAAGTACACAACGACTGAGCCAAATGCAGAGTTTGTATGCCACTGTCCATGTGTGAGCTGAGTGGCATTTACAGTGTTGGTTTGCAGCTCCACGGGGCCATTCTTGGCTTATGACAGAGCTTTTGAGACTTCCCATTCTGCCCCTGGTTTCATCAAGTCCCTCTGAACAAGTTCTTAGCTTAAGTGGCCAAGTGGCTACTTGGATTGCCACAATAAGGTGAGACAACACAACCCTAGGGTTCAGCTTCCTCCCAACTGTAGGCAGTGTGGGAGAAGGTGCAGTGTGTGGCTTGCACCTTTTCTTACCTCCTGGATCTGCATCCTCACTAGCTGGCAGCTGTGTGCAAACTAACAGTAGCTATCTCTGATGTGCCTTATCTATCATAGTCCAGTAAAAAATATGAACATTTGCCTTATTGTGCATATGGCAGAAAATAATACAATTAAATCATTTTTAAAAATTGGATCAGTCCTCTATGAATGATGCCATTATTTTAAATTTTTGGGGAGTTCAGTGTAGACATAATCACTGCATTTTTAATCTTGCTTCCAATACTGAGCAAATGCAACCCATGAAGCTACTAATTAACAATAATTCTTCATTTTCTCTCATTATAGTGACAATACAATATGATTAACTTTCCTCTAGGTTTGCCAACCTCCAGGTAGGGTCTGTAGTTCTCCTGGAATTACAAGTGATCTCCAGACTACAGAGAACAGTTCTCCAGGAGAAAATAGCTTCAGAGGGTGGACTCTATGGCATCACATCCCTGCTGAGTTCCCTCCACACCCACCTGGCTTGCAAGGAGGTGGCAGCTCTTTGCCCACTTGGGTCCATGCGTGCCCGGTCTGCAGTGGCTTCATGTGCACCCAGCCTGTGGTGAGAAGGAGTGCCAGGTTAGTAATTGGCCTAGGGTACCAAAAGACCAGGAACCAGCCCTGCTTACAGGTTGTTGCCATTTAATAACCAACTCTTTGAACTGGGCTCATGCAGTAATTTAAGGAGTGTTTAATTTAATTCCAGGTTTCAGCCATGGAATCTTTTTTCACTATGCCATCCTGAGTGGGATTACAACCTTCTATCTCTGTTGAAGTCAATGGCCTTTGATGGGTGTAACTCTACTTAAGATGGCACTGTCCATCATGGAACCTGGACAGTACTGAAAGAGAATGCCACCAAGCACATGCACCTTTCCCTCACTTCTGGTAATCATAGCAAATCCAAACACATCTAGGAATAGAAAGCCAGACTTTCAACACAGGAGTTCAAGCAGACTAAATTGGACATCTCTTATTATTTTTAAATATTAACCACTGAATGCAGGGACATAAATATAAATGTAAACAGTCTAGGTATAAGGTGCGGTTGCTTTTAAAGAATGATACAAAGTGGGCCTAAATTAACCAGTGTAAGTGAAGAATAGAGGCCTGTCACAGCTGTTAAGTCAATCCTCACACAAAAGCTCTCAATTATTGAAAACTGGATCTCTCTCTACCTGAGTATTACCAGAGTGATTGCAAATTTACATAAAAATTACCATGATCTGTTACTGCCTCCTTGCCTCGACCGTCAGTGTTGGTAAAAGATAAACAGGGAACGGCATTTTATGAGTCATTTTCCTTGTTTCAGTCAATTCTAACAATGAAAAACGTTTTGGGAGAAAGGAAGAGGAAAGCTTATCGAGTGGTTGGCTTTCAGAGCCAGAAATACAGCACTAGAGAACTGTGTCTCTTCAAGGGGTATTATCTGAACTTAGCTTTAAAGCTTCACTTATAACAGTGCTGTCTGATGGTTATTGTTGACTACTGCTAGGGTCAGGATGTCATTTTTGTTTTCTGGCCCTTTTACAACTTGAATTTCTTTGGTAAGTACAATTTTCTCCTACAAATATGGAAGAAGAGAACAGAAACCTGAACTGAAATTTGTACAAGTGTTGATGTAAATGTGGGGCACTCCAATCTGAACATAAGAAGAGTCTTTTTAGGAACAGAGAATCCTCTATTTCCCCTTTGTTCAGTTGGTGTCCTGCACCCTCTTGTGAGAGTCTAAAACACAAAGCTGCTTTCAAGCAACATGGTTTGGCTGCCTGCTTAACTTTACTAACCTTTCCACAGTTAATTGGCTTTGTGAGGTAGTCAAATGTTTGTCTTCTTTCCCCTCCTCTCCTGTAATACACAGAAAATAACAGATGTGGAGTCTTGGCTTCTATATCCCATTCAGGTAAGGAACTGTATGTGATGAGACCCAACAGAGTTATGTACCAGTTCAGCTAGCTGCATTTTATGTTTGTTTAAATTAAATTTTGTTTGGGAGGTTTAATTTGCACAATAGCTATTAAAACATATGCATGGCCAAAATACTAGAGTAAGCATTTTAAGCAAATATTAGAAAAGAGATGTGAACACAGAATATAATGTTATTTATTAATTTTATTTAGGAGATTGCCACCTCTTCAGAGTCCTGCTCGAGATGGCTTGCAATTAAAATGTTTCAATAAAGATTAGACATTAAAAGCAGCACAGAAAAGATAGCAAAAAACTATCCATAAAACAGACCTCTGGCCAGATCAGACCCTTTTTAAAAAGCTGGAAAGGAAATCACTAATTAATGGGGTAGAAAATGGCCAAATAAGACTTGCATATAAAATACATGCAGCTCTCTGTCCACCTTCTTCTTCTTGATAGTTTTGTCAGACCAGGCCTGCATGGAAAACTGAGAGGAAGAACAAGGCTGTATTTGGGGAATCTGACATTTTATCTGTAAGAAAGCCTCCATCTCCCTCTTTTCTTTAGAAAAAAACGCTCACACTGTGCAAGGATTTGGGGTTTGGCTTGATTCTAAGCTTTCTATGGACAAACATGATGGCTAGATCTGCATTTTTCCACCTTTGCCAGGCCCGACAACTTTTCCTATATCTATCTCAGTCCTCACCCCCTGCTCTTGGTGGAGAATCGCATCGCAGATTCTCCCTTTTGCAAAAAGCCACCCTGGATTTCCTGCCTCCTGTTACGTCCGCACACACACTCCAAGCTCCTAGAGGAAAACCTGAGCTGAGGTTTTTTGCAAGAGACAGAGAATCCCTCCACCGCTCCCCCCCCCCCCGGCAGAGAATCACATGGAGTAGCTGTTCTTTGTAAGACTACACTACCCAGGGAACATTGCAGGACCCGACACGTGCCCGGGCGTCTCATGTAGATTCTCTTTGAGTCCTGGCTTGGGTGCACCAATGAGTGAGAAGGAGCTGAGGAGCTGGCTGCCCTGGCTTACTTGTTTCACACTGGCCTACTGTCTTCCCTCACCGGCAACCCCCCAATGTTGGTCTCTGCAGTTGAGCCTCACTGAGGGGAGCCTGGCTCATACCTACCAAAGAGGCAGTCACCCAGAGAACCAGAGAAACACAGCTGTTTCAAGGGAGGGCTCCCAGCATCCTATTCTAGGCTCCATTCAAATTCCCTTGGCTGGACTCCCTCTCAGGCAGTGATGAGAGTGTGACTGTGGGTCAAGGCGACTGAGTACTTGCTCTTATAATTACCCTGTGATGGTGGGCTCATGACCCCTTGACTGTTTCCCTCACAGGATAAGAGCTCCAAGCAGCCATGGGACACAACATGCAGATGCAAATGAGCTCTTCCTTGTCAGAGGAGTATCAGTCATCTGGTTGCTGGCAGCACCTGTGACAATAGAGTTGCTGTTGCCCCCAGCCACTGACATTCTCCCAGGGCTTGGCAGATCTGGCTGTGGCTTACATGACATCAGGCCCCTTGCCACACATGTCTTTGTTTCCCTTTCAGGTAGGCTGCGACCTATCAGGAAGGCCAAGGTACATGGTTGTTCCAGTCCCTGGTGATCCTTCTTTGGTGCTATCCATGGTCAGCCCAATGAGCTGTTCCCCAAGCAGCCTGGGACTCAACCTTGCTCCTGAGACAGCAGCATGAGGAATGCCTTTTGTGGCTCCAACTGCTACACAAACAGGTGCAGCTCCCTTCCCGGGCAAGGGAAGCTGGCAATATGCATTGCCAACATCATCTTAACTTTTGGCAGTTCAATAAAGTCTGTGTAAAACAACAATTCCCTCCCTGCTTGTTTGTTTGCCTGTGGATGACAGTAGCTTTTCCCCACCCGCCACTCGTTCCTGGGCTGCCAGGGAAGTGGCAGCCCAAAGGACCCACCAGACACCTCTCCCCAATTGAGTGGCTTGGACTTCAAATAGAGCGGGGGGGGACTGTTGACCCTATGGGGCTGCAGCTGCCTGCTGTCTCTGTCCCACCCAGTCCCCTCCTCACATGGTGGTTGGTGGTTAGGCAAACAGGGTGGAATGTAGAGTTTCACCCATGTATGGGAGGGGGCTTTCAGAGGCTATGCAGATGCCCATGGTGGCCAGGAGGGCAAGGATGATCCATGGGGGGCAGGCCAGTCTGTGCTTTGTGCGCTCACACACATGGAGGGAAGCTCCCCATCCCTGTAGGCGTCTTCTCCAGTGAAAGTAGTGGACAGGTGGCTGCCTGCCATTTTCCCATTCTGATGGGGATCATTAACCCAGATAATATCAAAGAAAAAGAAGAGGTGAAGAGGGCTGTGGCCCCCCCCTGGATCAGTGCTTCCACATGGAAAATGGGTCCAGGGACATTGGAGCACGTGGCGTGAGAATGCAGCAGCTATCTTGCAGTACTTGCTGGGTCACAGTCCCAACTGGACCGGTCTAAGTAGTCCGAGGGCTGACCATGCTGGATGAGCCTCCCATTCCCTGTCTCCCCACCCACCATCTCCGGAGAGCCTTTTGGTCATGGCAAGTGGCCATCTCACTCCAGTGTGGGGAAGTCAGCCAGCAGCTGTGTGAGAACATGGGGTTGCCGTGGCAACTGCCAGAGCAAGATCACCGTTAACACCTCCCTGGCAGGGCACAGCCAAGAGAGGTTATCACTAGTACATCCCCCTCATCTGCAAACAGATCCTTGTGGCAGGCGGGGGGAGGGGTAGAGACCAGTGAGCAGACCACCATCGTCACACCATATGTGAGCAGCCTGGTGAGAGAGATGGGCCCTGTCCAGCGGGCCACACAGTGCCAGCATGGGAGGGTGTTGCAAGGCTACAGACGCGGGGGCAGTCCCCATAGTGAGGGTCCAGCTACTCAGGCTGTGTGGGGTGGCTAGGTACCCCCAGTAGAGCTGGGGGGGATTTGGGCCCATGCCCTACACAATCAGTGATAGGACCACCCTCTTGGTGCTGGGGGTCCCTCTGGACAGCATTCCGCCAGCTGGGCGCCTTGATGCGAGTGCTGTGACTTGTAGGGACATGTGGTCCGTGGCTGTCTGCTCTCTGGTGGGGGGGGGGGGTGGAGATGTTGATGGGCAGCCGGGATCACAGCATATGCATTGGCTGCGCCTTTGCTTGTCACTTGGGGCTGCTATGGGGGCTGCACAGCCACTGGGGGGTGCTGGCAGGGTTATTGGGAAAAGGGGTGTGTGCGCCTCCTGCTGTGGCTCGCTGCACCCTGCTGGGCTCAGCTGTTGGCATAGCTCTCCTGCAAGGGTCCTTAATGAGCAGATGAGCAGCACCGCAGGTATGCAGGTGTGCCATTGCCGGTGGCATGGTGGTCTTCAATACTGCGCTGTGTTACTTATTTACATTTTATATCCTGCAATTTTCTTAGCTTAATCATACCTGGTTATTTATAAACAATGAATATAAGGATAATTGAATATAATTAATATAATTAAAACCACAATAAAACAGTCAATGTATTAATGGCAGTGTCTAACATTAAAATCTTGCAATAACCAATCTTATCTGCACACAACGAAACAACCCACTAACAGCCTAAAAGTAGTAACATTTTACCACCAATAGCATACAGCTTTCACACTAGGCTTCTTCAACCAATCCTATTGAGTTCAATCTGATTGACAGAAAAGCTATTAAAATTATAATTAAATGTAAATTTTAATGTAAAAATGTAGAAATAAAGTCAGTCAGTAACTGCAAACTTCTCGTGGCTTAATTCCACCGGCTTACTTATTAAACTATGAATACAGGCAAATCCTTTAATGGATTAACTGTATCTGCCTAATAAGCTTTTAGAAGTTGCTAAAAATAACTAGTGGCTGATTCTACTGACACACTTTCAAAATCAGCCTGCTCTAAATTGTGTTTTTAAAAATCTTTGGGACCATGAAATGTCACCCACATATCCTTCAGCCTTTCTCAAAGGCACTAGAGAAGTAAACCCCATTCAAACTATTAGTCTTTTAACTTTTCCACCCACCAGGCAGCACAAGAAATAGTCTGTGGATAAGAAGCCTTCCATGTCTATTGTCATTGCAGACACACTTCTGGATACATAAACTGCCCACACTGTGATTCTCTCATCTGATGTAATGGGGGTGGGATGTACTTCTATATCCAAATCTATTGGTCGTTGCATGTGATTAACTGGCTGCAAATACAGCTGGATCAGTTCTGATTATAAACACCTAATAGGTGTTATAAAGTGAAAAAGGGGGAGGGGATCTAATTACAAATAAATTAACAAAAATAGATGAAAAAATACCCAAAGCATTCTGCCTAGTTCAAATTATTTTTATATGGGTTTTGGATTTTGCTTGTAAAATAAAAATTGTCTTCTATTATGCATAGAAATTAAGAAATGTGACCTTTGAGCACAGAGTTGCAAATATTCTTGTCCTGTAAAGATTTGTTCCTGCCCTAATAGAGGAATACTAGGATCAAGAATCCCCAAATGGGAGAAAAGAAGAAAGCCACTTTCATAAAGGATACTAAGGAATATGTGTGAGTCTATTGTGGCTTTCCTGTCATATGTGTATGCTCTTAATATGGGAGAGAATTCGAAAGAAATGACCCAAACGCAAGAATTAGTTACTGGGCAACCTGAATAATTAGAGGCTTCCAGAGGTTGAGCATTAACAGGCAGGGACATAACTAGAAAATAAAAGGTGCCCATTTTTCCCAAGGGTGGAGATAAACTAATTTTGAAAGGTACAGTCATGAGAAAAAGGCGATGACTAAAGAAGGGAACAGTCACTGTTTCTCAAAATATATGGGTGGTGCCCAGTCCAAGCCTATGTCAAGTTGATTCTTTGGTGCAGTGTTTATTGCAATTTGCTAATCTGAAGGGTGCAAAGTATAACTGAGAGGCAGCAGTAGATTGCCAGCTAAAACATGTACATTGTTTTATTCAAAAATGTTATTTTCCTTATGGCTTCCCCTAAATAGCATTTTTAACCATTGGTTGTGCTTTTACATTATTGTCTATGGGACAGTACAAGAGTGTCAGTAAAGGAGCTTCACTTAGGTTCAGCATCTAAAATGCTGTATTTTAATTTTTATATCCACTAATTGAGAAATTTTAATTGTGTATGGAATAGTGTTTTAATGTTTTTATAATGTTTTTATTGTTTTAAACTTTATGTAAAAATTGGATGTTGTTACACCGCCCTGAGCCTGTCTGACAGGGAGGGTGGTCTAGAAATGTAATTAAATAAATAAATAAATAAATAGGGAAGGAAAAATTAAAGGCTCTAGAAAGCATCAGCAGACTAAGATGGGTTAAGATCAGAGACTGTGAAGACTGATCAATGTGAAGATTAACAGGGACCAGGGCTCATTTCGAGGGGGAACGCGCAGGAATGCAGTTTTGGCAGTTCCCCAAAGAGGTCACATGTCATGTGGCCCCACCCACCTGACTCTCGGCCATTTTGGGCTTGTTTCGGCCTGGATTGGGGCCGAAACGGCCTGGATCAGGCCTCTGATGGGTGGTGGATCACTCTCCTGCTCATCAGCAGCCCAATCCTGACCATTTTGGGCCCCTTTTCAGCCCCTTTTTGCCATTTTGGGCCCAATTTCGGCCCTGAATGGCCAGGATTGGGTCCAAAATAGCCAGAATAGGTGATGTCAGGGGGTGTGGCATATGCAAATCAGTTATACTAATGACACACTTCCGGTGATGGCAAGAGGTGTGGCATATGCTAATGAGTTATGCTAATGAGTCCCTCCAGCTCTTTTTCTACAAAATGACCCCTGACAGGGACAAAGGTGTTTAGTCTGAATTGACTCAAGAGGTATATTGGTTATTCTACCTGTTTTTCTTGCTCAAGTTAATGATTTGGAAAAGCTGCCGAGTCAATATATTCAGTGGTGCTATTCTTGCGCCTATACAAGAATAAACTAAATAGGGAACTAACAATACTTAACACAGATCTCATGCTAAGTCTGCAGTCATCCTTGTGAGCAATGTCAGCAGGAGATAAGTGCAGGCTGGAGCCCGGGTGAATTCAGGACTACAGACAGTGCACCTGATCTTTGAATTAAGCACTGTGAGGACAGGCTCTAAACAGGCTTCATGTGTTTTATGGCACAAGGTTCAGCCTTAGACCTACTGTTGCAGTTGGGACTCTGCCTACCATTGCGAGCTGCATTCATTTAAATTAGGATTTGATTTACATGAAAGCTTCTAAAAATCAAAATTATTCAGACTGTATTTTCCTCATCACTAACTGACAATAGCCAGTCAGCACACACATAGCTGAAGAATATGGGATAACAGCTACCCTGGAGATTTAACCTTTCATTTTATAAGACAAACATGATGAAAATCAGGACCTGGCATCTTCTGAAGAGCTCTCTGCTCTACATTTCTTGCTTCAGCTATCCTATTTTTATCCTGCTCTTTCTCCAAGCCGCTCAGACACTGTCCATGGTTCTCTTTTCTTTGAGTGCATTATCTTCAGAACAAACCTGGAAATAGGCAAGGCCGAGAGAGAGTGACGGGCTCAAGCTCAGCATGTGAATGCCAGCATTGCATAGGGATTTTGAACCTGCCTCTTCCTAGCCCTTGTCTGATACTCTTACGCCACACTGGCACACAATTTGTTTATAATGTGAAAGTAAAACTATAATACTAATTGGCATTAGAAATGTATTTTTAATCAGTCATACAGTGGTTGAGCTTGTTTTGTATGTCCATCCTAGGTATCTCTAGTTAAGAGGATAAGAAATAACTGGCACAAGTAAGCGGCCTTTGCTTAAGATCTAGAAGAGCTGCAGCTTGTTGAGACAGAAAAAAAGATGGGTTAAATGGACCAACTCCCTCACTGTATAGAGCATCTCTATATAATCATGTGGAGTAATTTGGCATGGTCAGAAGTCTCTTGACCATTGTTGCTGGGGATGAACAACCTGTTAGAGGTCCCTAGTCCTCCTCTCCCCCCCCCGAAAGCTCCCCTAAAATTCTATGGGGGAAAAGGAATGACTATTCAGTTGATTTTTGATTTTGTAGCATACATATCCTAAGGATAAAAAATGATCTGCGTGTACCTGTGTGCCTGCTCTCCTTCACCATTACTTTCCCCATGTTTGTTTTTATATCTTGCTACAAAGCAATAACATACACATCCATCTCAGACGACTGCTATTGGAATTGCTTTTGAGAATGGTTTCCTGCCAATCCTGGGAGTGTGTTAGTTCCTAAATCTGCAAATGACCATGTATTTCCCCTTTCATGTTCCAGTGAGGATGGATTTTATGTGTTGAAAGCCGAAGCATTAAATGATATTTTAAGGCAATGAGCAACAGTATGACAGGATATATAAATAGCTGAGAAGAATCAGAAATGTCCGCAGCCCCAGTAAAAACCTCCACTGCAAGAGGGCAAAGCAATGAGACTAATTTTTTTTAAATGAAGTAGGAGGGGAAGAAAAAGGGTTGTGCCTTCAGCAAAATGAATGAAATTTGGCAAGTCTGTCACCAGCAATACATTTTCAGTAAGGACTAATGATTTGTAAAGATACTGAAGAGTCTAGAAACAGCGCCTCTCTGCACTGGTCTTTCCTACCAAGACTCTCTTTTCATTATTATCACATGTTCTTCCCTAACCTTTATGTGTGCTTACTCTATGCATTTTTAAATCCCCTCCCCCACACTTCCCCCCTTCCCTGCATTGGTTATTCATTTATTTTTAAAGTTGCTTCTTGCAGTAGCCTTGTCAAATACATTTTAAATTTTTATGAGATTCCCAAAAGGGCAACATGCATAGAGATTTAACCCATGCAATGCAAGCAATGAATACTAGGATTGACAAAATGATAGACTTCAGCTATCTCAGGGGTGGCCAAGGGTTAGCATTCTTAGTTTAAATAGAAACAACAGCATGATTCAATTAAATGTTAACAATTTGATTTCTTTTTAGCTTCCCTAATTTTTGAAGGCTCAGGTTAGAGAACAGTTAGAAAACAAAATACTTATCGAGCAATGTACATGTTAACCGTGGCACTTCCTGTGTTTTGTTTTTCTCCTGCAGTTCAAGCTGTGCTTTACTCCTGCCTTTAGGACACATTTGACAACCAGCCATACTGGCCAGCAAACTGAATGATGAACTGCACTTCCTACAGCCTTCAGGCAGGCTTTCTGCTGTTTTACATTTTTAAGTACTAGATAGAAATGTAATACATTAACAATGCAATCCCTTGCAAAGTTGGTCTAGGCTAAATCAGATTGCACGATCCCCTTCATTTTAAATAATAGAATCAATTTATAAAATGTTTAAAATGCTTCAGGGAGGAGTAATGGTTAGCGCTAGACTAGCCGATCAGGGCTGTGCAAAGTTGGTTCCATCTGTAAAAATAAAGAAATAGTGCTCCTAGCATAATTGGGGAGAGAATATTGTATCTCCAAATAAAAAGCAGTGAGTGTACTTCCACAGTAGAATCCGTGATCAAATTACGTATGTATGTATATGCTTTATTTTTTTTAAAAAAATAGATAACTTGCAGTCCATACCCAGTAATAAGCTTCCCAAACGAATCTCGAATTAATAAGGTTTTATGCTGCTTTTAGAAGACACTAAGATCTACTACACGTGACAATTTTCCAGCTCAGATACAATTTCTGTATAGGAAAACAGTAATACACTGTCTTACAACATACTGAATTTTTCAGTACCAGCACACAGAATGTGAAGCCATGATGGCCAATAGCATGTTGTTGTGTAAAAAATATAGAATGCGTATTTGTTAGGTATGATTATGTGCATGCATTTTCCTATACTTGTAGAAAAATCCTACAGGGAGTACATCTTCATGTTCAGGTTTTTTGGCTCACCATTAGGGAGTTCCAAAGTTGACATATAATTCGTGCGAATGCTCTCTTTTCCAGACACCATGGTTTACCATAGATAATTAAACAAGCCAAATGATGCTATTCAGCAAACACCTCCCTTTGGTAGACACTGTTGTTTGCCAGCAATTTCTAGCAAAATATACTATAGGAAGGGCAATGATTTTCTTATGAGAATGGGGAGTTAGGCCAGTGAGATGGGCACCTATTAGATGGTACCTCTAATATTATCTCAAGTCATATTACTGGTTTGTCTTGCAAACAACTCCATTTTGAATGTTCCGATCATTTGAAACGGCTTTTTATCAGGTTCCCCCTCTCCTTTTTTCCTTCAACACTACTGCTCACCTCTTCCTTCAGTTAAAAAAAAGCTGTCCTAGCCAGAATATAGCCACCCTATGGCAGCAATAATAGTCCCATGTCTATTATAAGAAGACAGTTGTTTTTGCTGGATATGAACACAAGTGAAATAGTAAGAGTACTGCTATATTCTCATATTAAAGGTCTGGAAAATGCCCAAGGCAATAACAATTGCAAATGATCCATAAAAACAGGTCAAGGATAGGCCTCATACTCCTTACCATATTGTGCTGCATTTTTGAAAGGTTTCTTTCAAACACCTCTGCTTTACTGGCGGAGAGACTGAAGGAGTGGCTTTCGGAAGTTATAGAGGAGGAGCAAGCAGGCTTTCTGCCAGACAGACAAATAAGAGATAATTTAAGGACAGTGATTGATGCTATTGAATATTATGATAAGCGTTGTGATAAAGAGGTTGGGTTCTTCTTTGTTGACGCTGAAAAGGCATTTGACAACTTAAACTGGGACTTTATGTTTGCCACTATGGAAAAGCTACAATTAGGAGAAAGATTCATCAGAGCAATTAAGGAAATTTACAGAGACCAGACTGCAGCAATTGTGGTGAATGATGAATTGACCAAGAAATTGACTATAAGCAAAGGAACAAGACAAGGTTGCCCGTTGTCTCCACTGTTGTTCATTTTAGTATTGGAGATTCTGATGATACAAATACGACAAGACGAGGAAATTCGAGGAATAAAAATAAAGGACTATTCATACAAGGTCAGAGCATTTGCGGATGACATAATGTTAATTGTAGAGGACCCACTGGAGAACATGCCAAAAGTGATAGATAAGATCAAGGAGTTTGGAGACTTGGCAGGTTTCTTCATTAACAAAAAGAAGTCAAAGATACTATGCAAAAACATGACTAAGCAGAAACAACAATTGTTAATGGAAACAACGGATTGTGAAGTAACAAGTAAGGTGAAATATTTGGGAATTGAACTGACTGCAAAGAATATAGATTTGTTCAAGAATAATTATGAAAAATTGTGGATTCAGATTGAGAGAGACTTGATTAAATGGAATAGGCTCAATCTGTCATGGTTGGGTAGGATTGCAGCGGTTAAAATGAATGTGTTACCAAGAGTGATGTTTTTGCTACAGACAATACCAATCATCAGAGACTCTAAACAATTTGAAAAATGGCAGAGGAAAATATCAGATTTTGTATGGGCAGGCAAGAAGCCTCGAGTGAAAATGAAAGTTTTACAAGAGGCAAAGGAAAGAGGCGGAATGCAACTGCCCAACCTGAGACTTTACCACGATGCAATCTGCCTAGTTTGGTTGAAAGAGTGGATGACATTAAAGAACAAGAAACTATTAGCCCTAGAGGGATATAAAAAAATATTTGGATGGCATGCATACCTATGGCATGACAAAGTAAAGGTCAACTCGATGTTCCTGCACCATTTTGTACGGAGAAGTCTATACACAATCTGGAAGAAGTACAGAATTTATCTACAAGAAGGAACTCCTTGGTGGGTGGTTCCATATGAGGTGATAGACCCGAGAGCTGTTGATAACGAAAGACAATGTTTGACTTATAAAGAAATAACTAAAATAGAAGCATCTAAACTTAGAATAAAGACGCAAGAGGAACTATCACCGAATTACGACTGGTTCCAGTATAGACAGATCAGAGATTTGTATAACTCGGACTCTGTAAAGGGAGGTATACGAATAGAGAATTCGGAACTAGAGCAGACCCTTCTTAAAGAGGACAAGAAAAGAATATCCAAGGTATACCAAGTACTGTTGAAATGGTATACTGAGGATGAGACAGTTAAAACACAAATGGTGAAATGGGCTATAAATTTTAACAAAGAGATAACAATGGAGGCATGGGAATACTTGTGGAAGACTACAATGAAGACAACGACATGTACAAATATTAAAGAGAATATCTATAAAATGATTTATCGTTGGTACATGACACCAAAGAAGATTGCGCTAGGGAATTTGAACACTTCTAATAAACGCTGGAAATGTAGGAAGCATGAGGGCTCCCTCTATCATATGTGGTGGTCGTGTGAGGTAGCTAGGCAGTACTGGGGGGAAATAATAAGAGAAATGAGTGAAATTTTACAATTTCAAATAAATAAGAACCCAGAACTCCTGCTACTAAACTTGGGAATGGAGGGAATTCCAGCCCATCATAGGACGTTGATATTTTATATGACAGCAGCAGCTAGACTTTTGTATGCGCAAAAATGGAAAGTACAAGAAGTGCCAACTATTGAAGATTGGACCTACAAATTGCTGTACATGGCAGAAATGGACAAGATGACAAGAAAACTGAGAAATCTGGACTCAGGGCAGTTTAACACAGATTGGGAGAAGCTGAAACAATATCTGGAGAAGAAATGGGAGGTGGGAGGAAAACTGTGGCAGTTTGAGAACTACTGAAGTATAATAAAATGTAGAGGGGGGTGACTTTACCGGGGGGGGGGGGAAGAGATAAATGTGAATTTATAAGCAGTTAGATTAACAGATTGATATATATATAGATATATATTGGTTAATAAATAGAATATTGATAGAAAATAATTAAGGATAAGGATTAAATATACGGATTGAGTAATCAACAATATTTTCTTTCTTTGATAAGATTTGTATAATGCACCAAACTGAATGTATAGACGAGTCAAATTGATTGACTATGTGACGAGAGTTATATAGAATTACCATAAAAAGATAGAATGAGTAATACATAGAGAATAAGTCAAATTGTTTGATTTAAATGTGTAAGATTTTTATGGTTTATGATATATAGGTTTATGATATATAGAAATATTCAAAATTGGAAAATGGGATAAATTGTTTATCCAAGATGGAAACAAAGACTTACAGTTTGGGTATACAATAAGAAAAGTAGTTAAGGATGTACTGCTTAGTATAATGGAGAATATGTATTTGTTTTAGATAGAGAAATTTAATAGAAGTAAGGGAAAAGGGACAAAGGGTTGGAAAACTGTTGGAAGTCAACAAAAGGGGGGGAAAGGGAGGGGGTTAGAAATGAAAAATTTGGGGAAAATTGAATGTAAATGTAAAAATAACGGATTCTAACCCAATAAAAATTTTTTCAAAAAAAAAAAACACCTCTGCTTGGTGGAAATTGTTGTTTGCCAGCACTTTCTGGGAAAATATGCTATAGAAAGGCTAATGATTTTGAAAGGGTTTCTTTCAAAAATAGGTCACAAAAGGCAGAACTTGTTTATGGCTTTAGACTTTAAACTCTAGAATTCACCAGCTATTACCAGACACATGAGTTCAGCTTTATGGGAAGATATCTAGGGGAGGTTATCTGAAAAAAAATCTGAAATACATATCTGAAAAATCGGAGGATATCTGGGGGAAAAACCTTAAGTCAACATACCACCTGAGTTTGCCATGTCCTAGTTCCAAAACAATAGACACGACGGCTGCTGGTTGCATATCTGCTATTAGAGAGCAGGTGGGCCTATTTAGTACTTTTTTTTTTTGCAGGATTTGAGTCCAATGGCACCTTAAAGAGCAACATGATTTTCAGGATATAAACTTTCGAGAGTCAAAGGTATCTGAAGCAGGGAGTGCTGACTCTATAGCTCATACTCTGAAAATCTTGTTGGTCTCTAAGGTGTCACCAGACTCAAATTCTGCTGTTCTACTGCAGACCAACATGACTACGTACATAGTACTTTTTGGTTATTATCTTGCCCTTCCTCCAAGGAGTTCAAATTGAGTCACGGTTCTCTGTTCCTTAGTTTATCCTCACAACAACCCTGTGAGGTAGTTTAGGCTGGAACAGGCGGAATCGCGTTACAGGGCAGAGATTTAAAACAGGGCCTCTCACGGAGCTTGGCCCAACACTCTAACCACTACTCATATTGCCTCTAAGATGCGGCTTTCAGGCAGGCTCTCTTTTTCAAGACAGTAACAGAGAATGCAAGGCGAGAGCCGACAGTTTCAGCGAAAAGTATCGCATTCGGGGGCGCTTCGCGTGGCTCCTCCCGCCGACAACAAAGCCTCGTGAAGGCTCGAAAGGTGCGGCAGAGAAGCCAAAGGCGCGACGCCTCAGCGTGGGGGTGCTTGCGACCAAACGGCCTTTTCCCTTTGTTTTCGTCACCCGCCCATCCATCAGGACGGCCTGGTGACTAACGGGCTGGCTGAGGCGTTGGCCGGGGCGACAGCGCCGATAACAGAGCGGCGGGCACCGAAGGAGCGCGGCCGCCGGTGTCTCCGTCCTCCCGAGGCCCGCCTCCTCGGCGCTCGAGGGCCAACATCCGGGTTCCTGTCAACGCTGCCGGTTCCTCTTCTTGAAGCCCGCAGCGCCATAGCAGCGCTTTGCTAGGCTGGGGAAGGGAGGGGGAAGCGAGGCAGGCAGCGCGCCCGCGCGCACAGGCGAAGATGGCGGCGGTGGTCGGAGGGAGAGCCGGTTCCTTCGGTTCTTGTTCTTCGCCGGGGCTGGGCTCGGGCTACGGGGCGGCCGCCTTCAACGCCACCAACAGCGGCTCTGACCAGCGAGCGGGCGGTGGCGACGATGACGACGGGCAGAACCTCTGGTACGGGAGCCCCCCTCTTTCTTCTCCCTCCCCTCCATCTCTGCTCGCTGCTGAGAGGGAGACCGTTACTCCCCCCGGCTCCGCCCCGCCCACCGCCACCTTCGCTGCGGGCCAGGTGCTCTTCCCGCGCGCCTCTCGCCCCTCACCTGCCTGGCGCCTCCCCGGCTCCTTTCAAAATAGGATGACCTGGGCAGATCCCCTTTGCGGGTCGCTTCTCCTCCTCGGAGGCGCTGTCTCATCCTCCTTCATCCCCCTCACCCTTTACACCTTTATTGTTATTTTTTTTGCCTTGCCCATCAGCACCGTGTGGGGTGGGGCTTGCAGAAGGTCTGGGTCCATTCAAAGAGACCGGGTCCTAGGTGATATGAAAGACCTGCTCCTGAGGCCCTGAAGAGTTGCTGCCAGTCACAGTAGATAAGATTGCTGGCTCCGTATAAAACGGCTTTGTGGGTTCCCCTAGATTTCTCAGGATCTGAGCCCAGTGGCAGCTTAGAGACCCACAAGATTTTCAGGGGATAAGCTTTCGAGAGTCAAAGCTCCCTTCTTCAGATGCCAGAGTCAAAGGGGGCTTTGACTCTCAAAAGCTTATCTTCTGAGATTTTTGTGGGTCTCTAAGCTGCCACTGGACTCAATCCTGCTGTTCTCCTGCAGACCAACACGACTACCAACCTGAAACTAGATTTCTCAGTCACCTCCATTGAGAGGTGCCTGTGGCTCCCTTACCTGCCCTTTTTCATTGGCCTTGTTCTTCTGGCAGGTCCTGCATCCTCAGTGAGGTGTCCACTCGTTCCCGATCTAAATTGCCTTCGGGGAAAAACGTTGTGTTGTTAGGTAAGTGGTCTCTCTCTGTTCTCCCTCAGGCTGGGCCTCTCTACTCTGTTGTTCACCTTACACGGAGGGTGTGTGCAGCATACCATGTTGTGTTTTGTATGTTATGGAGAAGGGAGGGGTAGCGGTTCATTGCAGCGGTTCATTGAGCACTCACTGCTGCAGGCATCTGATTGGGACCCCAGTGCTGAATGAAACATAAGTATTGTAAAATTCACCCTTTATACTCATAACATGAACATGAATTGCTTATCATCAGTTTGTCACTCTTGATTTCTGGCTTCCCAGGTCCATTTCGTGGCCTCTTCCATTTGTTGGCTGGCAGCCCAGGAAGATGAGCTCTGCCCACATGCATAAGATCTGTCGAGATGGCATTGTTGTCACAAATGTGTGGCAGCAGTGGCCTCTTTCTCTGCTGGCTTGCATTAGGCTTTGCTGTCCCCATCCATTATATTCCACTTCTTATTCTGTAGAAGTGATGCTGTCATTTGGATGTCTGAGAGAAAACACCTGAATTTCAGCCTGCTATGATGTATCTGCCCAAGCAGACTCTTTCTCCTCCCCACCCCCAATGTGTCTGATGAACAGCTGGTATAGTCTGAATCGCCTCCGGAATGGTGTCTGAATTGTGGGCTTTGCTATTGAGAAGTGCATTGTGAAAAATATGTTTGTTTTCCCAGCACTACTCCAGCTGATCTCTTAATATAGTTAGAAATAGTGCCCCCAGCAAGCTTATCTCATGACATTCTCATTTAGCTGTTTTCTCAAAAGTGTGGTTAGGCACTGCAGTGGCTGATTCAAGCAGTTTCTGACCAAAATTATTTTTACTTTTGAGGGCAACTGCACTGGGGTTTTGCCCCTTTGGAACAAAATGCTGATGTTGTTGTGTTAGGACTTTCCTGTCAAGCATTGTTCCTGACTACCATACCAAGTGGCAGGCTGCTTTCCCTGCCAGCAGATCTGTTTATGAGTAAGTGCCCCAGACTACTGCTTGACACAGCAGTCTGAGGCACTTAATTACTTCCTGTGCTGCTTAGTGTGCAGGTAATGCAGGTAAGCCAGGAGAAGCACAGCAATCAGCAGGAGGAATTGGTCTCTCCATGTGGTGAATAAAATTTTGAAAGAGAATTGGTGTAGACACTTTAAGTAGTAAATGCTGGCAAAAACTGAAATAAGAACCCATGTTTTTCCAAAATACAAATAATTCATAAAGAGTAAATGTATATGAGACTAAGTAATAGAGTTTGTAAAGCTAAAAATGTGCCATGCAGCTCTGCTGCAAGAAGATTGTACAGGGGGGAAATTTTGGACAAAATGATGAATTTTCTTTTCATCAAATGTGCAATAATAAAATTGCTTTGGTGGCTTTCATCAAAGGTACAAGTAGTCCGTTACTTTGTCTTCAGCAGCACTGCCCAGATGTTCCTGGGAATCTTGCAAGCATGGCATGATGAGAGATTTCTTAGCATCTTGGTGGAAGCAGTGTTCTTGGTTGTCGTAGTTTCTAATGATTAATAGAGCTAACCCACCTACCCACCCCTTGACATGGATTTATCATTTTTTTAAAGTTATCTATGTTATCCTTGCATCATCCTGTGCCAGTGAATTCCATACCTTAATTGTGTCTGTGCTAGTCAGTTTCACTGAGATTCCAGTTCTAAACAAGATAATTGTTACTTACTTTTCAATTGAATTTATAACTTCATTAAATTCTATCACATCTGCACTTTATTTCTTTTGCTGTTCTTTTAACATTCTAAGCCTCCCTGCAAGAAAGATAATTCCCTCTCTGATCCTAGTTGTCTTTTTATGTAAACTATTTAGTAACACTTTTACCTATTGGGTATGTACTGACTATAATGTAACCAGGTGAGTTAAAAATACAATGTGAAAATAGCATGAAGATCTAACAAACTGTGATTTTGCCTGCTTTAAGTGACTGTGGGCTGGTGCAGTCGTTTTCATAATAATTGTTAATAGGTTAGGAACAGGTTGTAGGACTGCCTCCCCAAGCATTCCATGAAGGAGGGTCCCCTCATAACCAAGGGTAAAACCAACCCAAGAAACAGCCCTTGTCTGTTTGCTTACCATGGTGCCAGTGTCATTCTTGTACTTAAGAGAAGAGGAGGGAATTATGTCTGACAGAGGCGATGCCAAGGGAGGTGCATGAAATCCTATGGCCCATTGCCAGTCTCTTGGGCTGTGAGCTAGAACAACATTACGTATGCTACACTGATGATTTCTCTTTCTGCTTGTTCAATACATTGCATTGACTGAGAGATTACAGTCCCATATGACCTATAAATGTTAGGCTCATCAAGAATGTAACCATTTGGGAGCAAGAGGTACTATCTTGGCAGCTTCACTTTTTTTTTTACTAAGTATCTGGCAATGCTGAATTTTATTTCAATGAGTATAGCTCATTAAGATGTAGCATGTCAATAGGCACCTCTTCTGCTATTTTAATGTGGCACATTTGCATTTATTTTATATGCTACATGTTTTGTAGCTACTCTTCTTTCTGTGTGTCTGTGGTGGTAGAGAGTGCCCCAAGTCATAGTTGACTTATGGTGACCCCTGGTGGGGTTTTCATGGCAAGAGACTAACAGAGGTGGTTTCCCATTGCCTGCCTCTGCAATTTGTGCTTTTGTTAAATGTCCTATGTGAAAAATTATAAGCGTTGTATCAGCACTTGTAATACAAAATGCATTTGCTGTGCAGTCCACTACTATAAATCTGTGTCCCCAGACACGGATAATATCAGCCAGTGATGTTGGTTTTCCAGGAAAAGTTTCTGGAGAACTATCTGATGCAAATTTATTTAAATGTTAACAAAAGAAGACAAATACACCATATACAAGCACTGGAGTTGTTCATGTTTTATTTCTCACATTTAGACCATATAACAAGTTTGATTTGCAGCACAACAGCCCTAACAACTCTAAACACAGACTATATTTACATACATGGGCTGGAAAATTCACTGGAAAAATATAGCAATGAGAAATTTTCCACCCCAAATAACTGATATCACCAGTGGGCATATATGGAAAAAGCTGTATGAAAACCACTCAAAATGTTTGTATAAATAAGAATTTGCTAGGGGACCTCAGAAAACTATTATTCTAGCATGTGTCTGCAAGTTCATTCCCCAGCATGATCCCTTCTGTGGTTCATTCCATGGTGAACCACAGAAGGAGTCCTGTAACTGCATATGCAAGGGATCCTGACAAACATGGGTTTGAATCCCCTTTGGCCACATATACATGTGGTCTGTGGCTCAGTCATAGGGCACATTCAATGTACCCATAAATTCCCAGGTTTTATTCCTGGCATCTCCAGTTAAAGGATCTCAGGTGGCAGAAGCTGGGAACTCTTCTCTGACATCTTGGAGAGCTAGCTTGTGAGCTACTGGTAGCTTGCCCACTACTGCAGAATAGCTTGTGCATCCCCTAGAAAACTCAGAAAACAATTGCAAAAATATCAGTTCTAGGTTTAAAAAAAATTTCACTGACTGTTTCTCTGTGCGGCTTAGTCCATGTTCTGATTCTAGGACAGAACAAAACTTCCCTGCATGGGAAGTAGCTCTCATTAAAGAAAAGGTTGGTAACTCCTGGAGTCGCAGTACTGAGCCAGATGAAATGATGGTGTAACTCAGTTTAAGGCAACTTTATATGGGCTTAAAGGCTAACTTATATGTTCAACTGGTGCGAGACATATAGAATGAAGACCAAACATTACAAATTCCTTGTGGCCTCCATCAAGGACTTTAGATATCCCATGTGTACTGGGAGTTCTGTGTTTCCCTGCATGTGGGGACTCAGTGCTGGTCATGATTATAATGCATGTGGAGAAGGGGCTTCAGCCTCCTCTCAACCCGTGTTGAAGACCTTTTTCATATGTGCCAGAATCCAGATCCATATTGAGCCCAAGCATGTCTGGATAGAACTCACGTGTGATTCAAGGTCCTCATGGCAGCTACGAGGACTTTGTAATGTGTGGATCAGCCTAGACTTGATAAAAAGCAATTTTTTAAAAAGTTTGTGTTCAATACTGTACAGCCTAATATGATGGTTCCTAAAGTATATACTACTTCCAAAGTTATTTTAAAAGTGCATGAAGAGAAGGGTAAAAATGGCTGAGTAGTCACATTTTTAATTTGTGAAAATAGACACACAAATCTGAAATGTGGGAATAGCAGTGAAGCTTCTAAGAACTTCACCAGATGTCTGTCTACTAGATTTGTCTCTGGACATCTTATTGGAGGCCTTTGAAGTGATCACATACAATTGCAAAGAAACTTGCACCTTTGGAAAGGCAATTATATCGATTAAGCTAGACGATGGCATGCCAGTGTGCCTTCTGAAGTTGTGTACCGTGTGCAGTTGTATAGGCTGTACGCCCCATCTAAAGTTGTTTATAGTAGATAACAAGTGTGCATATGTCTTCTAAAAACTGGCTCTATTTCTCTGGATCCCCTCCCCCACTCATTTATTTATTTATTATTTATTTATTAGACTTATAGTCCGCTCTCCCTGCAATGCAGGCTCAGAGCAGATCATAACCCAATTAAAACACAATACAATATACAATGAATAATATATATCTAAAAGCAATTTAGATATATATGGCAGCAAAATTTAAACAAATAGCGGATTTCACAGTCCTGCAAAATCACTGGGTCTGCGGAGGCTAATACACAGCAATGAGCTAAAAACAAGGTCTTCCCCCCACCCTTGGTAGGAGGCCGAGAGGAATCTTACATCTTGCGTATTTACTCAGATTGGGGGAGGGGGTTGCCTTGATTGGTTTCTTACTGAGTTGAAGGTGCCAATTTTGCTAACAGCTTGCCTTACTTGTAATTGAGGAATCTCAGAAAGAATGCATTGTTCTAATCTGTCTCAGGTTGCTTCAGCATAATCACATTAAAAAATCTGTGCCATAAGCACTGGAATTGCTTAATGTATGTTTACTACTGCTGGATATTGTGGAGAGCATAGATTTATTTTCTTTTGCAGAGCTATTAGAATTTCTCCTAATGGGCTGTATTCAGGCAATATTTATTTTTTAGTTGAGATATCCTATTTCATCAGAGCCCCTGCAGAAGTTTACAAGAACTGTAGAAAGCAGATAGAACTTTTTAAAACGTTTCAATTAAAAAAGTTAAAACTATGAATAGACCTTCTTGAAGAGGTATGCATTGGAGGGAGAGAAGAGATTGCAAAACATAATTTCAAAATATTTAAAGCACTACAGAAACAAAAACTAAGGGACCCCCCCCTTTAGTGAATCTGAGTAGGGTGGATTTTGCAATTGAATCTTTGTCTTCTTTCTACCTCTCTCCCCCTTCTGGATTGAAATTCAATCTGTGGGAGTGTAGTGAGCAGTTGAGCACTCTAAGAAGGGAGTGTTCATTCATTCCTGCAGCAGGGGGGGAACCATCCCACTCGTGGAGAACATTATTTGTTTTGAAACTGGGGACAGAGGGTGCAATTCTGAGAAGATCCAGGCTCTTTGGTTTCTCATGGTACTGCATGGGTCTGATGCAGTGAGCTCTGACTCACAAAAGCTTTTGCTGGAATATATATTTAGTCTCTAAAGTGCCTCTCTGAACTGTTTTTGTTTTACTGCTTCAGAGTTCAGACTAAGACTGACATCCGGAACAGTCCAGAATGAGTGGCTTTGCTGCGGATAATGCTGCTACATTTTCTTATAAAACATTACTGCTGACCGGTTACATTTAGTAGGCTGTATTTTTTTAATATTAACATGTTAGTGTTCTTGTATAATAGAAATGTGGTAGATTCTAAGGCGATTTAGGTTTATCATATGTTTCAGTCTTTACTGATTAAGAAATTGAAAGAGGCTACAGTCTTCACTATGGTAAACAGTCTTATCAGACTTTCTGCAAACGATGCAAAATTGAATTATTCAAAAAGGCTTTTTACTCAAATGGGAGGGCTGTATTGTAGGGATGGGGTCTCAGATGCTTTGCTAATGAGTTAGGGATCATAGACTTTACCACTATGTTGTATTACATATCTGTGGAAATGTATTTGGTATACTGTATGGAAATGTACTTGATACTGATTATACTAAGCTCGTACTGTATAATTCGCCTTGCGTCTCAGTGAGAAAGGCGGACTATAAATGACATACATACATACATACAGCTATCACTGTTCCTTGAAAAGTGTGATCTGGTCATGGCAGTCCATGCCGTGATCACATCCAGCTTATATTACTGCAGTGCACTTTATGTGGGGCCTTAAAGACTGTCCAAAAACTTCAGTTCAAAATATGGCAGCCAGGTTTCTATCTGGGTGAGATACAAGCATTGTATAATCCCTGGGTTAGAAGATATGCACTGATTGCCTATCAATTACCAGGTGCAATTCTAAGTGCTAGTAGTACTTACCTTTAAGGCCTAAATGGCTTGGTACCAGGGTACTTGAAGAACTGCTGCATTCCATACTCTTCAACCTGCCAGTTAAGGTTTTCATCTGTAGTGTTATTTCTAGCGTACCCTTCCCAATGGAATGGTGGCTGGCGACTAGAAATCAGTCCTTCTCAGTGGTGGTAACCTTCACTATGAAGCTTGCCTGATGCCTACCTTACTGGCTTTTAGGCTCCAGGCCAAAACTTTTTTATTCATCTTTGGTTTTAATTGAGTTTTTAAAAAATGTTTACCCCGATCTCTCTCTTTTTTTCTTTTAATGCTTTTATGCCTGCTTTAATGGTGATTTTAGTTGCTGTTTTAAAATACTGCTGATGGTTAATATTGGTTTAGTTTTTCAAGTTTTGTTTATACATGTTGTATTATTTAAGTTGTTTTTAGATTTATAGTATACATCAAGAACACTGTAATGGTTTCAAGTAAATGTGTGCATGTATCTTTAAATGCTTGGTGTGAGATAGGTGAAGAGTGGGGGGTGAGAGAGAGGGATGAGTGAGTGATATGATTGGTTGATGACTGAGAGTGTGGGCGGAGTGAATGCAGTTTGAGACTGAGAGTGGAGAGCAAAAGTTTGAGTCAGAAGAAAGCAGGCTAGCTGTGTGCTGCCTGAGTATGTTGAAATATTTCTGAGAGAAATATAACCTGTGTGGAACCTGAACTGAGCATGTTTGTGAAAGAACACTCAGTTAGAGAAAGAGAGGCTAGCTGTGTGCTGCCTGAGGAGTTTTAAGCATTTCTGTGAGAGAAATATTGAGTTAGAGAAAGAGGCTAACTGTGTGTGAAGCCTTAGACGAGATCTGTGTGAATGAGTTTATAGGAAGTAACTTTAAGAACCGAGAACTACTTTTATGAAAAAGTAAAAAAATAAAAGTTTATTTTGTTTTTGTTATATCCCAGAGTAGCTGTCATTGCTATATCCCATTCCTATCCTCAGGGCCACATAGAACCACAAAGGAGCCTGACGCTTAGGTATGTTACCAAATGGAAAATTTAAATAAAATATCTTGGAATATAATATTCCTGGTGGCAGCAATCTACCCAGAGGGTGTAAGGGAAAAATTAAAGGTAAAATCTACCCAAGAGAAGCAAGGGTCATAACAAACACCCAATGCTTAAAAACAATATGAAACACAGCTAATATTGGAAGTGGCATATTAGCATTTGGACTTTAGGAAGGCTTATTGATAATACTATTTGATTTGTATTAGGCACACAGAAAACGGCATCACCGGGCAAAGGAAAATAACCAGTAAATTAGTAAGGCTAGCTCTATTCCAGCTAAGTGAGGGAGAATGCAAATGACTGTTAAACTCTTTACCATCATCATCATCATCAGCCTGCCTTTGCTACTGAGATCCAAGGTGGATTACATACTGCAAGTGAATACAATATAATCAATAGCTAGAACATTCACAGAGCAAACCTATATGATTGACAGTTAGGTCATTCAATGAAAACAGATATCAGTTAAGATACACTACATCTTTCTAAAGAGTCCCTTATTGAAATATTTTCTCTGCATACTAGCTAAGAAGTCCTGCTGAACAGTTCATTAACATACTAGTATATTTTTATCTTGGGGAACCAAATAGTAGGCTTTTTTTAAAAAAAAAAAGTTTGGTTGTAGGTATTACTGTGTGTAGGCTGTTGAAAAGCAGCTGAATGAATTTGTGGATTAGCTCAGGGCATTGTTAGTTCATGGCACTGTGGTGGAAAGTTATTACAAGAGGAATTTGTGGATAAGGGTCTGCCAGTAAAAACTAGGACTACCAACATTTAATTGAGTGTCCATTGATCAAAGACCTTTTAAATTATTTTTAAAAGTGCCTCTTAATCTTAATAAATTAATTTTATAAGAGGTATTTCACTTGTCTCCTTTCCTTTCCCTTCTGAATTGGTGCCTGCCTTTTCCCCCTTTCTCCCCCTCACCCCGAACCACCACTTGCATAACAGAATGGGAGGAAAGATGCAGACTTAAAGCTTCCTAGCAAGCCAGCACCAGTGCTGGGTCTCACCTCACCTTTTGGAGGGTTTGAATAAATCATTAAAAATAACCCCAGAATGTGTGGCCTAATCCTCAAGGCAAAACTTGCACACTGGGTACTTCCCTGCAGAGTGTGAGGCTGCAGAGTTTTGGTGTTGCTGTTTTAGGAGAGAACCGTGTAAAAATCAGTGGGAGTTATTTCCCCATAGCTTGCTCTAGAAAGCATGTCCTATTTTCTTCATAACTATTTGTTTTATTTATTTACATCATTTATAGTGTGCCTTTCTCACTGAGACTCAAGGCAGATTGCACAGTGTGAGTCAGTAAAATGAGTATCAAAGACATTTCAATATACGTGTAATGGTTGTATACATGCAATTTTGCAAGAGAGAGAGACAAAGAAAGAATTAAATATGTTGAAAGAGAACATAAGCTAATTCCATCACTGATATATTAAACAACATAGGAATGACCCAGTAGGATCACACTTACAGCAATTGTAGTAAAGTCTGTGGTCCCTCCTCATTTTTTTACTGATGGGTTCCCTATCCCTTTACTGATAGATCTCTTGAGACTGCTTCCTTACAGTACAGCCCTCCCATCTGAGCATGTCCATATGACTAGGGATAATGGTGAGAAGTCCCAACCAAATCTAAGGCAATTATGAACTTTAAAACAACTGTAACTTCAAGTAAAGCTAGGCTATCCTAATTAAAACATCATTTAGGAAGTTTGTGTTTTCACATTTTCTTTATACCCTTGCTCAGCCTTAAAACTTAAAATGTGCTCCAATTAAAAGGCGCCACTCCAATTAAAAGGAGATATTCTCAGAGTCATTGGTGGCAGCAGGTTGGACCCAGTTTGTTTTTAGCACCCTTGGGGAGTAAGGGGAAGGGCCTGCATCTGACTTTTTGGAAAGGGCAAGCTGGTATAGGTGGGATCCGTGTGTGAGTGGATCCAATCTGGTGGTTAGGAAGTGAAATACTATTTGTAACCGCATACCTTAAAAGGAATTTAAATCACAAATTTAAAGTTTTACGTGCCTCATCCAGGGCTTCTCCTGTGACTATCTGGAGACCCGTGTTGCTGTTCTGTTCTTTCAAAACCACCTGTATACAAATAAATTTTCTTTGTTGTTTTGTTGAACCTCCTGCTTCAGGTGCAGTACAAAAATTACCTCATAACCATGGATGCAAAGCCTTTACACTTGCTACCACAAGAACATCTAATTTGAAATGGGGAAGGTTCTCATTTCAAATAAGTCTAGTTCCCCAAAATTATAGGAGGCAGTGTGGATCCACACAGCTGGAAAAAAAAAGCTTCTCACATGAACCCAAAGCCATGGGTAGAGAAGGATAGTCAAAATACCAAACCACACAGGAACACATTTACTTGGGATGTACACATGAAGCAGCCTTATACTGAATCAGACACTTGGTCTCAGATCATAGAATCACAGAGTTGGAAGGGTCTTTACAGGCCTTCTAGCCCAACCCCCTGCCCAGTGCAGGAACACAGATCAAGGTTTTTCATAACACCTATTACCTGATGCTAAGGATTGAACCTTGGAGTTTCTACATGTAAAATAGATGCTCTACCATTCAGCCATGGTCCCTCATAATATAAAGAGAAATCCTATCTGGATGGTGGCATCTGATGAATTATAGCATACTAGTAACAAAGCCCGTTGTGGGGAAAAATACAACAGGCTCTAGAAAGGGGAAAGAAACCAGGCAGACATTCCCCTCCTCCGTCACTGATCCCGGACGGATGAAGGTGGGGGTGGGTGGGCATGGCCACCTCCTCTGTTCCTGATCCTGGCTGGGTGAAGGGGGGGGGGCAGGCATTACCTACTGCTCCACTCTTGATCCCAGCTTGGTGAAGGGGGGCAGACATTTCCTCCTGCTCCACTACTGATCCCAGCTGAGTGATGGTGGGGGGGTGGGCATTGCCACCTGCTCCACTCCTGATCCTAGCTGGGTGAAGGCAGAGGGCGGGTATTGCCATCTGCGCCACACCTGATCCCAGCTGTGTAAATGGTGGGTGGGCATTGCCACCTGCTCTGCGCCTGATCTCAGCTGGGTGAAGACAGGGGATGGGCATTGCCACCCACTTTGCTCCTGATCCCTGCTGGGTTAAGACAGGGGTCGGGTATTGCCACCTGCTCCGCTCCTTATCCCAGCTGGATGAAGATGGGATGCAGGCATTGCTCCCTCTCTGCTCCTGATCTCAGCTGGGTGAAGGTGGGGGGAGGGCTTTGCCACCTGCTTCGCTCCTGATCCCCCAGCTGGGTGAAGGCGGGGGGAGACTATTGCCACCTGCTCCACTCCTGATCCCAGCTGGCTGAAGGTGGGGGGAGGGCACTGCTGCCTGCTCCACACCTGATTCTGGCCTGGGCTTCCTACCATAGTGCACTCTCTGGAGGTCTGGCTACCTCATCTGGGCTTCCCTCCACAGCAGTGCCCTCTGGAGGCGCACCAGGGTAGATAGTGAGTTGTCTTGAATACGTTTAGCCTTTTATATAGTAGGATTTCCAGTTTTCTTTTGGAAAAAAATTAGCTGTATCCCCCCCGCCCCTTCTTCCTTTAAAAGAAATGCTTTCACATTTCTAGGTGCTAAACCATAAAGCCAGTCTCATACTTGTGTTGCTCGTGATCCAAGCATGTGTGATACATGCAACTTACACTGCATATACATTTTAATGTGCAATACTAGTGCTATGTGAGCATGTTCAGTTTTTCAGATCTAGCTCAAAATAACTCTCACAAAGGAGTAATCATTTTGTTTGAAAATACTGTGTATGTGATGTTACTAACAATACTCAATTTTTTAATAATTCTAGGGGAAGATGGAGCAGGTAAAACTAGTTTAATAGGAAAACTTCAAGGAATTGAAGAATATAAGAAAGGAAGAGGAATGGAATATTTGTACTTAAATGTACATGATGAAGACAGAGATGGTAAGTACTTTTAATAACTGATCAGTAACCTTGTCTCTTAATCCTGTCTTTTACCGGAAAACATTTTTACTACTCAGTTACCAGATGTCCTCAGCTGCTATAACTTATTTCTTACAACCATCTTTATTCCTTGTTCCTTGCCGCAAAGAAAACGTTTGTTCAGATGCATGTTCTTAGTCAAGGAGTTTTCACTTCTGATCATAAGGAACCACAAACCAGAGTATCACTACAGTCTCTGGTACATATGTTAAGCTATGAGATACAAGAACTGTAAATGAGCTCCTCTGTGGATCCCACTTACTTTTCCATGAACTGAAATCTACTCAGATTGATGGTTTGGAGTTCTCTCATTGGAGCTGACCTGGAAGAGACTTAGGGCCTAGCTATAGATAGATGTGTCATGAGCCCGTAACAAAAATTCTGCCAAGAAAATGTCATGATGCAACGTCCCCCCCCCATGGGTCACTAATGACTCGGTGCTTGCACAGGGGACTATCTTTACCTTTAACTTATTCAAATAACATTTGATAAGTGATAGCAACTTATTTTAGCAACAAACGCTTCCTGTTTAGCTTGTACCAGCAGCTGTACAAAGACTGATCTTTTAATGATCTTTGAGTGTTCAGAAGTATCCCCTAAGTGCATCATGTTTTTGAAAAAATTGGTACAATGGTACTTTTTGATGTTTTCTATTATCCGTAGATTGATTGCTTGAAACTATTACTCCATCAAAATATTGGTGTTCTTACGTCTGACAATTTATAATTTTCCAGTATGCTATATCAAGTCTATCACAACTGAATTTATTTATGCTATTATCATAACAGGCCAACAGGGGAGATTTTATTTTTGCTGCTTACTCTTTTACAAGTGGATAAATTGAATGTTTATTTATGGCATATTTTATGCTCAACATTACTTGAGCTAGTAAATGCCTTAGGATGGCAAGATCGAAGACCTGTTCCAAAAGCAAGATGAATAATTGCTGCAATAGTAAACTGACTGGCCCCAGTGTTCCTGATGAAAACTTTAAAACCATATAAACGGGTATGTGTTGGGTGGGGGGGGTTGTATAGCTACTTAAGGAACTACACTGATGTACAGGAAAATGGCTTTATAAACTAATCGAAAGAAACCCACCCCAGTTATTCACTCTGAAAAGGGTTAAATAAGGTTCAGAAGAAATGGAATGTTGAGGGCAGCTGAGTGTCAATTAAATGGGAGATGGGAAGAAGAAATCAGCCTGTGAAGCCCCTGAGAGCTTAGCCAGTACTGAAGAAGATCTTGAGAAGTGGGATGAGATTTCCAAATTGTTCTTGTCTCCTGCAGTGCCTCATGTTCCCCCAGCTACTTGTCTTAATATTTCTAAATATTTTCAAGCACCTTGATCACCATTTTAAATTATTTTTAAGCTCTGATTTAAATCAAACAAGTGGATTCTCCAGTATCACTTTGGTATATGTTATTGCATGGTTCTAAAAAGTGATAAACATTTTTCACAATCCCTGTATGTTTTTTTTTCCTCTTTGCGAAAAATTTAGGATGACATTCTGTTTCAGGGAAATACTTGTTTAGACTGCATCCCCATGAGGGCATATTTTCATGGCAGCAGCTGCAAGCAGTATGATAACAGCATTCCTACACACCTGTTTCTGAGCTGCTCACAGCCATCCCCACCAACTCTACTTCTCCATCTTTCCTATTGTGCCTGCACAGAAGTGCAGGCATGATGGTAATTTTGCTGGAAAGTGCCCCCTCTTTTCTCTCACTTTCCCCTTTTCTTCTGAGCTGTACTGTAACATTATGGTGTACTTGTACTTGGTCAGTGAAAGAGGGAAAACCCTTTAAAAGGCTGAAAAGGAGAGTGATGAAGTGTAGCTCCCCCCCTCCCCCTGCTTAGTGGCTATAGGGAAGTGTCCAGATAGAGGCTCCTCCTGAAACTTCTGTGAAATTGTGCATGGGGTTGAGAGTGGGCATAGAGAACTTTTCTCCCTCTTCTGGAAAACTAGAACTCAAAGGTATCCAATGAAGCTGATAGGCAGTATATTCAGGACAGACAAAAGGAAATACTGCTTTACTCATTGAGTTATTAAAATGTGGAATTTGCTGCCGGAGGATATAGTGATGGCCATAGGCATAAATGGTTTTAAAAGGGGGTTAAACAGATTCATGGAGGATAGGTTTGTCATTGGCTACTGCTGTGAAATGTTTTATATGTTCTGTAGGAGAATGTCACATTACTAATGTGATCATAACAAGCAATTAATATTCTATTACAACCAGTTTATCTTTTAATATGAAGTCAATCTGATTTAATTAGTATCTATGTCTGTTCTAAATATTGATATTCGGTATCACTTTAAGAAGCTGTTTGTAACCCCCCAAAGACATTGCGAGAATTAGTAAGGGTTACAGCAGACACTGTTGGAAATGTCCAAGCAAGGATGCAATATTTTATCATATGTAAAAGACCTGTAAGAAAACGCGAAAATATTGGATAAAGATACATGAAGAGATGCAGAAGATTCTCAAACTTAGATTTGAATTAAATCTGAAAAATATGCTCTTAAATATCCTACCAACTAATGTTAGAAAAGAACAGGGAGATCTTTTCTATTACATGGTTATAGCAGCAAGAGTATTATTTGTAGTTCGGAGAAGTGAAACTAACCAAGGAAAGGGAAGGAGAGGGAAGGAGAACTAGTATGCAACTATGTTTAGGTATATCAAATTTTGAATATATTCCTTTATTAGTTTAATGTAAGTTTGTTGTGCTTGTACAAGTCTTAAAACAATTTTATATGTACTGTTTATATGAGATTGTACAAGTCTGAACTCAATTTTCAATCTAGTATTTGTATAATCTTTTATTATGCACTTTCTATTTTCACATTTTTTAAAATAAAATATTTTTAAAAAATAAAAATAAAAGAAGCTGTAAAGCATCCATATTTGACTCTAAAGTATTTGACTCCTATACTTGTGTTCCCTATCACATTAATATGGTTTCATACATACTATAGTGATGATGAACTGTGGCAAAAGAATCAATTAATAAACACCAACTAAGCCTGGGTTTTTTTCTCCTTACAGATCAGACAAGGTGTAATGTCTGGATCTTGGATGGAGACCTGTATCATAAAGGTCTCCTTAAATTTGCAATGGAAGCCAGCTCTCTAAAGGACACTCTAGTTATGCTGGTAGTGGACATGTCTAAGCCATGGACTGCTTTGGACTCTTTACAGAAATGGGCAAGTGTTGTAAGAGAGCATATTGACAAATTAAAAATTCCTCCTGAAGAAATGAAAGAAATGGAACAAAAGAGTGAGTATTTAAATAGTTTGGAAACTTGGATTGCTGTTGGGAGGAAAAATTCCTCTTTGTGTAAATGCTCTCTTTTTGTCATGAGTATGTCATACCCTGGTATTATCAAGTCCTAGCATTAAAGGAAGTGTAATGAAAGCATATCTTTCTCAGTCATCTGATTAGTTATACTTAACATTTGTCAAGCCTTATTTAAAAGCTTTAAAAAGACATTCTGTAACCCATTTAGATTTTCATGATGATATAGCTGTACCCAGTACATAACTTTATTCTCAAGATCTGTCTTTAATCATACAGTTTAGCATGTAATAATGGTGCTAAGTACATTGTAAAGCATATGATGATTTGTGCCTGTAAAATGAAATGTGTGGTGTGGTGTTATAGTTCCTGTTGGGTTAGGAACGAGGAGATCTGAGTTTAAATCCCCACTCTGCCATGAAGCCTGCTGGATTGCACTGGGCCAGTCTCACTCTCAGCCTAGTCTGCATCACAGAGTTGTTGTGATAATAGTATCTAAACTGCTAAATACAAAGATTATTGAAAGTAGTTCATTACACCTATCCAGCTCCAGTGTATGCACAGATCTACTAGTAGCTTCTGTACCGACTTCCAAGTTAGGCATGTTTCCTCATGGACGATACTGGTTCTAAAGTGAATGGAGAAATCTTTTCTTGTGTACCACCTCATGTCACTCCTATTATAACCTCTTCTAGCAAATTTGTAGCTGATGTTCAGATAAAAGTATTGGTCCTGCTTTTCCTCAGTAGTTTCATAGTCCTCCAATATAGACAGAAATGCACAGTGAAGCTATAAAGTATAAGGTGGTAAATAATGAAACAAGATTAAATTTGTGAAACGATCGGTATATCTGGGAAGGGTATGTGTGAAGAAATACGATGTTGCCAATCAACAGACAGCACCTGCTTCTGTTGAGTGTGCCAGAGCATTCTTGGTTCTTTCTAGTAATGGGTTGAGGGAGGGCAGAGTGACAGTTTCCTTAGATATTCAACTGTCTAATAGGGAGAGCACTGAATTGATTCCAAAGGAGCACTTATTTCCAACACTTTTCAGCAGGCTTTGAAAGTTCAGTGGGGCCAGCAGTCCTGATAATCAGCTGTAGGACAGGACCAGTTTTCCAAAAACAGAATGTTCTATCCCTTTTTAATGACGAAAGCTGGAATTCCTCTTCCTCTTCAGCCTTTGGTGCACCTTGGCTACAGTTAGGATGATAGAAGCTATAGTACCACCTGGCTTCACTTACCAGATGCACTTTAGTTCAGCCTGTGACCCTTTCTACCTGTTTGCCTGGATAACTTAGGCCACTTCTATGTGAGAGTGGAAAAAGGCATAGGGAAGCTGCAGCAAGTAGGGTGGTAGTGGGCAGGGACTTCATCACACACCCTGTTCTTGTACTGCTTACTGCTGTCCCTGCCCCTTGCAATCCATTGTATTGGCACAGAAGCATCAGATGTGTAGTGCACCCCCCCCCCCATCACAGCTGAGTCATGATGCTCAAAGGTTCTCCCCACCACTGCACCTTGTTAATTTGTTTTATTATTTGTATATTGATTTTAGTTTTTGTTTTTATCAATTTTAACTGTTCACTGCCCAGAGCCCCTGGGATGGGCGGTATATAAATTGAATAAATAAATAAATAAATAAATAAAGCACCACAGCTCAGCAGGGAGAAAGGTTTTTAAAGAGAGAGGTAATGCAAAGTTCAGCTCTGGCATTTTGAAGCTCTGCACCTCCCCAGATTGGCTGCAGGCAGAGCACCCATACTGGTGCTCTGCCCATAGTCACTCCACAGTTTGCCCTTTGAGTTGGGTCAAAAGAATTCTGGCAGGGTTCATCATCGTGTCTTCTGTGAAATAAGGTCTGCTCTGGGCAATAGCGTGTGCTCTGAAGGCTCTGGTTTGCCTAGTGGAAGGCAAGAATGTTCAGATATTCACAGACAATACGACTGCCATGCATTACTTGAACAGACTGGGGGGCACAACTTCCGTGGTTCTCTCCCAGGAACCCTCACCAATATGGGAATGGGCTATCCAGCATCAAGTCAGTCTCTTTGCCATACACTTAGCAGGCTAAGACAATGTTCTGGCTGATGCACCGAGTCGGTCCAAATCCCAAAACTACAAATAGTCCATCCTCATGGACTCCCTCCACCCTGTTTTTGCAATGCGGGGGCATACTACCATAGATCTGTTTGCCACAGACCTCAACAGGAATGTGCTCAATATTGCTCAAGGGCTGGGAAGGGGAAGGTTTCTCTCAGAGATTCCTTGGTTGGGTACCCTCCTGTATGCAATCCCTCTTCTACCTCTTACGACCTTGACACTCAGCAAGATGATAAGGGAAGGTTCCTCAACAATCGTAATAGCCATTTACTGTCTGAGGCAAGCCTGATTTGCCACTCTGTTCCAAGTGGCGCAGGGCAGAATCTGCCAGTTTCCCCTAACACCACACCTGCTACAGGTCAATGTGGTTCTCCGCCATGACCTGAGCACTCTGAAACTGACAGCCTGGTTCAGATCCCCTAGATTTTTTTCTTCTCCAGTCCAAAAGGTCCTGTTGCAGGCTAGGAAACCATCCACCAGGAAATCCTGTCTAGCCAAATGGAAAAGATTTTCTCTTTGGGCTGCAGACAACAACTTGAACCCTGTCTCTGCCTCATCGTCATCTGTTTTGCACTATTTGGTCCAGCTAAGGGACCAAGATTTGTCTAATTCCTCCATTAAAGTTCACCTAGTGGCCATTTCAACCTACTATGACGACATAAATGGGAAATCTCTTTCTGTCCAGCCACAATACAAGTCCTTCCTCAGAGGTTTAGCAAACCTATATCCTCCAGCATCCAGGCAAACTCCCAGCGGTGTCTCTCCTTGGTTCTCACTTCAATCATGCATAAACCCATATTGATCCATGCTTCAGTAACGTAAAGGCTAGGGTACTATAATGTACTCTACATGGGGCTGCCCTTGAAAGTGATCCTGAAGCTGCAACTGAATAAAATATGGCAGCCTGTGTTTTTATCAGGGGCAGCAAGCAGAACATACCACTTTTGTTCTAAGGACCCTTCTCTGGCTGACATTAGTTTCCAGGTCCAGTTCAAGGTGGTGTTCATTTTTCTTCATGACTTAGGAGTCGGACCCAGGTAGCTGAAGGAATTCCTTTCCCTGCATGTTCCCATGTGGTAGCTTTGTTCTTCCCAGCCAGGTCTATTGTCACTACCCACTTCTTATCTCAGGTGCTTTCTGCGACAGCCAGTACTCAGGCTCTTTCAGTGGCTGTCTCATGCCTCAAATAACCTCCCAGAAAAAATTAGGGGGGCTTCTACCCTCCTGGTTTTCCAGTGAGGCTGCAAAATAGAGCTGTTCTGGAGAGCTTCTGGGGCAGCCTGAGCAAAGTGGGGGTGCTCTGCTTTGTGGAATATAAGTTTTTGAATATTGGTTTTTAATAATTTTATATTGGTGATTTTAATGTTTGTTTTGTTTTTATATTGTTGTTACCCGCCTTGGTTAATTGGTTACTGGGAGGAAAAGCAACCAAGATCTGCTTGTTTAGAATTCCTATCATGTAATATGTTAGCTTTCTTTTGCTCCTTGAAATATTCAGCACTGCTGAAAATGTTGTCTTTATCACAACTTTGGGCATATTGGCATTAAATCAGAAATTGACTAAGATTTTAGTGGCATATTGTAATTTGAAACTCAGGCACACGTATCAGGTAATCACTTAATTTTCAGAAAATTCTCCATTGCCTAATCTAAATGAAAGAACATTAGTTCCTGTAGCCCTTTCCATTAGAGATCTTCTAAGGCTTAATTTGAGATCTATATATTTGTACATCTTTTTCTAGTAACTAAGTTACAGTGTAATCTGTTGCACAGTGCAGAAGTATGTTAAAGCTTGCTGCATACATTCAGGGAAAATTAAGCAACACAAAACTAAGGTAATAGAGTGGACTGTACCACTTCAGAGTGCCACTTGAGGATCCTGTTTTTAAAATCTTCTGGCAAATAAGAAAATCAGAACAAGAAGCAAAGTGAGGTGACAGAACCTTTTCCCTTGCTGTGCTAGTCTTCTCCTTGTATAGTTTCTTCTGTGAAAGGAACATTCAAAGCTGGGATCCTTCACTTTCTGCTACTACATTGCCACATCATTCTCCAGTGTGTGGTATGAGAACTGTGTTACATGCTGAGTTTCTATCCCAGTACCTACAAACATTATCTAGTTCTTTTTTCAAATTATTCCTATTGTTTTTGACAAAACACCAGTTTTTTTGTGGTAGGGTATGAGCTTTTGTAAGGCACAGCTCACTAATTCAGATATCTGTAAGCTGTGGCTCACGAAAGCACATACCCTACCACAAATTTTGTTAGTCATATAGGTGCTACTGCACCCTTGCTCTTTTCTACTGCTACAGACAGACTAACACAGCTACCCATCTTGATCCACCAGGTTTTTTGCTATTGAAAAAGGAAGGAGAAGTTCTCTTTGACGACCAGAAAAGGCTACAATGAGAATCATGGGACTTACGTGTACTAAAGCCATGTGGGGTGGGGACTGTACTGAGGAAGAGAATTGTTTGAGTAAAAGAGCTGGTCGTATCCATCTGCAGTGCTTTCTGTCTACTTTGTTGCACCTCTGATTAAGTACTGATTCTTTGTTTACTTAGAAAAGATCAGAGAACATGAAACTAGTAAAGCTGTATAATAATGTTATGTTAGTACAAGGTACCTCAACAATAGGGTAACACAGTTAAAGGGGCATGATCCAATTTTTCTTTTCTCCACCCCTCCCCCAGTGGTAAGAGACTTTCAAGAATACACAGAACCAGGAGAAGACTTTCCAGCTTCTCCACAGAGAAGAAATACGTCACTACAAGAAGACAAAGATGACAGCGTCATTTTACCACTCGGTGCAGATACACTAACATGTAACTTAGGCATTCCTGTAGTAGTAGTTTGTACGAAGGTACGTTTCAGGTGGCTTTTTGCATATCCTTAAAAGGTAATGTTAATGGAACAAAATTAGAAAATTGCAAGTATTGATAATTATTCTCCATATTTTGCTCTCTTCTCCATATCCTGGAAATAATTTTTTCTTGGAAAAAGGATTTGCATTAAATTTTGTTAGAGCCTGTTACACTTTAGATATAACACCTTCTGCCTTGTACTCAACAGCTAATCTATTTTGTGTTTATATCTCTTGGTTTTAAAATAGTGACATCGTAAAATCTTAAAGACTAGTCAAGATCCAAAAAGCCACATGACTCATTCTGTCCACTCAAGGAAGTACTGTGCTTTGAGTTTCTCAAACAGCAATATCACATGACAAGGCACTTTTGAAACTCATGGCATTAATGTTATGATGTGGGGGGGGGCATGCTGTTTCCAGCGGGGGTGGAGACAAATGCCCCTGGACTCACCCACATTCTTGGATGTGTCTAAAGTAGTTCTTTGAATCGTGGCTGTTATAAATACATTTAATGGAAGAAAAAAACTGCCTCCTAGATGCAGTATCTAGACCTCTCATATAGATACCTGAAAGTCTGTGCACAGGATGTAATAGCGTAACACAAAGATTATGTATTTTCTATTGAATTTAGCCCCTTTAAAATTTGGTTTGGGACTGTATTTTTGGACTGTTCCAAAGACTTAATTGGACTTGAATTATTAAACCTAGGAGCAGGTTTCTTTTAAAAGATGCCGATGATGGGAATAACTTTTACAGCATATAGATTAGTTCTGGTTAAGGGCAATCAGTGTCCACTGGAGGAAGGCAAGTTATTACCTGTGGGATAATCAAGAGCATCACTGTTGACTTGAGAGAATTAAGTTATTAAATATAAAACACTACCTACTGTTTTCAGAGAGTAAGAGTTTCTAGAATTGCCATGAAGATAGGTTGTGCAAGTACAATATTGATCAAAATGCCTCTTTACTTTGCAGTGTGATGCCATTAGTCTTCTGGAAAAAGAACACGATTACAGAGATGAGCACTTTGACTTCATTCAGTCACATATCCGGAGATTTTGTTTACAGTGTATCCTTTAAAAATGTAAATGTTTAATTAACGTTTGACCTAGATGCAAGTAATCTGCATATCCTCATGACTGGCTGGATAGCTTTTAGCTAGTCCTCACTGGCCCTTAAGTTTTTATGAGACATCTGGATGATGATATGAGGCTAAACAAAAAATAAAAGCTGCAAAATAATTAAATAAATAAAACGTGTGCGCTTATGTTTTGGAATTCAAAGGATTAAATGTGTCAAGAGCTTGGGCATTTCCAGTAGGATATGACTTTTGTTTTCATGGAACTGCAGGTTCTTGTACCTTATTACAGACTGCCTTGAAATTACTACCATTTCAAAAATGGCCTGAAGATCCGCTGTTTGAGAAACGCAAGTCAGAAGCCCCCTTGAATGGGTGGAACTTGTGTTGTACATTTTCACTAATTGTTACATTCAAAGTTAGTTTGACAAAGTATGTATGAGGCTACTCAGTCAATATGAATATTGTCTTAGCAGTATTTCTTCCAAGGAACTCAAGATGACCATATGAGAGATATGCACCTTTCCATGTCACTGGGAACTGGGGCAACACCTAGTTTTTTTTAGAAGTGCTGATATTTCACACCTGGTAACTTAAATACCTGCAGCTGAACTTTCCATATGTGCACATGGCAACATGCATACACTTTCCTACATGGAAGTGATATTTGTGTAATAAACCTGTCATATTAACCATAACTTGTTTTATTCGAAATTGCTGTTTTTATATAAAATGTTTGAGACATTTGAACTAATTTACCTTCTCATAACAAAGTTTAGGTCAAAATTTGGCTCCCTGTTTAATGTTGATCCTTTGAGGGGAAATTTTAACCAGAATAAATCAAAGGTAAAATGTATACAGTTAAAATGTAAGAAAGTAATACTTTCAATTCTTTTTTTAAAGTGTTGAATGTTACCCCCCCCCAAAAAATTGCTGAGTTCTTCTGACTGCCAGTGCTAAATGAATGAACATTGTATGTTTTCTTTGACAAGTAATTCAGATGGTGCAGCACTTATTTACACTTCAGTAAAGGAAAATAAGAATATTGATTTTGTGTATAAATATATTGTCCAGAAATTATATGGCTTTCCTTTCAACATACCCGCTGTTGTTGTGGAAAAGGATGCAGTATTTATGTAAGTTGGCCTTCTTTAGGAATGTTTTACATTATAAATAGGTACTATTTTCTTCCATCATCATCATCATTATTATTTAAGAACACTGCTTGCACTTCACTGCATCTAACTCACAATATGAGTTTTAGGAATTTTACATTTATGGATTGATGACCTGATCATTTTAAAACTTATAAAGAATATTCCTGATTTAAATAGTGGAAGCATTTTTGTACAGAAGGAGACTGGGTAGAAAGTGAACCAGATCTTGAATAAGGAGAAACTAAAGATGAATGAGAATGAATTGACAGTGTCTATTTGCCTTCAGTCCTGCAGGATGGGACAATGAAAAGAAGATAGGAATATTACATGAGAACTTTCAGACATTAAAAGCAGGAGACAATTTTGAAGATACCATAACAAAGCCACCTGTTAGAAAGGTAACTACCTTTTACTGTGTGATTAGAAGACATTTCTCATGGTGACATCCGGTTCTAGCATACTGTTACAAATTCTATGAAGCTGCAGCATGCAGTCCTCTCTTTACTTGTGCACCCATAGCTGTAGAGGCTTTTGGGCGGGGGGCATCGTTAAGTATATATGGAAGTAAGTGCCAAAGTTCCAGTGAAATTAATGAGACTAGTTCAGTTACATTTATTTCAGGACATCGGTATACCATTTTCTGTTTGTCTATTCACGTGCAAAATGAGGTGGTAGGTAGAAAGAATAGTCTGCAAAAATCTGAAATAACATCAAAAAGGGGGAAGGGAAAAACTCCAACCAACCCCAAAAGACTGAAAACAAAATGAATTTGGGGTGGTATAAATGTATGTAAGCATTGATCTACAAATCCAATACATTCTAAGATATATGAATGTCCTTTAGCAAAATACACATAATACATAAAACTCTCGTACCTAGCAATCCAAAAATAAAAGACCAAACACATTTTGACAAAGATGTCTTCATCAGTTGTCAACCATAAAAATGATTTTGAAAAGCTATACCTGATTCTTATGTTGAAATTACATATCAAACATACGAACTATTTTAGACAGTATGACTGAAATAAAACATCGATGTAACACATTGTGCATCTCTTGTTGGGCCAAGCAAATAAATGCGTTTCATGTGAGAAGTTGACAAAGTAGCACCATAGCTTGCAGCATTGGGAGCTCAGCTCACTGAGCACTGCAGCAATACTTTGCAGAGGATTATATTGCCGCTTTTATCAGGATAGCTCTTGTTGCTAGATGCATTTTATTGTTGCGGCAAGAAGCAATTAATTAGCACAAAGTTGTACAGTGGCCGTAAATCAGATATCATTCTAAAGGAATCCCAATACTGGCACAAAACACTAGACACTTAATTCAAAGTAAGTTGTTAGCACAAGGTTTCCACTTTGAAACGTCACAAGAGGATACACCTAACTCATGTGCCCTGGGCAGACTGCTATAACAGTGTCGGTAGTGTACCATCACAATTTACATGCATCTTCCAAACTGGGGAAGCCCCACAGTAGTCTTCAGCTTTCATATGGGATGGTATAAGCTATTCACTAGGAACTAGGTTTTAGGAAGAATGAAAAACATGATTAAAATCTCTGGTGATTTAAATAAGGAGAAATGTAAGGTTGTGTTTTCAGTTTGTTCTTGCCTGTTGGTTGACATATGGGACAAATGCACTAGTTGTATTTCATAGCTAACTTAAGCATGTTTATTTATTTCTTATACACACACTTGTTTACCTTTTAACTACAAAAAAGATTTCAAATCAGCTAAAACATCTAACAAAATAAATCAAACGAAAGCAGCAGCAGTAGTGTCCATTTTGCTAATTCAAAGGCCTGAGAAATATGACAACATCTGTTTGAACACAAGAGGAGTCCTGCTGGGTCTGAATTGCCTAGCACTGTATTTCCAACTGTAGCCTGCCTGATTCTTCCTGGAATCCCATAAGCAGGACACGAAGAAATGGTGCTGGGCTGCTTCCACTTAAGACAGTTGTCCTATGGAGAGTCTCTGCCTTCTAATGTTGAAATGTTTTGATTATCATCTACTTGTTCTGGGAAACCCAGATTATTCTAAAAAAAAATTCTTGGACACTTCTTTTAAATGCTTTTGTTTTTCTTATTACAGTTTGTACATGAGAAAGAGATAGTAGCAGAAGATGACCAAGTATTTCTTATGAAGCAGCAGGTAATGAGCAATTTGTATACACTCGCTTTTTCGTTAAAACTCTAATGGATTGAATTAGACATTTGGAATGTATAGTCAACTCTATCAAAATCCTCAAAATGTATATTCTATTTTGTTTTGCAGTCTTTGTTAGCAAAACAACCACCTACTGCAGCTGGAAGACCAGTGGTTAGTAATAAATATTAAGCCTTAAACAGTATATTCAGTTCTGGATTAATAGATCAAAGTTGGTTTGGGGAGGATTGAAGGCAGATTTGGGTTTCCGTTTTTTGTAACATGTGAAATGGCCATGATCAACAGATTGCATTTCAGCAATGCTGTATGTTTACAAAAACTATAAATGAAAAGTAAAATACAAAAAAATACTTTTTACTTGTAAACTAATATGACATAATTGAAGTTTATGTTGGGAGGGGGGAGAATAGTGTGGGGCTAATTGATAAGTAGGTCCTACAAAGAGTTTGCTTAGAAAAGAGGGTCCTACTTTAAGTTTGAGAATCACTGCTCTGTGATTCTCACAAGTAACATTTACTTTGAATTAAAAGAGCTATTTTTTGTTTAAAAACTTCTTGTTATGAGTGTATCGTGTAACTTTAATGTATGATTTTTTTGGTTTGAGAGGAATAGTATTTAGCTTCAGTACTTCACTCTCTTCAAATTCCATACAGGATACTTCACCAAGAGTTCCGGGAGGATCCCCAAGGACACCAAACAGATCAGTAACCTCCAATGTTGCCAGTGTTACTCCCATCCCTGCTGGATCCAAAAAAATTGATCCTAGTATGAAAGGTAAAATGCTACAAGAATACAGAGTCTTATGATCTTCCAGTGGTAGATGTAGCTTTTACTGCTCCTTCTCAAAAATGTTTGTTCCTTTCTGTCTGGCATGTAACTTGCTAAATATGTTAATTTCCGACTAAGAAGAGATTGCTCAAGTTTCAGTCAGCTGAGAGCTGTCATAATTTTGAAACAATGAAACAGAATTTCTTTCCAAATTAGGAACTGTCTTTGTGAATTAGATGAAATTCAATAATTTGGTATTTATGAGTATGACCGTATATGAGGAGAAACATTTGATGGTTGATTACAATCATCACTACATAAGAACATAAGAGAAGCCATATTGGATCAGGCCAATGGCCCATCTAGTCCAACACTCTGTGTCACCCAGTGGCCAAAAAACCAGGTGT